>NC_060156.1:24706060-24763906 GCF_021292245.1 Micropterus dolomieu | reverse complement strand
GATCGTTTCTGTATTTTTACTAAGAGGGGGTATTGGCCGAGCTCTGCTCTGCACAGATTATTTGGTGTTTTTCTCTGCACCTGCAAGATGCTCTTACAGAATTCGGTATGGAAAGATTCTATGATTGTTTTGTCCCATTTGTCAGATTCATTATTCATTATTAAGTTTTGGCCCCCAGATTTCGATACCATATAGAATAACTGGTTCTAGTACAAGCCAGTACAAGCTAGATTTCAATTGGAATATAGATTTTAATGTTTTTTTTTATTGCATAGAAAGCTCTCCTTGCTTTGTCCTTCAGATATTTCACAGCCATGTTGAGGTTTCCTGTGTATGTAATGTTGAGGCCAAGGGAAGTGTAGTTTTTTGCATGTTGTAATTTAGTGGTGTCTAAATAGAAATTGTGTGTAACCTGATTTCTGTATTGTTTCTGAAAGATCATTATCTTAGTCTTTGCTGTGTTTACTGTCAGGGCCCAGGTCTGACAGAATCTCTGCAGGAGATTAAGGTGCTGCTGCAAACCTTCTTTAGTAGGTGAGAGCAACACTAAGTCATCTGAATACAGCAGACCTCTGATCTCTGTGTTGTTCAGGATGAGGCCAGGTGCTGTGGAGCACTCTAATTGGTTTTCTAATTCATTGATATATAGACTGAAGAGAATTGGACTGAGATTGCATCCCTGCCTCACTCCCCGGCCCTGGGAGAAGAACGCTGTTTGTTTGTTTCCAATCTTTATGGCACATTCACTTTTTGTATACATGTTCTTAATCAAATCATATGTTTTTCCTCCAATGCCACTTTCAAGTAGCCTATAGAAAAGGCCCTCGTTCCAGATGGAAGTCAACAAAACAGGCATATACATTACTTTTCTGAATGTTTGATTTTTGATCTGTAGGGTAAATCTATGGTCTGTTGTGCATCAATTTGGTAAAAAACCAAATGGCATTTGGCAAATTTATGCAGAATATTGTGGTCATCAAGAAAGTTGACAAGTTGTTTATTAATGATGTTGCAGAATATTTCCCCCAGTTTACTGGATACACATTTTCCTCTGTAGTTATTCGGGTCATATTTATCTCAGGATTTATGAATTGGGGTTATTAAACCTTTGTTCCAGATGTCTGGAAAAGTTCCAGTTGCTAGAATAGTATTGAATAGTTTTAGTATAGCCAATCTGATTTTATGGTCTGAGTATTTGATCATTTCGTTGAGGATTCCATCAATAACACAAGCCTTTTTTCCTTTCAGGGACTGGATGACTTCTGTTAATTCTTGTTCTGTTACAGGGTAATCTAGAGGGTTTTGGTTGTTTTTTGTCACCATTTCCAGAGTTTTCCATTTTGTGAATATCTTGTACTGATCATAATTTTTTGTAATATTACTGTATAATTCACTAAAGTGATTAATCCAAGTATTTCCATCTTGGATCGCCAATTCATCCTGCTGGATTTTGTTTAGGGTGTTCCATTTGTCCCAGAACTGGTTGGACTCTAAGGATTCCTCAATTTCACAGAGCTGCTTCTTGCTGTGTACTTGTGTACTTGTATTGTTTCAGAGTGGCCTCATATTGACAGTGTATGTTGTGGTTATCTGGGTCCCTGTGCTTTTCATTTGATAATTTCCTTAAAGTTTTCCTTAGTCAAACCATTTGTTATTATTCATTTGCTGAGGTTTTGGTTTGGAGGCTTTCAAATTAGACAACAAAGCCAAATGATGAAATATTGAATTGATTTTGTCCACAGCAGAATTTACACCAGAATTATTCTGGGAAAATGTTTCAGTAAGAAATAAATGAGTTAAATCATGTATGTTTTGATTTTCCAGTGCTTTTGGTACGCCCCATGCTGTCTGGGGTCCATCTGTATGAGTATGTGCTGTTAAACAGTTCACAGGCACTAGGGGCTCCAGACTTAGACTGAGCCCTTTTCAGATAGATAGTGATTTTGCTGTGGTCTGACAGGGGTGTGAGGGGGCTGACTGTGAAAGCTCTAAGAGACATTGCATCTAGATCTGTAATGAAATAATCTACCGGACTACTGCCTAGAGCTGAGCTGTAAGTGTAGCGACCGAGAGAGTCCCCTTGTAGCCTGCCGTTGACTATGTACTGACCCAGCGTACGGCAGAGCTGTAAAAGCTGCATACCGCTTATATTAGTAAGCTTGTCAAAGCTCTTTCTAGCAGGACATTCAGGGAGGGGGAAGCAGGTGCTTCCAGGTAAGTGTTTGTCTCCCTGGGTGTTCATAGTGTCAGCTCTGTCCCCAGTTCGAGCGTTCAAGTCCCCACAGATTAATACATTTCCCATGGTTTTATAATGGTTAACTTCCTCCTCAAGAATAGAGAAAATATCTGGGTGATAGTAGGGGGATTCTGATGGAGGTATCTAGATGGCACACATGTAGACATGTAGCTCAGCACAAATCATCTGTTTGTTAATTTTCAGTATTGTTCAGAATGAACTGACGGCAGCCTCTCTAATCATTAAGGTATTTGTTAAAGCACAAACACATATAGCCAATAGAAATCTTTTTACGCATGATTGATCAGGGGAGCTACTGTCTTGGTAAGAGGAGCCGAGCTCCCACATAGTTTGCACCCTGCCTACAATCTCGACCATCGGATTCCCGCAACAGGAAATAAGTCTTTCACTCATGGATTTGTTTTTCTGGTGCTGAAATGTTTGTCAGTGTTGGTGAATTATTAAAAAAACAAAACACACAACACTTCACTTCACTTTTTTTTTTAGTAATGCATTATATTACTGCGTGAGAGCAAAAAGCAATACATTATTGTAATTGCGTTACTTTTGTAACGTTACTCCCAACAATGTTGGTTAGCTGTAGGTGAAGACTTGAAGGTCTGGGATAAAATAATTACTTTAAGGTTACAGAAACATCTTGGTTTGGGCTTAAGGTTAGGGGATCTTTGCTGTCATGGTAAAAGTAATAACCACTTGGTTAAGGGTAAGGTTAGGGAAGGATCCTAGTCATGGTTAAAATGAACCAGTGCTAACTGCAGGTGGGAAGTGAACAGTTATCTCCAGTGTTAACCTGACCATCACCCTCTTCAGAGTCACTTTATAACAACCTCACCCGACTTCCTGCTTTGCTCCCGACGGACAAGAGTCAAAAATCCAGTTCTATAACATGCATCGACTGACGCTGTCCTACCTTTGGGAGGACAGTATTTGTACCATGAGCAGGCAGTATGGATGGAGATTCAGGTGTGTTAAGCTAGTAGCGGCTAATATAGCCTCAAGTAGAGATGAGGAGGGGCAACAGAGGTCGGGTAAACTGACCTCTAACTCTAACCCCCCATGATTTCTTTTCACGTATGTCCACCACACTGCACAAAAAGTAAGTCTAAGTGTCTGTTGTATAAAAATATACAGCATAAATGTATAGAAGAATTTTTAGGAAATCCCATGAGTCAACTTACCTCAACATTTATGACTCCTCCTTTTCCTCCTCTTCCACTCTTTACAGTGTCGTCTGCCATCCGAGTCACCTCCAGTTTATTGTGGTGAAAAACTTCCTCAGCAGCACAGCAACAACACGCCACGCACACACACTTTAGTTACAGGATTACCGGGAAATATTTCATCAACTGAAGCTGTATTAGTGCCTGAGAGCTTCACCTGCTGTGATGGTTTGTAAAAGCAGTCAGAGTGACCACACACACATACACACACGTTTTCTGTTGTGTTTTGAGCTTTGAGTTTAAAGTAGCTGTGATCAGCATTTTGCTTTAACATAGGGCAGTGTGTGGTTTGTGTGTGTGTGTGTGTGTGTGTGTGTGTGTGTGTGTGTGTGTGTGTGTGAGAGAGAGAGAGAGAGATGCTGTGTGACAGGGTCATTACAAAAACAAAATAAAACTAAAATAAAGTAAGTGTTGGTGAGACAACTGTTGTAAACTCATGAAAAACTAAAGCTTGAATGTAACATTAAAATGTGAAATACTGCTTTGACAAACTTATTGCATAGCTTAATTAACTTATTTTAGAATAAGTTAAAACTGGCTTTCTCGCTCACATGTTTTCCATTTATTTTCTCTATCTTGTCTTACTTATTTTGCTGCTTTTAAAACTGCAGGCAGAATGTTTTGACTAATTAGTGGTACATTTTCTAAAAAACAGACTGACGTGAACTTCCCCTTCATTTTTAGTTAAGCAAACACAAAACATTTTAATTCCAGTTTAAAAATGTTCCGGACATGTGAATGTATTTAGCTTTCCCATAATCTTACTGAACTCAGTAAATTGGCTAATAGGATTAGACAGAAGTCCCTAGTCTGTGGTGATTCCCATGGATTATTTTAAAGTTGTTGAATCAATGACAAAAATAATTTCAACCAGTAAGATGTTAATATGTACTTTCATCCATTTTAATAATACATTACATTAAACCTGAGTCTAAAATGTTATGGGAACCCCCCCCCCCCACACACACACACAAGCATTCACACAGTGGATTAAGGGAATGAGCCGGAAAGACGAAAAACTACGAACAAGCAGGTTCTTTATTAGTAAAGAGTAACAAACCAGCAGGTTGGATGGAGTAAGAAGAGGCAGCCTATACAGCATGAACACTAGCAGGATACAGCACAGACTAGCATTCAACAGGGTGGAGCCACCATGGTGCTACGTGGCTCACCAAGCCATGACAGATGCATTGTGGGATTGGGACAGAATTGACACCGGGACAGTCGGACTTAACTTGAACTCTTTGGGGGAAGAAGATCTGAGGTGCAAAGGTACTTTACTTGAGTATTTCCATTTTCTGCTCCTTTATACTTCTACCGATAGGGCGCTGACATGTTGATTTTTTGCAACCAGGAAATGCCTGGAAGTGACCATATTTATATTTATTTATATTGGACGAGACAGTGGAGCTAACGGCTGTGTGTGGCACTAGCTAGCTTGCTTAGTTAGATGCATCTGTAATTCACCTTATCTGTCATTTTAACAGGGCTGACAATTTTGTCTAGTGAACACCAGGCTTAAAACTAAATGCACTCACCAGAGCCAAGGCCTAATAAGCTTTTTCTATGGCGCTGGTTAAATTTACACAGTGCTGTGGGTATGAGTCACTCTAGCCTGATAACGACTTGTCAATTACAGATAATCCCGCCCTGAACCATTCTCTGCTTTATGGTCTATTTTCCTCTAAATGGGACCATAATTTACTAAATGAACATCATGTTCTATTGAAGGAACAAGAAACTAGCGATTGAGACCATAAACTCATCAGGAAAGTGATTACTGAGGTAATAAATCAGCTGAGAATTAGGGTAATTTTACCATTATTTCTAATGGAGCCGGACTTCTGTTTTGCAACCAGAAGAGTCGCCCCCTGCGACTCTTACATCGATAGAATGCAAGTTTATGGTACTTCCGGATTGGATTCACGTCTCAGACCGGAAGCTTCCTGCTTGATATAAAGTAAATAAATTGACCCCCACTCTACTCTAAGACTTTCCTGGAAATTAAGTTGAACACAAAATGACTGATTTTATTTCTTCCTTACAGTCAAGAGTGAAGCTAAAAGGTAAGCGTAGGTTACAGTTGTAAATCTGGACTGCAACACTGAGGATGCATATGAATACCAGAGGGCATAAAGTCAAATGAGAATATCATTTGAGAGACGTTTCTGCCTCACTAACAGGTGATGTGATTCAGTACTCGACTGATTGGAGCATCGCTCGCTATAAGATTTCATGCGGTTAAGACACCAACAGATCAGCTCTGTCCTTCAGAGAGTTAAAGCCTCTGCAGCTGCGCAGGTCAAACCCAGGGTTAGAGAACAGCTATAGCAAACCAGAAGGTGAAGCTATACTAGCTTCAGACAGAACTATTACATTACATATTGTACACTACTACTGCATTATCAGATTTTAATATTTCTATTGTCAGTTTAGTTCCAGATGGGCACACTGGGAAACATTTGGACAGTCACAGATTTTGATCATGAAAAAGGAACTCACACCAGAGGTTGCAGATGAATGGTTGTCTTTACAGGAAACTATGAACAATTTTAACAAGACAGAAATACAGACCTCACTTAAGCTTAAATATTTTGCTGAATTGCTGGAATATGCGTTTTGAAGGCTGGTTTATACCTTATACCTCACAAAGACCCTGAGTACTAGGCTAAAATACTATAATGCAGAGCACAGATTTACCTTTTCTCTGTTGCAATGTAGATAAAAAGTAAATGAAGGGGCTCAGGCTCTTTAAAAGATTAGGTACTAGTGCCATGTCCACTGATCCACTGCTTGTTGAAACAGCAGAAACAGACCTGTAACCTGCTTAGGGACCTCAAACTGCAAATTCATTTTTGCTTTTGAGCCCAACAATCTGATTTATATCTTCATTATTGTTTTAAGTAAAACAATATACATTTCGTGCTTTAGGCATTCAGGTTTCGATTGTTAGCAACAGCTGATAAACACTGTAAGGATGTGTTGTTTTAGTGTACAGTAAAAGCACCTTTGTTTGCTAGCATTAGCATAAACTGGAGGCAGATTGTAGTTTTTCTGCGGCAGCCATGCTTGTTCCACAGTTCTACACCAGCATGGTTGCCATAGTAACTGGTCTTTTGTCGCCTAGGCTGTAGTCCATTCAAGAGATGCAATTCTGAATCTCCCAGCTAAATTGTGGGTGCGGTTGCAAAGTATGGAAGACCAAAGTGTTCAATATTAATTGAATAAATAAGACAGAATGTGCATCATATGAATAACCTGTAACCTTGTAAATACTAGGGGTGGGATAAAAAATCCATTCTTAGATGCATTGCGATGCGGACGTGGAAGATTCTGACTTGATTAACAAATGTCAAAATAATCAGTTATTTAAATGTTAATTGATAACGTAATGTTGACAGAACACAAAAGGCGGAATTCGCAGAGGTGCAGCAACCGTACCATTTGTGGCGTGCACATAACAGAGAGACCAGTGTTCCCCCTGTATTTGGCACACACCTGCAGAATGAATAAACACCCTACTTAAATATTACACAATCAGTAATATCAATATGCAAGTGAGGATTTTAACTCGCACACTGTGTGAGCTTGGTGACACTCAACGCTTGGCAGCTCTCTGTGTATCCTGTGTGTGATGTGTGAGAACACAACGCTGAACAGTTAGCAGAGGAAAATATTAGCAGGAAGTTTTTGTCTGGTAATAAAGGTGCAGTGTAGGTCACTGTGTCCGTTAAAAGTCTGTAGTTTCCCCAACTGCTGGAAATGTGAAGGTGGTTAGCAGCTAACATCTCCCCTGTACAGCACGTTCTTTGGCTGTTATGTAATATTAGCTAAACTAGTAACAAAGTAATATTAATTAGCTCAGCTGTATGTCATTACTAACTTACCTACTTGTTAAGGGTTGAGAACATCAGGTACAAGCTTAGACGAAACTGATGTAGAACTCTGTCGTGTACACATACTGTACATCCTGCTAATTATATTTCAGTTTTCAGAGTTTGACAACAGGTTAAAGAAATGTGGGACCATGGAGTTGAGGTTAATGAAGTAAATTAGGGATGCAAACTAGTCCTTTTAAGCTAATTAGGAGATGTTTCTTTTGGATTTTAATGTGCAAATTAAAGAATCCACAGATCCTATACTGCAGCCCTCTGAATCGTAGTCGAATCCAACCGTGAGGTGCCAATAGATTCCCACCCCTACTAAATACAGACATGAAATTGTAAATAAAGAAATTAAATCAAGTTGTAAAATACTGCAATAAGGTTTTAAAACTCAGCTCACATTACATAATTTGTTTGTATTTATTTATATGACTACTTGTTTGACTTAACTTATTATTAATATTGAACACTCCATAAAAAAATACACTCTGCTGTGCTGCAACTAATACAGATTTTCAATTAATCCATCTATATATATATATATATATATATATATATATATATATATATATATATATACACATAGTGGATTGTTTCAGTAATAATGTTATTAATTAATTTTAACATCATCAGCTAATTAGTAGATACATACAGTTAGCAGTTCACTGAAAGTACTTTTCATATTTATTTTTAACCATTTAACACAAAGCTGTTCTTTGTATTGGATGTTTGAAACATGTTAAAAGTATCGCTGTGTAATGTTTACAGAGTTTGCTGCCATGTTGATGAGATAACTGACTCTCAGACCCCTCAGTATAGAGAAATCTTGTGTTTCCTACCTACAACTGCTACCTGGAGGGGTCGCTTGGTTGCATTTTCCCCTGTGTGACGATGAAACTGACATGAAACAGCAAAACACTCTGCTGTTCCACTAGTACCTGAACAGATGTTATTACAGCTGCACCGATAAACACAAACTATTACACTTGCAGGTTCCCATGGATGTTGTTGTACTAGACATAAAAGGAGATAAAACAGTGGGTTTCTTGCTTGCACCATTCTGCATCCCCGGTTGCATGAAAATAAATGCTTATTTTTGTTGTACGCAAAATGCTAAATAGGGGAACATGGCAATGCATGTGAAAGCTAAAAAAAACACATTCTACAAGAAATTACATTCATCAATAGAAGCAGGACAGTAAATTAACTCTTCTGCCTAAATCCAAGATCAATTCAGCAGCCGTACAAACTATTTTACAAGCCAAAGAATGGGACACTATGGTGGGTTACTTGCCACAATACAAACAAAAACGTTTCAAGGTGTAGTTAATTTCCCACCTTAACACCTGTCACAGGATTTTTTTTATAGAAACAGACAGATTACTAACCTGATTTCTAAACCATCCCTGGTGAATTTACATGCAGGTTTTCCCTGATAATTCTACTTTCTTGTAAACTACTTAAGCATTATTTGGAATTTTTTTTTGTAAACAGTGATACGAACAAATTATAGGTGTCCTATAGAAAGGATTTAAGTCTCCATGGTGCCTTTTCTGTGTTCCTGTGCAAAGTCCTGTCGTCCTCTTATTAGTTTATCCAATGTTTTTTTCCCACCTTCTATGTAGGGATGCTGTCGGCTCAAACTGCCCATTTTAACCCAGTTCATTGTAGTTCATGACAGTCCAGCACAGTTCAGTATAAGTCAGTGACTAAATGTAAACTCCTCCAGCAGTTCACCACAACACTATTCACAACATAAACTCAGCTGCTGCACAGTCCGGTAGCTGCTCAGTGACTTCAGCTTGGTTTGACTAAGTCATCTCATGTCAACGCCACTTAGCGCAGACCAGACTGGTCCAGGTCACCATTCCAAATATGATTTCACTGTCAACCCCAGTCTTTGAATAAATAAACATTCAATAAATTAAAGGTATATGACAGCAAGGTTCAGAGTCCAAAAATAACTTTCCAGGTTGGTGGTTTAAATTGCAGTTGCTGATATATAGTTAACTGTTGGAAAACATGAAACGATGCAGAAATCCTCTGTGGTGGCATTTGTGGTCTGTTATGCTTCATACCAAATGGATGAAAAGCGTTAAATATGCTTTTTAAGTCCAGATTTCTTGTTTGCTGCTATGTAGGAGACACATTCTTGAATTGATCACTTCACATGTGTTTTCCAAAGCATGATCAAACTGAGCGCAAAAAGAATTTACAATGTTTTCAATTAGTGGGGATTTGGACTAATTTGCCTGTCCCACATCAACAAATCAAAACACATTCAACACCACAATTACCAGAACATCCGTGATATCGAGTGAAAAGTCTGCTTGTTAAATCCAAATTTGATTGGTGGCGTTTTCCACAACATTCTTGATGTCTCTGCTGAAACCCTCCATCACACCGTTCCTCAAAATTACCATTCCTAATGATGTTAGTCTTCTCTGTCACTGAAGCTACTGTGTGATGCAGGCTTCAAGTAATGTGCAGTGACAGTCCTGGGATCAATTCCCAAAATTTGAGTAATCCTGTCAAAGCGTTCTTGAGCAAGACAATGACCTTGGCTCAGCTCACTAAGTACCCCAGGATAAGAACAGCAACTAAACCAACATAAAGAAGGTGAACGCTTTCTAACTCCTCTAACTGTCAGATTCTCGTTGAAGCTGCAGACTCTTTAATCCTCCATGAGGGTTCCTCATGATACTAATCCAAATTAGACTAGAGGACTTCAAATACATCATTAGCAGTTTAGTCACTGTGCACAACCATTTTTGCTACTCACCAACCTGATGATATCAGACACTGTCACTGTCAAGATGTCACTGTCTCGCAAAACTTGTCCTCTAGTGGTCAGAAACTCACAAAACCTTTCAGTATGTTCAGTTATGTTAGCTATAGCCTGTAAGCTGAGCATGGGTGGTAAAATGCTTCTCAGTGAGTAGGATTCTGCTGGCCAGTTGGCTAGTGAGGCCAATATCTGCAGGACTCAGTACTGCTCGTGTTCCTGAGTAACAGCACTTTGTCCACAGGTGAACATGAAACAGCCTTCTGCAGATCCAAGATAAGATTAGCACAACACGGCTCCTTAAGACATTAAAGAGCAATAACTCCAATATATCATCTGCCCCTGGAAAAATAAATAATACAAATATAAATTAATATGTTGCCATTATGTCTGCTCACAGTGTGTTTTCTAAATGCTCATTTTCTCAACTTTGAGCTAATTTCTTTGGGTTATTAAGGGGTGTCTAGGCAGTTTATAGGTCCCGCCTCTCATGTAATGGTTTATACTAGGTGAACAAAGATCAGGTGAAGTGTTAGTCAGCAATTCAGTATGGTACAGCCATAAATTTCAATTATTTTTTCAGTTTAAAAGTTTGGCCTAGTGGTCCCAGAAAGATTAAATCTTACTCTACACGAAGGATTCAGGCACAAAATCCCTTTCTCACTCACACGTTATAAATACTAAACATAATGAAATGCTTTTATTACATATTTTAATGTTGTTGTGGGTGCCCTGGCCATGACAGATGGATTGTTAGAGCGTTCAAACACCCAGAGCTCCTCTCCGTCACAGCGTGTTGCCCATGCTGCTGCTCACCAGCCCTTTGATATTGGTGATGGGCCGAACATCATGCAGCTGTCTTCTTCTATCAATGAATGTGGCCAACCGAGTTGTTTCCAATGGCGTCTTGGAGTACTCCCCACCGTGTGCACCCCCGCGACCCACCCACGGGTGCTGCAGACAGAAAGTAGCGCTTGGCCTCTTCCTGGGATCCTGCTGCAGCACTGAGGACACAAAATCCCTCGCCGCCTGGCTCACATCGCGGAAGTATTCATCCGGGAAGCAGAAGTCTAGACGGCAGATGTTGACGCAGGTTTCCTCCGGTGATTCATCCAGAAACGGGGAAACGCCACTGAGCATCACGTAAGCCAGCACGCCGACGCTCCACACGTCTGTCGCAACAGAGACCGGCGTCCCGCGGATGAGCTCGGGCGCAGCAAACTCTGGGTTTCCAAGCAAGAGGTGGACGTACCGGCGGTGGGCAGAGAGCTGGACTGCATCGCCGAGGTCGATGAGCTTAATGCACGGGGTAGGAGTGTGGAGGTCGACCATGATGTTCTCAGGCTGCGGGAGCAAAACAGAATTCAGAAACAGACTGAAGATAAGATGAAAAGTT
This sequence comes from Micropterus dolomieu, assembly GCF_021292245.1. NCBI lineage: Eukaryota > Metazoa > Chordata > Actinopteri > Centrarchiformes > Centrarchidae > Micropterus > Micropterus dolomieu. Next base: position 24,752,364 of record NC_060156.1, on the reverse strand, counting down.
GGAAATGACACTTCCAGAATGTCAAAAATGTATTATTAAGTTATTCATTTATAAAATGCATAGCCACAACAGATAACAGGATACATTTCCAAAGGCACACATGAACTTAATTAGGAATAAAAATTAAGCTCAGTCCATGGATTTGTCAAGTCATTCATTTATTTATGTAGCAGCACACACACGTGGGTTCTCACCTTCAGATCCAGGTGTGCAACTCTGCAGGTATGAAGGTGCTGCAGTGCCTCAAGTGTTTCTCTGATGAAGAATGCCACTTTCTCCTCCATCAGCTCATCGTGTGCGACGAGATAGTCAAGCAAACGACCATCCTCCAGCCTGACACACACACACACACACACACACACACACACACACACGTTATTAAGTACCATTTAGATAAAAATTAGATAGTGTCATCTTCCTAGCTGGTGATAAAAGCTTTAGTTACTAGGTACTCTGCAGAAATTATTATTACAAAATATGAATAAATATAATAATAAACAAATTATGATACTATTATTACTATAGGTGAAACTAGCAGCAGGATATAAAGTAGTTAAAATTAGCTCCACCAGCAGCAACATTAACGTGATGTGTAAATTAATGTGTCACTAATTATAAGACAGTTATGATTCTGAAATGGGCCATTCTGCATGTTTAGTTTGTAGAATATTACAAGTATATTTTGAAGCTAATACCTTTGTACTTTTACTTTTAAGTAATTAAATAATTTCAGTTCTTTTTTACATTATTTTCACACTGTGGTATTACTACTTTTACTTGAGTAAAAAATCTGAATACTCCTTCCACCACTGGAAGACTTACAGCTCTAGGATCAGCATCAGAGAAGTGGGAGACTCGTACGTGTCCAACAGCGCCACCAGCTGGGGATTCTGAACATGTAGGAGGACGTCCGCCTCATGAGCCACCTGCTCCTTCTTCTGCATCTTCCTACTCACAAACTTAACCGCAACCTGAACAGAAACAAAGTGACATGTAACAACACGCTGAAAGACAAGGCAATAAACTGAAAGGTAAATGTTAAAGTGAAAAATACAGATATGCTGCTGTTTGACAGAAATAAATTCATCACTTCAGCCTGAAACACAAACTTCACTATCCTGAAATGCATAAAAAAATGTATAGAGACAAAAAAAATGTAAACTTAAAAACTAAAACTTAATTGCAATCTTGAATATGAATGAAGGAGACAGAAATAGACTCAAAACACATGCCTGCAGCCTGAACAGTGAAAAGCAATGCACACTTAACAGCATCACTTCAGTAAATATGATTAGTCAAGCAGGGATGCCCTACCTCTTTCTTTGTTGACTTGTTGAGACATTTTCTCACCACTGAAAATCGTCCCCTGGTGAAAAGAGGGAGCAGCAAAGACAAGAGAGGTGCAGTTAAAACATCAACTATCAACATCTGGGCTGCAAATCAGGTTTAGGTTGTGAAAGACTATTTTGAAAGTCAGTGATTTGTGACAGTTCACCTTCCAATCTCACAGATCTCAGAGAAGGTCGACTCAAAGTTTTCTTTCCACTGGATCCCTGTTCCATCATAGCCAGAGTCTGGACAGAGAAACAGCAGAAGATTAAAGAATTAATTACATGAGCTTATATTCTTGCTCCACCCTCTGTAAACACATGTATGTAATTTGTTCTGTCCCACACTTTCCTGCTGTGGTGTACTGAAAATTGCAACAGACTTTTACTTTTGTCTAGCAAACTATGGACATAGCTTTATCACATGTTGTTTTAATGCATCTATTAATAGTGTTTCTGTTTATGGTAAAAAAAATGCATTCTAAATAAATCTTTACTTTTGACATTTTATGAAAGAGCTCTTTCATATTGAAGTGACATGAGAACATGGATAACAATCTCACATCTATGCATAAGCTGGAGTCAGGATAAGCATAAAGACTAAGGCTGCATCCACGCTACTATGTTTATGTTTAAAAACAGAGTTTTAAAACGAAAACAATCACCGTCCATACCAGCGTTTTAGCTGAGTTTTATAATTTATCTCCGTCTATATTAAAACTACTGAAAACGCATGTCAAGTGGCCTTTCACATATACTGGGCATGTGCGACGCCGGTTTAAACAGTAGGAATACTGTCTCCTCTGCTGTTTGGCGATAGAAAAACTATTACTACAGACGAAGAACCACATCAGAGCTTGTTTTTGCATGAACAGACAAGGATCTGGAGCTGTTACTCTTAAGTAATAAGGGAGTTAAAAGCGACTATAGTGGTGGAAAACAGACTGGGAGTCATTGCCAAGTAAATATGGCAACATGCACCGTATAAGTGGTTAAGTGCTATTTGCACAGTACAAAATATTTTAATAAAAATACCAAAAGAATTACAGTCAGGAGCTGCCTCACCTGTGTCATGGTTTTTAAAGTCCTCTGTTTGAGTTTTAAAACGACTGGCTCTGTTAAACTGTAAACACTCCCTAAAATCAAACCAACAAGATAAATCTTGAAAATAAGTCAGCATTAGATGTGTTGGTTAATGTATTTTTTCACTTTAGGCAGAGCCAGAATGGCTGTTTTCCATTTTATGGCCTTTATGCTAAGCTAAGCTGATCTTGTCCTTACTGCACAGCCATGAGACTAAACTGTATCTTCTTATCTCACTCTCCAAAAGAACACACAAAAAACACATTTCCAAAATGTTTGAAGATATTTCCATGGAAAATGTGTGTTTGTGTGTGTGCAGACTTACTGCTGCTGGGCAGTGTGATCATATTTGAGGGCTCGGACGGCGGGCCGATGCCCCAGCGGTTGGAGGCTCGCACTCTGAACTGATAGTGACCTCCGGGGATCAGAGTATCAATCTGAACACACTCCTCTCTGCTGCTGGCCACCTGCTGCCATAGCAATGAGTCTGAGGGTAAAAAACAAGGAAAGGTTTAGTCACTTTGAATGTTTCACAAGCATGAAACATCTAATTCTATTGCTAATGTACGGTCCCACACACACACCTTCCTGCCTGTACTCCACAGTGTAGCTGCTGACAGCACAGTGAGCGGATGAAGCCGGAGGCGGCCAGTGGATCATCACCGACGTGCTACTGGCCTCCTGGGCCACCGGTCTCCCAGGGGCTGCTGGGATACCTGAAGGAGACAGAAAAAAACATACACATAGTCAGCAAACCACAGTATCTGCTCTGTTTAGACCGAATGTTGATTCAAACTGTTGTCACAAGCAATGGCATTTCAGAATCTTAAATCTCTGTGTACCATTACAACTAATTAAATCTTTAGTGCTCGTCAGGATAATTTCTTTATAATTATAGAGAAATGCTCCTTCCAGGTACGTCACCTTGCACTTTAATGGAGGCGGAAGAGGAGGCCGAGCCGTGGTCGTTAACAGCAACACAGGTATAGATCCCGGTATCCTGAGGCATCAGATTACAGATCTTCAACAAGATGTCACCTGTATCCCTGGAGAGGAGAAGGAGGAGGAGGAGGAAGAGGAAGGAAAAGAGAAAAGGGATGGGCAAGAAGAAAGGGAGGGCGGAGGAATAGGATTAGAGATGAAGGAGGAAAGGAAAGAGGAGGGGAGAGAAAGAAAAGGGAAATGATAAAATGTAAGTCAGAGTGACTATAGCCAGTATAAAACTACACACACATATGCACACATGCACTTTGTTTTACCTGATGTCTATGGTGAAGCGGCTGTTACTGGTCACTGGGTTCTGGTCAGGGCCCTTCAGGGTGACGGAGGGTTTGGGTCGTCCACAGACTTTACAGCAGAGGACTACAGTCTCCCCGAACGCACACACCACGTCTGACAGAGGGACGAGGAACTCTGGAGCCACTGCACGCAGAAAACATCACAAGCATTAGCTCACTCCGTGGGGCTGAGGGTTACCAGTTTGAGTACAGCATGGACCACTGCCGAAGGTGCCGCTGAGAAAGGCCCTGAACCAACTTCTCCCCAGGCACTGCACAATGGCGGCCCACTGATCCTAATTAGGATGGGTTAAATGTAGACAAAAACTTGTACTGTGTATAAATTGTTATTGTTACCATTACCATTACTATGTGGGGGATTTGTGCCGTTCCAAACACCTGTAGTTGCCAACAGGGTTGCAGAGTTCCCATTTAGTGGACAAACTATGCAATGGCACCGCTCATAACATATGTGAAGGATCCATCTTCCGTCTCTCTGTTTCTGTAATCGTCATTTATCGGCTGTTTTAAAACACCAATACGGATTTATTTGCAATTGGCTCATATCGGCCAATAGTATCGGTCAGGCTCTATGTGTTGCAACTCAATCAATTGAATTTATTGTATAGTATGCACAATTTTAATTTTATATGTGAGCAAATAATCTTCATTGAACCATGTGACTACGGAGGGGGTTGGCAGACGCAGTGCGACCTTCTGGTTTGTGACTTCATTCTTTCCCATCATGTCATACCAGTGGACAGTACTGTCACTATTGTCATCACATATTGTCTTTCCCCAACCTATTAAGCGTAACAGATAACAAGCCAAGTCAGGCTTAATTCTGTTGCACTTTCTGAATTAAATGTCATCCTGCTTTTGCTTAGATGGCTTCATGATTTGGCTAGTCATGGACCCAGTTAGCAGTCCAGTTTTGGGAATCAGACCAGTGTAATAAGACTGTCATCAACCTGGCATAATTCTTCAAGCAGGTGCCAACCTAATTTAAGTTTTGTGGCATGCTGAAGTTATCCCAAAATGGAGATTATGGGTACAGAAAGTTAAACATTGGGAACAACCTGGTGTGCCTCAACATTACTTTTGGGTTCATGTACATGTACAAAACCAAGAAACAAACACAAACTGCTTTAGCTGAAGCTAAAACAAATGTTTTAACTCAAATGACTTCATGTGTCTCTTACCTTCTTGGATGAAGTTTGGGTTGAGAAGCTGGAAAACAGTCAACGTCAAAGTTTAAATTTAGGTGAGATTTTGTTAGCACACATGCACCACTTCTTGTTTTCTGTCCTCACAATGACTTTAAAATAACTTGTCATGAGCCACTTTAAAAAACAAAATAATCTGTTATTGTAATGTTGATACATTGCAAGTCTTGTCAACAAATTGTGCGTGCCCATACCTCCATGCCCGTCTTTGGATCAAGATCGTCATCACAGTCTGACTCATCTGAAGTGTGAACCTCCTGGTGGAGGAGGAAGACAAGAAGAAAGTAGAACAGGAGAGAAGAGAGTAAGACGTGGGATTTCAAGGGAAAGAACAAGGAAAATGGAGTGAGGCAGAGGAGGAGAAAAGGGCAGGGAAAAACCAAAGGAAAGGAAGAAGGGAGAAATTCAGATATGAAGAAAAATTGTGGCAAAGAAAGATAAGAGAAACAGGAAATTAGAGAAGTGTCAAAAGTAACTGAGTGTGATGACAATATTAGGAGTATGTATGTTTGTTACTCTGTGGCTGAAGAGAAACAGGAAAAACCCTCCTTTAATTTCACCTGCTGAAGAGCGTTTCCAAATGTCATGGAAGGTAATTCTAGATTCTGAAGAAGCATCTCTGTTCTGCACAGAACCCTGTTTGTATGGCTGATACTCACCTGCTCACCTGACAGTCTTTGGTTTGGAACTTTTCACGAGACAGCCATGTTGTTTTTAGATGCTTAGCCTTACATCATCGCTTCCTTACCCTCTCCATTTTCCTTTCCTTCTCAGGAAGAATGGCCTACACCACACTTTACCAAGGAACAAGTATCAATTAGCAAGCATGAAGTCAATGCTGAAGTGCTGTAAACTGCAATTCCTCTTATGGATACTAAACTAGAGGCCGACTTCCAGAAAATTCTCAAACTCTGATCTAGAAAAAAACAGTAAATGAAGCGGTTTCAAAGGAATTTGGCCTTTAAGGCTGGGGTAGGCAATTTTTGTTGAAGTTCTCTTTACATCCCAACAGCAATCAATAAATCAAACTACCTGACAAAAATAATAAATAAATCGGGTATCTGTGGCTGTCACATTACTGTAATAATGTTAATACTGTTGCGTGTTCATTCCACTTCAGCTCCACCATAATTAGTTTTTGAAGATGATTATTAAGGACCCATTAAATTACAAAGACTGCAACAAGAGGTAAACCAAAATTATTAGCTTCAAAACATCGGTGGTGATTTCAAAGACCCTACATACCATCTAGGATATTTTGCTAAGTTTCTCTTGCAATGAGCAGAGGGCAGATCAATGTTCTCAGTTAATTAATGTTTTTGTTCATACAAAAAAAAAGAGAACAAAGATTAAATCCAGCGTTGACTCTAAGCTTCATATTATAAGTTTAACAATGCCGTAAATGTAACCGTTACTGTGGATAAGGTGCATGGCTTTGGTGTGGGAGACCCGGGTTCAACTCCCCAATGTGACGCACCAACTTGTCCCTGAGCAAGACACTTAGCCCCTAGTTGCTCCAGAGGCATGCGACCTCTGATATAAATAGCAATTGTAAGTTGCTTTGGATAAAAGCATCAGCTAAATGTATTCATGTAGAAATCCATTCAGGCTGCATAGCAGATGTAATTTATGTATTTCACACATCCATAAGAGGGGGAAATAAAAAGTGGTACAGAAAGCTAATACGTTATGTAGATACTGGTAGTTCTTTACATGATCAACTTCAGAATTAAACCTTGTTCAGTTAATAACCAACACCCGTAGTAGTAGACATCCTCAAAATGCAGAGGAAGAACGTAAAGTTTGGTCTGCTTTTGTGGAGTGTTTGAACTTTGAACAGCAAATGTCAGATGTACCTCATGCAGACTCAACATCAGATCTATCCACACTTTTTTTTTTTTTGGGTGAGCTTCATGATGTTAGACCACTACAGAAAACACTGGTTAACACAGCAGAGTAAAAAGAGTAAAACTTAAATCAGTAAGTCACTGGATTCTAACACTACCCATGCAGAAGGAGGGAGAAATAAACCACAACACAAAAAGAAATCAGACTTTATTTTCCAATCCGTGCATTTGAGGGCTTAGGGTAAAACAAAACAAGATTAAAGTAAAACTTGCTCGTGTTCTTCTTTAGTGGTTCTCAACCTTTCAATATCTTTACATTTTGAAATGTCATGCCCCGCAACGAGTCTGTTAGCAAACTTCCACGAAATTCATTGTGCTGCACTACTTTTAGGTCTGATCAGGAATTTAAGCTACAGTAGACATAAAATATATATTGCCTATAAGGGATACAAAAGGTTATTAATTTAAGTGTTTTTTTATGCCTGTCATGGTTTGGTTAGGAGTCAGTGCTTTTGCCCGTCACGTGATCCATAAATACAAAATGTACTGAACTTGTCAATAAAAGTCGAAATTCATGTCTTGTTGTCAGGTTGAGAACCACTGCTGGAGGCAAGAGAGACACAGCAACTACAGTGTGTGTTTGTAGGTTGGCGCACAGACACACACACGGGTTAAGTGGGGTGGCGGGCAGGTGAGGGGGTTTCGGCACACACATGACCTCACCAGCGTGCGCGTCGGCCTGCTTTACTCACTTTGCCCTTCGCCCTGGTGGCGGGGGAGGCGAGTGGAGGAGGGGGCATGGTTTCTTTGGGCTTACGGAGGAGGCCATTATCCTGACCTCTGACCCCCACAGAGGAGACGTCCTTGGCTTCAGCGCGCTTCCTGGCACGCAGTGTGTTCCATGACAGAGACTTCCTGTACGGTACAGGAACAAGAAACAACCAGCCAATAAGAGAGCAGCTCAGTGGTGTGTGGTTAGTCTGGCTGGAGATGCAAAATGGCAGTCAGGTCATGACTCTCTCAGAACCCTCTGTGGCTATCAGGTGGTTGGGCAGTTTGCTGTAACTTGTGTGTGATATGTTGCATGACATGAATACCTATTATATATTAATTTCTCAAATTTTTACTGGCTTGTTGCATTTTCATTGCATTTATACACCATTGTCGCAGTGGACATTTTGACTTCATAGCAGTAAAAACACAGGTCTGCCTAATAATAATAATGCTGATTGTTTAGGTCCATTTAGATGTCCAACTAAGTCATACTGGCGAGCCAGCTTGCTCAATGTCTGAGCCCTGGAACTGCAACAGCTAAACGTTATTAGTTACAAATCAGAATGTCAGTTTAAAACTCTTGACTGAAGTAGTACACTGTCATTCACAGATATGCAATATTTTATTATTGTCCTCAATTAATAACTAACAAATTATAATATTTTTGTCTCATTTGTTTAAGTTGGTTCTCCTGATGTACTTTGTGTGACTTGTGTTAAAACCTGAGTATGTTTCAGGTCATATTTGTGCAGAAATATAGAAAATTCTAAAGGGTTCACAAACTTTCAAGAACCAGTGTTGAAGCCGATTTCTGTTAAACTTACATTTTCTCTACCTTCAAAATACCTACAGTGTATAAAAAACAAAAAATGATCCTGCATATGAGTTTTGTTCTAATCTTTCAGCCTCCATCTCAAAAGTATTATAAAGTCTCTGTTCTTATAATCATGAGATACTAAAAGACGATTCACATAACTATGAGATAAACATGAAAGGCTTTCGCATCCATTTTTTCTTTATAAAATGGAAGAAACGGGCTCTTGTAAGAATGAATGGTTTGTAATGATTGCATATCTTGCTAGAGTTAGAGTGGATCCAACACTGATGGAAAGCAACAAAGAGGTGGAGAACTGCTCCACTTCACTTAAACAGACACTTATTATAGTCACATGCACAGCATTGAATCATTTAAAAGTATGTTTATTTTCTGTGTCACCCTCTGGCCTCCATACTTTCCTCCATCGCCTCCATCATGTTCTCCAGTATGTCTGTACAATCTAAATGTTTGCGCCCTCAGGTGTGAAACAGAGGGTCCTGACAGGGTCGCTGCTGCCTGAAGCTGCAGCCAGACTCTTCTGGTCCATTAAGATACAGGAGTGGAAGGACAGAGTGACAGAAGGACACTGGTTTGACTTTATTAAGACAGAAATAAAGTTAAGACTGAAGTGAGAGCAACATGGAGATGTGAGAGAAACAAACAGTGACATACTATACCTTCCTCTAACACAGATACAACATTGTTACCTTTTAACAAGTTCAAGAATCACACCTGCAGTTTAACACACTTGTGTTTCCAGATAACTAATCAATAATCATTAATGTTTAACTCGTACTGTTGTACATGAACAGTGAAGAGAATGGTAGCAAAAAATAATTTCTTTAGTTTAATGTCTATATTGGATAAAATACATCCTCTATAGTTAATGCAAAATCTATTTCTTTGTCTTAATACTACTACTTTTGTTGAGTGTCATTATATATTAACCACCTCTTTGCCAACAACACTTGTCAGGTCAGCAGATAAACTTAGAAGCAGTTCCCATCAATTCTGTTCAAGCAGTTATTAGCTGTTAACACCTTCAAGAACATAATCATGATCATTCTCACTCATTTTTCAAAATTTATTTGCAAAACTAATGTTAAAACCAAAAAGCAGCTGTGTTTCTCCATATCTCCCCATTTTAAAACCATTTTGTACCTTCTGTGGAGTGTCAAACCGTTGAGGTTAGTAAAACTGAAACACAAAAACAAAACAAAACAAAAAAAGTCACTACAATAACAACAAATACAAAAAGCTGAAATTAACCACACAGGGAAAAAGTTGCAGACACTTTTATACCTGTTGCTTCACTGTGACGTTCTTTGCTGGTTTATGTTTTCTAGACTAAATAATCATACATTTTTAATAAATAAAACCCTGCTTTATTTATTACTTTTAGTCTTATTTCCTGAAAATGATCCTCTAAAGATAGTTTAACTAATGTTTAGCCACTTGACTCCTAAATCTCTATCTGGTCTTAAACACAAAAACCCCTTCTAATGTTATTACGAGAAGAAGCAGGCAGACCTCTGAGTTTCACGTTTGGTGTTGTAGTTTATTTACAAATATTAAAAACTACAAACTGTCAATCATCTTCAGCCTAATGCAGAACAAAACAACTTCACCTTCACGTCGCTTTGCTAACTCATGCTCAAGTCCAAAAGGTTTATTTTACATATTTAAAATACATTTAAAATCAATATTATTAGACTACCAACAGTACAATGCTTACCGCTGCCATTAAATGCAACATATTGCACAGCCTGACTTCATTCATATTTTTTCTTATCTTAAATAGTGCAAAAGGGATTTTTTTAAACAGGAATGTTCTAGAGCCTCAGTTGAAAATCCAGAATTAACTTTATACAGTGAACTGCCGACATTAACAAAATCAACAAGAAGGAGGGAAAAAAAATCCAACTTTGTCCATCAAATAAAATTATAATTAACAAGGCAGAAAAACAACAGCAACAAGATTAATAGACAAAGTTCTGTATAGATTGCCACAGACAACAAAATAAATCTTCTCCACTGCGGAGAACGGGGCTGAGGCCACCTGAATGCCCCAGATGAGTTTTTTTTTTCTTTCCAAAAACAGTAAAAAGAAAATTCATATACAAAAAAATAAAAATAAAAGAAGAAAAAGCAGGGTGTTAGGAACTGAAATAAGAGTCCGGTTTTAGCTCCACATGAGTGTCAATGGTTATTTTCTCTCTGCTTTCCAGAGTCAGCTACAAGTTACAAGATTTTTTTATCCAGTCTATTTCTGTGGGATAAATCCTCAGTACTCGTTTACACGGACATTATCAGCGTGTGTGTTTTAGTTCGGTTGCAAGCCTGAAATCCATGTAGTTGCCATAGAGCCGTCCTGTGACAATGGCTCAGATATAAAACTGCCACTGCAGCAGCTTGACGGACAGTAAGAGACCAGTTCAGTACCTTTTACCTCCGAGGAGAGACGAGAGAAAGTCAGGGGTTAAAATACAAAAAGAAAAAAAGAAAAACAAGAGTCTCCTCTGAGGTCCAAGACTTCGTTCTTAAAGGGAGGAGGAGGAGGGAAAGTATATGGGGGAAGGAGGAGTTAGGAGGTGAGGGCAGAGGCAGCGAGCAGTTAGGTACTGGGGATGGGAGCTGAATCAAAAAAAAAAAAAAAAAAAAAAAAAATTTACACAAACAAAAATGGGTAGACAGAGTTGTCACCTCGATTCTTTCATCCAATCCGAGTGCTTGGCATGAGCCCAACCAGAAGTGCGTCTGTCTGCAGGTAAAGAAGTGCTGGGTGGGTTGGGGACTTACTTGATGTTGTTGGCATCGGCCACCGCCGCTGAGAAGGAGGAAGTAGAAGAAGAGTCTTTTATGGACTTTGTGGCCGGGCCCAAGACGTGTCCCGGCACCCAGCCCTCTGCGGCAGGCGACAGGCTGTTGGCTGGCCGGTAAACAAGGTACATGTTCTGCTGATTGTTGGCCAGGATTTGTACAGTCTCTCCCTGACTGACGCAGATCTCGTTCTCTTTGAGCGCTGAGTAGTCCTGAGTGACCATCATGGTGGAGGAGACGCCGTTACAGCCGCCTTCAGTGTCCTGAGGAGCATAGGAAAGTGTGGCAAAAAGAGAACAGAGGAGAAGACAAAAGGAGAAAAAACACAAAGAGGAGAAGAGCAGGAGACGACCAAAGAAAAGATGGAAATGACGGAGGATGAGGACAATTGAGGACAAGATTAAGGTTCGTCTATGTGGGTTGGATAACAGTTCTGCTGGCTGTGATGCCATTACAGCTGACCCAAACCTGGGGGGGGGGGGGGGGGGGGGGGGGGGGGGGTAGAGGAAGGTCAGGACCAAGGAGGAGGACAAACAATGACAATCAAAGAAGTGTCAGCATACTGTTTAGACTTTCATTTTCTAAGTAGTCCTACAATTCAAAGTCTAAACAGTCTCTACTGTAAGCAATAGCCACACTCTAATTCACAACAGGAGCAGACAACACAGGGGGTTTGATATATGCTGCAGAGATTTCTGCCTTCATTCTAGTACAATGGTGGTGAAGAGAAAGCTCAGCTGAAACCATTGAAAAACTGACCCACTTTCACTGGAAGTGTGGTAGACTGATTCCCATCCAGTAAATCACTATCCACATTTCTTTGGAGTGATTCAAATAGGTCTGGTGTTCACTGACAGCAGTTTTCATTGGAAAAACAACCAAGCCAATCAGTGCTCGGTAGGTGAGACAATATTTTCCTGTGCCAGAGCCCAAAAAAAAGCTGACCAAACAAAAAAATACATGCAAATGGCAACACGACTGATGCAGCTCTAAAGGCTGTAGGCTTAAAATTAGTCCACAGAAATAACGTCAGTGACATGACATTTAAGTAGATAGAAATTATATTATGATGCAGTCTTATTATCCGTCTTGGCGTTCATTTCCACAACTACAAGTGTCATTTGTCATGGCACTGGCAGATCATTACATGAGTAGACATTAGAGAGGTTTTGACATTTGCTGCTGATATTTCTATAACGGAGGAGAATGGAATTTCAAAAAAAGCACATTCATACATTTAAACTCATAAGTAGCATCTCTTTGCGAAAACAGTGACCAGGTTATTCTGGATAATGAGGACCAGTTTCTACCAAATATGAGTGCAGGACATTTGTCGAAAGGAAATACCGCTCACTTCTTCGTATTGGGGAAAGTCTCGGCAGTAAATATCTCACAGCAAATAACAAAATAAGTGTTAGGAAGCTTTTAAAGTTTGTTATACTACATAGCCTTAAAGAATGTAGTCTTTAGTTCTATTTAATTGAGTGTCCCTTTAACCCATGACTAGAAAACTCTAAAAATCTTATTCTCAGGAACATTTCTCCCTTGACAAAGGTCAAGGTGCTTCTACGTAGAGCTTGGCAGGCTGTAAATCATAAGGTGAGCAGAGCTGTCCAGCCTCCTGTAGACAGCAAAAGGTTTTCAGTGAAAGTAGGCCAGAAAGAGAACAGTTTGGTGTGTGTGTGTGTGTGTGTGTGTGTGTGTGTGTGTGTGTGTGTGTGTGTGTGTGTGTGTGTGTGTGTGTGTGTGTGTGTATATTATATATAGCCCAGATTTTACCCTTGGCTTTAGGGACAGGTAACAGACTCACAGACAGCATGTAGGGAAAAAGTGTGCTTCATGCCCTAGTTCATCACCAGCTGTCTGCTCCAGTCTATAGTCCATGTTTAATGGCTAAGTCGACAAAACGCTAATGCACAGACGAGCTGACTGTCTAAAACCAGACCAGACCCAGGATTATGAAAAATCACAAACATACCAAGAAACCTGAAGAAATAAAAAAATAAAAAATGTGTATAGCAGTATGAGCCAAGAAGCCAGTTCCCTTTCCATCATGTGAGACCAGACTGTTTGTAGGAACTCACCCTGGATTCAAAACATGACGAACCGCCGTTGGAGGTAGACACTTTCAACGGGCTCCTCCCTCTCTCCGTCTCCTTGTCACCAAGCCCGACCGCCGAGGACGGACGGCTGTGAGAGGGTGTAGCGGGCCGGTTCCCCGAGAATGAGCGGTTTCTGGTCAGTGAGGAGCTGTGGCATACTGCGCTCTTCTCCTTCTGGTACTCGATGGGAGACTGAAGAGCTACAATCACACACAGATGGAAAATCTATATTCCTCTTTTGCGGTGTAATTTCAGGTTTGCTGGCTCTCCAGATGTTTTGTTGTTTTTCTCTTGACATGAATGAGAATTTTGGATCCTGTTGTGCAACATTTTAGCATTTTCTAGCCCATCATATATACAATGTCTCTGAGTTCAGTCATCCAGGACATAGGTTAAAATCAAGGGCAACTGGACTTGGTTGAAGACACTAGACTAGTATCTTCAACCAAGTCAAGTTGCCCTTGATTTTAACCTTCCTTGGACATCATCTATACTTTATATTACTGCTGACTTGTTTCCAAAGAATGCAGTGGTGGTGTTGATTTACATTTGCCTACTTCCTGGGCAGCCACTGTTTGATTCCTTAATTATGCTTATTCTTTAATTACAGTCTTAATTATTCAGAGATCTATGAAAATGTACTTTCAGAGACTAAAAACTTGCTTAAACTAGTCCACAGTGAATTATGGCCTTTGGTCCACCGTTTCTTTTTGAGGGATGAGAAATTATCATCCTTCACAAGAGAATATTGTAAATGTGTGTGTGGGTGTGAGTGGAAAAGTGTTTTCTTACCAAACAGGAAGTTGCTCTGAGCATCCAGAACTTCCTGGATGTGTCTGACCCAGACCTGCTTGATGTCAACGTTGGCGGCCTGCAGAGTGAAACGCTCCGATGAGCCGCGACACGTCAAGACAAACTTACAGGGATCGTTATCCACGCTCTCCTCCAGACCCAGGTAGGATACCTGTGAGGGAGGGCAGTTTAAGTGTGATTAGAATTTATAGATTCTTGTGCTGTTCCCGTTACCTGCTATATACAAATTGTATAATATTAACGCAATTAAACAGCCACTCGATTTTCACGAGCCAGGAAGCGAGGGCCTTGCTCGTTTTATTGACCATATTCAGGTTTCAAAGTTCAAAGTTCTGTACAAACCAAAGTGACAATGTGTGTCTATTTGATAGCTTATTACAGTACAGAATTAATTATGATCAAACAATGTTTACTAAGCTTATTTTACAGAGTATAAATCAGAGGGCAGAATAGTACTGTAATTATGTGCATGCATGTATGGTAATAAGGGTTTTAGACCAACAGGACTTTCCTAAAAAATAAATGGCATTGTTGTCTGCATGCATGCATCAGGTAGTTTGTGATTTCAAAGCCACCAGGGTGATGACAAAGGATGATAAGTTACATTTCCCTTTTCTGTTAATTTAACAGCCATCTAAAGACTGTGAGACATGTGCTGGAAAATTGTTTTCAAAGATTGGAGTCAGGTATTTTGTCATGCCTAAATATCTGACTGAAATATCAGCAGTAAATAATTTTTATCAGCTCAGTATAACAAAGTTAAGGAGAGCGACTATCAATTATCCATTGTCGATCGGTTAAATTATTTAAAGAGCAACACCTCGTTTTAGCTTGAACACTTCACACAAATCCACACAAACACTATAACACTGATCAACACTGTAAATTCCAAACATCTTTTGGAGAGTAGGTGTGTGGGGGTGGGGGTGTACATTACATTGCCTCCTAGTGTCTCAGGTTATGTCATACATTTTTAGAGGGTCAAGTGGACAAAATTACAGGATTTCCTCTGAAAACAGAAAAATAACTATTGAAATTAACATTTACTAACTCAGAAAAGTGTCTTAAGTGTTAAGTTACTCTTTAAAATGTCCGTTCCTGATTGTTATCCCTCAGAAAAAACAGAAAACCTTCTTCTCTGACCTTGATGCTCTTCTTGAACTGGTATCCAGGTATGGATGATCCTTTCCTGAGCAGCTCACTGAAGATGACTATCTGCTCGAAGAGGAAAACTCGTCGTTCTTTGGAGCGCGATAGGACACCGGCGTCCTGCTCTGTTACAAAGAAGGTTTCTTGCTGCAGCAGTTTGCCCTGACTGGTTAGTTTACCCTGCAGGGAAGTTTGATAAGTCAACATGATTAATTCAATACTCACTTGTTAGTTTTCCAAAATATCAGTAATAATCAGGTGGAGGGTGCGCTGGAAAGCAGCAAATGTCAAACTCACACATTTGTAAAAGTCTTATCTCTGTTGATACTATGCTGTGTAAACATGTTATTAACCACATACCTCATATCCCTGCAGCCGTCCCAAATTCATCATGTCATTACACAGTTTAGGGACTTGGGACATCAAATCTACTGCTTTCTGCAACAGTCAGAGAGAGTAATTTAAATCATTAGTTAAGTGAATAAATTGGAGCATTTACAGACATCGACCCACATCAGCATGCAAGAGTTTCAACACAAAAACCTCTCAACAAGTCCAGTGGCCTGTACTACAAAGGAAGTTCAACCTACTCTGAGTTAACTCAGGGTTATCAAGCAAACTCAGGGTTGACAAACTGACGGTGTTAAACTACTACAGTGAATAAGATGTTGGTTCGTTGAGTCGTGTGTTAACCCGGTGTTAACTTAATTGGGGTTGGTGCGCGTACGCATAAAAGGGGTGTGTTTGGCCGTGCAGACAGAGTTTTCTCCATATTTTCCCCACAAGAATGCACATTGATGGTGTTATAATGTGAGGAGATTAAAGACACATTAACGGTCAAATCTAACACCGTGGCGGAGTAAATTTGTAATTATCTTCACAGTGTTCTTATTGTAGGTTAATTCTTTATTATGGATTTCATGGACTCTTCATTTATGTGCAATATCATTAAGATGTAAAGGTACAACTGCACATTATGTCCATTGTAATGAAAAAATTGGAGCCAGGGGAGAGGGGGAAAGAATTTAAGATTACTGTGGTAGATTTACGAGAAACTAATAATAACAAAGTTAAAAACCTGAATATATTCTCTGACATTGTATTTATACATTTATGAGCAAAACTCTCTGAAAAATAGTGTTTTTTTTGTCCAGGAACCACATCGCTTCACTTTGCAAGGCTGCAACATCACACACACGGAAAATTGTATTAGACTTCACAATCCAAGTGAGGAAATAAGTGAGTTTAGCCAACAATCACTATATTATCATGCACCTTAGAGACTTTACCGTGGATTGGGCGTATTCAGAGGAAAACACCAGAGTGATTTAGATTTTTGTGACTTTAATATCAGGGAAATTCTCGATTTTGGTTCTTGTAAATTTGACACTTTCATCTAGGATTTTTTTTTCTCGGTTTATTAACCCCTACCCTGTCTCCGTATTTTTTGGACACATAAAATAGTCAATCTAAATATGTGAAAACACTTAGGATAATTCAATAATAACCTAAAGATGGGCTACATCTAAGAAACTGTCCCATTAATTAATTAAGATCTTCTCCCTAAATCAGAGGCTCGCTGTATGAATGTAATGCTGTTGTGCATTTCAGCTGCAAACGCAGAGGAAAAAGTCAGGATGAAATCTAAAAATGTTTTATCAAGTGGTAGCCTATGTATCCAGGTTATGTTCAAGTTAACCAAGAACATAACCTGCTCGGAGCAGCTTAGAGATTGTAAATTGCCATGGCAACAGACCTCTGTTAACACCTATCTACCTTTCGTAGTACGGGTTAATCGGGAAGTTACACTCAACGTCACAAAGTTACTCCTGAAGTTACCTGGATAAGCCAGTTACCTCGCTTTGTAGTACAGGCCACTGGATGCAGGCAATGATGTGAACACAGGGTGGACACAATGTGTGGGGAAATTTAGATTTTTTTTTTAACTTAAGTTGTGTTTTCACCTCAATTTGTTCGGTGTCCATTCCTGCCTTGCAGCTGAACTTCAGGAAGTCCTGAGGAAAACATGACAACTTTAACACTTAAGACACTGAAAATTCAGTTCACTGCAGTTTCAATTCATCACTTTACCCTGACTATACACAGACAGGCACATCAGATTCATCACAGCAAAAATTACTACATTCATCACACTCTTGTTACACAGAGTTCCTTTGCTCATATTTCACAAAGGGCAAACCAAACACATCAAACAGTTAAAAGTGGCATGAAGTCCACGTAACTTAATGGTTCCATAAAACTTTTCCAACAGAGTCAAAACAACATGCAACAGGACTTAATATTGCAATATATATGACAGGAACTATTTTACAACTAGTTAATAATTTCCATGTGAAGGGAACAGTGACATTCCCTTCTTCCAATTAATCATACTCCAAATCAAAAAACACGTAATGACATCATGCCTGATAGTCTTTTTTTAATTCAATAAGATGTTACCTTCAGTAGCAGCTGGTATTTGGTGATTCTCTGGATTGGTTTGATGAGGAAGTCACTGATGGACAACCTGGACTGGATGTCGTGCTGGATTCCCTGGAAGACAAACCCCAGCAGCATCAGAATGCTTCTTTCAATCCATTTGTCTAATTCAGGTTTCTCTTACATCAGATAAATCAGATAATATAACATTAACCAGACTCTAAAATCTTCCATTAATGCAATGACATAGCTACAGTAACTAAAAAATAACATATTTAGAGAGCTCAGAGTCTCATTTGGTTGAGAAATTTTTTCAATTCAATTTCAAGCCCTTGTTTTTTTTTTGCAAAATTAAAAAACAACAACACAGCTACTAACAGTACTATGAAGAGTCAAAACAACACTTACATCAAAATATGTGTCATATTCTGCTACGATGAACTCTGACTTAGGCTTATTCTGACAATAAACCACATACATGTGCAGTCTTCTCTCCTGTAACACACAGACAATTTCTTTCAGACAACAGATCCCAGGGAGAATTGGGATTTTTGCAGGTCATATATGTTTGAAAAGCACAAAATCATCATCACACAGTCCTTCCACTCACATGTTTGATGAAGAGCTCAGGAAGGTGTTCATGGTCGTCCAGACATTTCTCCAGCTCTCCCACGAAGAAACTGACACAGAGAGAAGGATGTCATTAGTTAGCGCATGCAAACAGTACAATTTGGAGACTTCAATCGGTCTCCACCTGGCCCTCTTTGGGCCCAATTCCAGCCTTCGGGCTACAATGCTGAGCTTACTCTCTGTGCCAGTCGTAGATCTGGTGGATGTTCCCAAAGACGATCTTGTCTTTTCCTTTCATGTCATCAGGGATGCCCTTTTCCTCCATCTTCTTCATGAAGCTCTGCAGGGCCACAAAAGATCACTAGGTTGAGGATGCTCTGCTCACTTCTCCTCAATTAATGACGAATTAAAATCAGAACGACAAAATACCCAGGGAATATTTTACTATCTAACTACCGTGTAAGAGTTGCTGAATTACGATAAAGAAAGAATACTATCGGCTCACACTGACTGTACAGAATGGATAATGCAGATAGAACATAGCACAGATAAGCATATATGTGTGTATTCCCTCAGCAGTAGGTGTCTCACCTCCACCACGATGCCCAGGTCTTTGACGTAGTCCTTCTCAGTCTGAATCAGCTCGTTCAGAACAAACCTGAGCAGAACAAACACAAAACTGTAAGATCAGCTGAAGAAATGTTTCCACAGTCAGCCACTTGCTCGTGCTACAGCAAGGCACTAATACTGAAGCCGCACTTTCGCTACTAGTTGCAATAGTTGTGGTAGTAAAGGTTGTAGTAGAAGTAGTAGTAGTTCTTGAATTAGAAGCAGTTGTAATGGTTGCACTATTAACTCACATCCGTCCTCTCATAGCTTTGGCTCTTTGCTCCAGTTCAGGGTTTCGTGGCTGGACAGGAGTGGTTGGCTCTGGAGGGGAGAGAGTGGTGAAGCCGGGGTACGCTCCTGGTTCCAGAGTCTGAAGAGAGAAGAGGAGAAAGTCAGTGTTTAGAGGTGGAAATAGAATTTATAGAATCTCATAGATTCAGAAAAGCGGCTACACTATCATACAACAACTTTTGTTTTGCTCATATACTTGATCTATATAGACCAGAACTATAGATTTATCTTTGAAGGATTCACAGTATGAACACCTACACCCTCTATACTTGGATATATGATGGAGCAAAAACTCCAGGTAAAAACACCAACATCAGAATAATGAGATTGATTAATGACAGCAGAGAGCAGCAAGAGCTGGAACGACTGTTAAATGGTGACGTCCATTTAACATCTAAACTATCAACTATCAGTTGATAACCGCTGACCTGCGTTGATTGTATGAAGTGACTCTAGAAAAGCAAACGCCCACATCTGCTTTTCCTAATTGCAAATCATGTAAGAGTAGAAATCAAAAATTCCACATCAGCACCAAATCTCATCAACTGTTTCTTCAGCAGATTGTGATTTGTCCACCTGACTTAACCTGACTTAAAAAAATAGTCCAGTTTAAACTTCACAGCAACGGTACGGCAACAAACGCTTGACATTGTCAGTATGAGTGTGCAGGTTTTGTTTTGTTAGATCTCATGGCATCATTTCATAAAGTAGTACAAAATAGATTAGACATTGTGTTGGTAAATGAGATATCTGTGCAGAGAAGATGGGTCTTTGCAGTATCTTTGCCTCACTGTCAACTCTTCTGCACCCCCCTCGGGAGGCTTCAAGATTTTTCCTGCTGTGTCTATTACACACCATAATCCTCTTATTTTGCAGTGGTTTAAATACCGCACAGAAAGATGACTTAAATTACCCAGAGCACAGTTATTTCATTCCCCAACTCCCCCTGTTCTATTAATCTCATCCAAATGGGGCTTTACATTGCTTTTTTACAACACATATGCATAAATAAGACCACAAAACACAGTGAGGCTAAACTACTCATAATAATAACACTAAGTACACTACTACTACTACACTATACACTAAATGTACATCACACAAACAGACACAAATGTATTACAACACATAAGTACACTATACTGTACATGAATGACTGTTGGCCCTACATATGTTCACTATTAATTTGGTGAAATGAGCACAAAATAATCTGTACATAATGTGTAAGCTTCATAGAGACAGCATGTAAACACGCCGTGTTTACTTAAACCTTTAGGCCCATAATGCCTCATTATGAAGACAACTCGTCTGTACATCATGTGTTTTTCGTTTGTGCCCATTACAAGCAAAATCGGTTTGTTATAATGTACATGTGTACGTCCCATACATGCACACAATCATACACACTCACCATCTTGGTTTTAACAAGTTTTTCTATGGCGCTAACCAGCTCTGCAGCGCTGGGCACCTCAGAGGACGACTGCAGAGACGTTAGCAAGGATGAAGACTGAGATAGGAAGAGGTGGATGATCAAAAGCAATAGCATGTTAGAGAGATTGGAAGTGAAGGAGAGAAAGCAGGAAGTTGAAGAAAGAAAAAGAATAGTTAATAGAGAAAAGCTGTTAGTTAGCGGAGGAGAGCAGTATCAGAGCTGAGCTGTAGATGGACACACTGCAGAATTTATACCAAGACTGAGTCAAGACAAAGACAGACTGTGACCCAACTACTGCTTATAAAACCTAATTCAAATTAAATTACAAAAAATTTAAATTATGATATATATAGTATAAATGGATAAGAGTAAAATTTATAAAAAACAGAAAATTTACACTAATTAAAAACAATGTGTAGCTGACAAGTAATAAAATGAACATGAAATAACACAAATGATTATTAACAAAAAGACAGAATAAAACAACATGGTAAAATTGTTGAATAGTTGTTCACGGTAAAAAGGTTTATATGTAGAAAGCACATAAAAGCAAAAGATTTACCATGTTAGTGGACACAGACAGGCCTTTTTTTAAATTAAACCTGATTTCAACTGATTCCAGATTAAATAAACACAATCTACATAAAGATAGATAAACATGTAGAGGTATGGTTTAAATAACATCCCCTAAAGATTAATTTCACTTTCTAAATGATCAGGAGAAATTGGCAGTGACCCCCTCTCACCTTGTCGTCCTGAGCTGAAGGGTCTTTGATGATTTCCATGGGGGGAGGCAGAGGGGTGTGAGCCTCCTCATCCTGCTCCTCCTCCCCGCCGCTCTGCATTCCCGAGGACGTCTTAGAGAGGATGTTCCCATCCTTACTGAGGACTCCCTGAGGAAGACCGAGACAGAATACGGAGTCAATTAAAAATGCAAAAAAAAAAAATTAAAATTATCAAACTGTCCATTTAACTATCCATATTATCGTGTTTGATTGATCACACTGATTTTTATATAAAATACCAAGTGTCATTGTGGTTTGGTGAGACTTTTGGCTAAGCTGCAAGATAAGTGACTGACATATCTCTCATCAAGCCAGAAGTCACTGATGAATCCTTCATACATGTGATTGGACAAGCTTGCATAGCTGTCATGTGTCTTTGCTAAAACCTGAAAAAATCTGAAATGACCTAATAGACCATAAAGATTTTGAATTATGCTTCATTTCATGTAGTTTGGGGAAGTGGTGATGAATCATAGATCAATAACTCCTCATGGTTCTGGTCAGCCTTGATGAGTTAGTCGACTGTTAATTAATAAAACTCTTAAAAAAAAAAAAAACCTCCTCAATCAAATGCAAAGCTGTCTTTGCCTTAGTTATATCATGTTTTGTCTAATTGATTTGACTGGTTTAGGTGGCAACACTTTAGAATTATGATAAACAGCTTAAACTGTCAGGAGATATTTTGTGAAGAAGAGTTCTTCCCCGTGTTTTATTGGTATCACTTGTTTGTCAAACTTTTGTTCCGTCGATACAACAGCTCCTTAATCGTCTTTAAACTGCATTTAAATTGTGCTTGTCGGCTACGAAACTTTTTACAGAACTAGGAAAAACATTTTTTTCCTAATGATATGATTTGATATGACAATAGCAATGAGTAATACAAAAAACCCAGTCCAGAGATTTTATATGGCCATTAATCAGTGAGTAATTCAGGCGTTTGGAGATTGTGTGTGTGTGGGTGTATTTGTGTCAGAGAGACAGAAAGAGGAACTTGCGCTGGTTACTGCCATAAATGTAAATTAAAATCTCTTTATACCTCCAAGACATGTTCACTCCAGACCAAACTACAGGTGCCATAATACCCTTTAGCTATGTGGAATGGAATAAGTAAACCTTAAACCAGGGTTTGGTTTGTTTTTAGGCTAGGTGTCTAATAATAATTGACCATGTAGGCCTGTGTCCTTGCTGTGTCGCCAAATATTAGTGATGTAAACAAACCTTAAACAGCTTCAGAAATGCGTGGATTTATTTGTAGTTGGGTGTAATTGTATTAAAAGATCTGTTTGGAGGTTACATCAGGTTCCAATTGCATTCTGAAATAAGTGGTTGGGCTTGTTTGTTTTTACATTTAGTATGCATATGTTACCTATTAAAGTGCTACAAAACAAAAGTAAGGTAACAGTTACAATCAGCTGTTTCAAATTGAAGGAATGCAAACAATTTGGGTTGAAACACACTGTTCTTGAATCTCACTGTTTACCTCATCGATGATGTCATCGTGCAGGTCAGGCTGTCCAAGATCAATACTCTTCCTGCTCTCCTCTCTTCCTGATCCTGTCAATCGATCAGTCAAACAGTCCGTCAATCAATAAATTACTCAAACATTTACAGATGGAAAAGTCTATTCTATTTTGACTAATTTAAAATGCAAGATATCCAAGATATCCAAGATATTCTTCTTCTCTTCTCTGCCAGCCTCTCTACAAAGTCCTGGGTAATCTATTACAGGGAGCATTTAGCTTTATAATTATTTAGCAATTATAAAGTCATAGTTTTATAATTGTCACAAAAACGTTTCCAGTTCAAGAACACAGAAATGTCATAGTCGGCGAATTAGCAACGTTTTTGAAAAGCAAATTATGTCCAAAGGCCTATTGTTTATCGACAGATTTTATCAACAAGACTGCAATGCTGTTTTAGCATATAAAAATTAAAAATATATATTAAAGCTTCTTTTAGAAGGTCTCTAACTTACAACTGTATTACAAGGCTGATTAGGCCAGACTGAGTGTAAAGAAATTAGCTATTGGTTATAGCTACATGATAAAAACAACAACTTTATTTATCAGAACTGAAGAAGTCCTTTGGATGAGGGACGAAACGTCTTCCAGTATCTTCAACCAAGTCCAGTTGCCCTTGACTTTAACCTTCGTTGGATAACTATGACCTGAATCTTCATAGACAACTTTATTTATGGTTTGCTTTATGCTTTTGTGACAGAATCACAGCTGTCATTTGGCTCAGTTAAGTCTAGATGCGGATGACCTTTCAACAGATTTATGTTGATAGGGCTCAACTTATGGTCAACTGCCTGTCTTACCAGTCTTCTTCTGTTTGTTATTGGGGAGTTTCTTGACAGAGCTGCCATGGCTGAGGCGGCGGACTGGACTGGTCAACCATTTTCTCAGAGTGTTTCCAGAGCGTTTGGGTCCAGGAGAGCTGGACTGCAGCGAGCTGAGGGATGGCTGCGGCTGAAGGTTCGCCACTGACTCTGTCTTTCCATCACAGCTGCTAACGGGATAGTTTTCTGAAAGAAATCAGATACAGTTTACATTTTAGTGAGATCTAATTATGCTTTGGTGCTGCTTACTTTTTCGGTTTCCACAGGAATCAAACCTTACATAGCCAATAAATTTCCTCTAGAAATAAATATCAATTACAAACAACATTTAATTCTGTAGTTTTCTTGTTCTCAAGTTCAAATCAGTACTGGCTCAGGATTAAAATACAAGACATTGAGTTCTTCATAGTGTATTGCGGGCAAGAAAAAAAGTGAACTTGGACTTGTCTAGTCTAGCACCTACACGCTTTGTGTCTTCCTGCTCTACTTGTTGCTTTGATATCACTCAAACAAAGGTTGGTCCCTTTGTATTACAGTATGTGTTTGACATTTACAGCCATGTTGAATCAGCTGGCAGGAACATTCAGTTCACACACTCCAGACATTAATGCAGTCAATCAGGTTATCACTCAGATTGTCAGTTTCAATAAATCCAAGAAGCAGAAAGAGGTTTCCTACGCTGTATGTGTGTGTGTGCGCTAGTCCCATAGCATTGCGAGATCCAGATGATGACTCTGTTTAGCAGCTGCTTTCAAGTCACAGTGGTTAGGTAACCCCTCTGATAATACTGTAATTTCAGACACATTTAACCATGTCGAAGATAAATTCATTTCCCTGCTTTAGTATTGTTTATTAGCAGTTCAGTTCATTTTAAATAATTACATGTAAATGACAAAGACAAAAACAACTGAACAACAAACAGGTTTTAATTTCAACTGTTAAAGTAAACAGAACTGTTTGAACGTGTTTAAAGATAGCCATGAAGCAGGAAATACATGTTATCACAAAGATGTGACATGTTGACTGTTTCACTGAGATTATATCACATTTTCAGAATTGCAGAATGCAACATCAGCACATAGTTTAAACCCTTTGGACCAGATTGGCCAGATATAATTCTTCAGAGTTTGGAGAAAAAGAAAGCAAAATTGCTTTTTTGTTTCTGCTGCGTAGCCTGAATCATCCAAACACAATTTACTGTGCGTTTGTATGTATGTGTGTGTTTCATGTTTTTATATCCTAGTGGGGACTTCAATGCACACAAATAATAGACAGGGACTCGTGTCAAAAGGCAGTTTCGACCAGTGGGGAACCCAATTTTGTCCCCCCATGTGGAGACTGCTTTTTGAGGGTTAAGATTTGATTTTTAGGTTTAGGTTAGAATTGGGTAAAGTTTAGGGGTAGGATAAGGGTTAAGGTTAGGCTTGTTGTGATATGGTGGGTATGGGTAAGGTAAGGGCCTGGGGAATGCATTATTTCGATGGGATGTCCCTACAAGAATAGAGGAATTTGTGTGTGTGTGTGTGTGTGTGTGTGTGTGAGAGAGAAAGAAACAGTAGTCATGCGTCAGGAGTGTGGTGGATCAGCTGCACTCACACACAGCTGGGGGCAGTGGGCTGCGGCTGTTGTGGCGTTGGGCTCGTGTGTGTTTCAGACAGGAAAGGAAAGGTGGTATATCCTGAGGTGTTCTGCTGTACTATCTATGAGTATTAAGCTTTTTCCCCCCCTCTTTACTTTCATTTCTCTCCCTATCCATGTCCTCGCTTCTTGCTCCTCCTCCTCCTCCTCATCTCTGACCTGCTTTTTATCTGAATGTCTCTTGCACACAAATGTCTTTTGCCGAGCTGTAAACGGCAAAACATGTGATATTCAGCTATTACTGTGACAGTGTTTCCTGAAAGATCAACAACACATTCACTTTCACTTCCTAGATCAGTGTTACAAGCCAGAGCAGGTCAAAGATCAGACGCACCAAAAATATGCAGAAAGACGGGACGCGGGGTGTGTTTGTGTTATTTAAGATTACTCTTACAAACAACTCATTGTTTGGTGTGTGTGTGGAGAGGTAGGTTATTTCTTATTTCACCATTTTAAAAATTCTAATTCATTCTCCACCTTATTTTACTGTTTACTCACTACCTGAATCAGCTCAACTTGCTTTTAACTTCAGTCCTCTTTTCTCCACACTCAAACACAAACCCCTATACCTCTGGTCTCTCATCGCAAACACAACGGCTTGTCCCGCCTCTTTCTGTCTGCTCTGCTGACTTTCTCCATCAGCAGTATGTTTCACAAAGTGGCAGAAAAGACACAGAACCCGTCTTTTAGATTTTTCCATCCGTTATTCTGTTTATGCAGCAGATGTGCCGCATGTGGAGGAGGCTTGTTAATGACGTAGCCTATCGAAACGACTGAAACCACTGTGTGTATCGAATGACTGAATCTGCACTGGTGTTTTCAATGTTGCTTTACCTGTTCTGTGCTTGTAAACTATCCACCATGTCCGCGTCTTGTAACGTTATAATAGATAATGTATCTCTCTATGCTTTTCTATAAAAAATGCTAAAATGGGTCGTCAAATATCGCCCAAGTAAAGTCTGTGTGTGGGAAACCCTGCTGTGGCTGTCGCAGGACTGTAACAAGCACGGCTGGCTTACCCGCCTGTCTCCCTACCTAGCTGCGCGAACTCTGCCCATGCACTCATTCCACATGAAAATGTGTTTCGGGGGAGTGGCTTTGGAGGGAGGGGGTGGGACTCATTTGGTTACTTTCAAAATTACATATTCATATATTACGTAATTCTTGATAGTTCTCAAAAGTTACCAACCCCAGCTTTAACTGTACAATATATTCCATTTACTGAGTAAAAAGTGGGTATTGTAATTTAAGGTAATTTATTAAATGAACTGTCATCAGTGACCTTTGTCTGGGGTCACCTGACCTCCACACCTTTTCCCTCATAGTGAGCCATTACTGAGTCTATATTAGTGGCAGTCGTTGTTTTAGTTGTTATCAGACTGTGTCAGCAATGTGGCAGAGATAAAACTATTTTCAAAACAGCAGTCAAGGACACCCAGTGCTACTAAGGTGCCTCTGTTTCTCTTTCTCTCTCACGAAGCATAGACAAAACAAAAGATATAAAGATATGCAGAGAAGTGAAGTGGGACATAGTACAATAGAGATTAATGTAGATAGATATATATATATATAGTGTTGACCCAAGTGGTGCAAGACAATTCAGACCATGCAAATTATATTAAATACATGTATGCGCACACACACACACACACACCCCTCTTTGTTAGTATTTAACTTTGTAATTGACTGTGCTTGTAAGGTCAGTTCAACTTGAACGGAGTTTCAGCCTGAGAGTTCAAGAATGTAGAGTGACCAACCTGTTCAACAGGCCACAAAGGCAAATGCCAACAGGGCTAAAAAAAAAATCAAAATACTGTATATATTAATTAACATAGCTACGCGATATCAACTGTGTTGTAAACGTGGAGATAAAGCTGGGGCGGAAGATGAAAACCACAAACCTGGCTGCTCATTTACTTTACACTTTGTTTGGAGTGGACATTAATCAAGTGTGTTTGAGGACAGGGAGACTACAAGGAATCAGCGGAGTTAACAGACAGTAACACTTGGACCAGCCCACCAGAATTCCTCCTGATTCTCCAAATCACCACTTCAACACCGCTGTTCTCCCCCTGACTCGCTCCCTGACGTCACTCTGTCCCAGTGTTTCAGTGGTTACTCCCTGAAGTGCTGTTGAGCAAATCCAGCCATGTGTTCTTAAGAGAGCGAAACACCTGTCTGTGACCTTTCAGCAAAAGCAAGTTTAGTCATTGAGTGGCCTTGACAGCTGGCTGACTGCAGAAACTCATTAAGGGCTCGAGTGGGTGCACACACCCACCTACACACTTGACTGATAAGATGCCATTGCTTTAACCTAGAGAAAAATGACACAGCAGGGCAGTGTGCTGCTGTCAGCTGCTGGGAGCTTGACCAGTCACCACTACAACCAGTGTAACACCTCCTCCCACTCTGCCTGCCTGCTTGTCTTGCTTGTTTTGCAGATACTGGGAGTAAGCTGCTCGTTCCTGCCCATCTGGGTTGGCCTTCCTAGAAGGCATAAAAAGGACTGCCCTTCTCTCTCTCTCTCTCTCTCTCTCTCTCTCAGTGGGCTTACTGCCACCAACCTCAGCTTTATTCCTTTTGTTTGGTAGGCCACAACAGCTGATATCCATTACACCTCATTTTCACTCATTCACACACTCCTACTTACAGACAACACTAGTTAGTTCATAAGTTTGAGTTAAATACATTACTTTTTGACAGGTATTTTCTGAGAAATGCTCCCCCTTTTTGTTTCCAGGAGGTATCATTAGCAACAGCTGTCAAAGGACCATACTATACATTGACCTTAAAGGTTAATTCTTGACCTTCGAAACTTACTGCAGTATGAACAAAATTTATCTACAAACAACGTTTCTGAAGCTTCCCACCTCACTAATGTAAAATATGTGATTTGTAAATTTATTTTTGAATAGCCATTGATTGTCATCAAGCATAGTCATCAACTAGACGATCAGGTCATGACGTATCGTCATCTCCAGCAAAGGACATTCCACACATTTCCTAGCTGTTATCAGTCATCATTAACTGAGGTCACATAATGTTGCATTCATTTAAAAAGTGACAGTTAGGTGGTGAATTTTGCTGTGTTAAGCGCTTCTCAAACCAAACGTGAATATCTCGATTTAATTTTATTTATTTTTAAATCAAGCCCATCTATCTCTATGAGCCTCTCCACACAGAGTGCAAAAGGTTTGTATTTCGCAGTGAAGATTTTCGCAGCGGTTTTGATTTCTCCAACAAAAACAAGCCAACCTCTCGGACTTCAATGTCATAATTTCGATCACACCTCACACAATAAGATGGATATTAATCGATCCATCCATCCACACAGTGCCTTGTTTGACAAACAAAACAAAGATTACACAGACATGGAGTCAAAACCTGGGAAAGTATAGCAGTTGAACTTGCTTGTGACGATGAGTAGCGTACAAAAGAGGGTTAAACATACTTCGCAATTTATTTTCATTCATACTTAAAGAGGAAGAAGGATGATAAATCCACAAAGAGGAGGAAAGCCAAAAAAGGGGTGAAAGCATATAGGATCACTGGTTTTCCTTGAGGAATCCACTGAGCCCCAGAGGTATTATAAGATGATTATGTGATGGTGCAAAGGTCAGGATGCACCGAAATGAAAATTCTTGGCCGAACCCGAAACGGAATTTAATGGAAAAATTTGCCAAATACCAAACAAGTACATTCACACTTTTTCCATTTATTTTGCCTTTTATTTTTCCAATGTATCAATTAAATAGTCAAAATGTGCTTTTTACTAAGTGTTTCCCACAGGATTTGGAGAGACTATGGTGGGTGGGTCCGAGGCCCGAGAGGGTCCAGTACAGTAAATTACACGTGTCCATTTAATTATGTACACATGTAATATGTTTTATAATTTCTGTGAATATAATCCAATTAATCTTATTTCCAAACTGTATAGACACCGTATTTTTAAAACTGGATGTTGTCACATGTGTGTCCTCGCGCTAAATTCATTAAGTCCAACTCAATTTGCTGTATGTAGCTCTCGTATCGCGTAACATGAAGACTTCACAGCCTCTCTTCAGGTAGGACTCTCATGCTGCAACACTTGTCTTTGTAAAGAGAGAAACTGACAGGATAAAGTCGCTAACCTGCCTGTCAGCTCGCACTGGGCTGTTTCAGTTACCAGAAAGGCTTGAATACGTGTGCAGGCTAGCTTAATCACCTTCTCATAAACGAGTGACAGAAACACTCAAAGCGGGTCAGACAGTTTGTTGCCTTTTCTAAGAAGTCAGCCACAGATGGAGTTGATGTGCTAGGAGACAATTCAGCAGAAAAGTGTCTGCAAACAGCGATTTTTGCCTCTTTCTCGGACACTTTAAAATGCTTCCACACTGCCGATTATTTGCCATTTTCGGCTGATTAATTTCGGTGGCCGAACAGTCGGTGCATCCCTATGCAAAGCTTTAATTTTTGGTGGAATGCACTGAAAGCGCGAAGTCGTCTGACTGGGTGTAAAAGGTTTGAATGTGACAAATATGTCAACTTATATTCAGCATTTTTGTTTAGATTTTTCATTTTGTCCCCAATGTGAAAAGGCCTAAAGTACTCTGGGTAACAGAATAGTGTGCACTATAGTACAGCAGTGTCACACTGATGGCCAAAGTCAGGTGAGAGCAGACAAGGAAGCTTTTGTTCTGCAGCCGACAGAAAGACAAACTGTCTACTGTTAAAATCCCCATCACTCACTATCTTTAAATCACACACACACATACACACAGATCTGACGACCAGTCTGTAGATCCTAAACCAGCGGTCTGAATGCAACAGAACAGGGTTTTTGTCTTGCCTCTCTCACTCACACTCAGTTTCATTCTGTAATACTACACAGACGCACACACACACACTTTGTCTATGAAAGGCTGTATTGACAAAAGAGTATTAAAACTCCACTCCCACAAAGCTCGACACACGCACAGATACTCTCCTCTATGAATACCTGACTTCCTGTTTTGTCTTTTTGGCAGAAACATTTTGAAAGAGTCTGTGTTTGTCTGCCCCAACCAGTAAGCCAGGCAGGGAATCAAACCTCCAGCTGGTCCAGCATCAACATCCATCTCTACTTGTTGTGTTACACATGGGACTCTTTTCTCAACCAGGACATCACTGTTTAGCCCATAGTGTAAAAACGATTAGCTTTGCAGTCCTTTCTTTGTTTGTTTTGCCTTTATTTCCCCACACATGTAATAGTTGTTGTGTTTCCTGCTGCAAGACGTCACTAGTGTTTAAAGTTAATGAGGTAGTCTTTCAGTGAGGGCAGCCAGAGGACCGATAGTAATTCAACAATTTTGGGATAAATCAAGTTTAGCGTTATCTTAATGCAGTATAAATTCAAATGCGCTGCCGACTGTGCAGCCTTCAAGTCCCTTAGACAATCAATGGAACAAGAAATTTAGGAGCAATTCTTAGTTCAGTTTTGCCCAAAGACACTTCGACATGTGGGCTGGAGGAATCGTGGATCAAACAAACAACCTTGCAATTAGTGGAGGACCTATTCTACCAATCACAAATTACTGTACTTTTTGTTGCTTGTATCAGATTTTCACCTGCTTATTAATATTCAAAATCAATACGTAAAAAAGTACAACAACTAGGTAACTGGTTAGAAAAGCAAAATGGATGCCGCTACTAGAATAGTCTTACTGCCTTATGTTCCAGGTAGATTTACTGGAGATGAAGTTGTTGAGTAGCATTTCTTGTATTTAAATATATGGAGTAAAGCCCAGATTATTATATAATATAATTCAACAGAAGCTGAGATCACACACAAATGCAGGCTTAGCTTACACCACAGTCACGTACAGGACAGTCAACGTACAATTCAAACTATGAACACACCTTCCGTGGAATTCCCCTTTAACATAATGCATATCAAAGATCACGCGAGATGGCAGAAAATAAAAGAAGCAGATTAGCATTTAAATACAGTACATGAAAAGTACTACAGTTTCCCATCTGCTCTCCTCCAATCATGATATTTTATCAATGACAGAAAGAAACAGTAATCTGGGAAGATGACATTCCTCTCATACTTCTCATGCCTCTCTCTGTGCCTTACATATTTGACTACACAAATAAAATGACTGGCAAGTATTATGGTGCCACTCTAATGATAGGATTGTACAACAAGTGTTTATCCAGTACAAATATGTGCAAAACCTAGTTACATGTATGTGAGGCTTGAAATCCTACAGATTAGAAATATTAAATAATGTTCTGGTTGAAGGTTTAAGAACTGTCAATGTAAATAAACTTTTGATGCATTAAAAGTACATATTTTCACTTCTTTCATTACTTTATTTTTTCCTAGCTTCTCTTTATGGTCAAATTAAGTTATGTGACATAATGGAAACACAAACAGAAAGGTAATTAAGACTTTAGATGACAAAATGGTAAAATGGAGATATGTGTGGATAGAAACGTCTGATTACATACAGAGATGCATGCACATGCGCGCGCGCACACACACACACACACACACACACACACACACACACACGTCCCTACGGTCATTTTGTCGTTGACTTGAGAAGACTACAATCTTTGTATTTGTTTCACTTTCAATTGTTCTTTGTTTCTTCCTCTCACACTCTATCTGCACTCTGGATAATTCAATACTGCACTGCGTCACAGCCTGAACTGAATTGGGCCAGTAAAAAAAGAAAAGGCAAATACGGATTCATTTGCAGTCCTCCCAGCTGCAACGTCATAACCAGCATCTGACTTGCGCCTGATGATGAATCGTTACGCGACTGAGGCTGTTGCTCCTCACCAAACATCCACACAGTTCAATTTTTTACATTTTACATGTAAGCTTATCATGTTGGCTTGCTCAATTAGATTTACTTCAGACACCAACACAGACTGGTTGTCAATATAAGCGATAGATATTAAGCGTGTTCAAGTGTAAGAGAGGACATATTAAGTGTGCTCATTCATGAAACATGTCATCCATAACAACAAAGTCAACTCGGTTCTTCTACTTAACTTCAGATTTCTCTCCATTTCTCAGTAAAAGCTGCTCTCAGCTTGGGAACAGGACCAAACCCAAATGCACTTTTCTGAGAAGTTCTTGTGGTAAGAAATGACACTTTGTGACCGCAGGCTAGAAAACACTCCTCTTCATGGGAACATTGAGACATTACGGGAAATACTCTTGGACACACACCTCCACTGAAACTGAAAGATGTTAAAATTAAGATCACAAATGGATAATCTAGTGCCACAAGTAAAATGTTTTTACAAATGTAGAAATAGTAGACTGCCTAATCGTTCCTGAAGGAGAACGAAAATGAAGCAAATTAACTAAGGAAAAGCAGACAACCTCATAACAATACTTCCACAACGCATTACTGTATTTGCTGGCTCACTCTATCTAAGGAACAGGTGGAAGTATGGTAGATGGTATTGTGCCATTGATTAATTAATCGCATACTTATGCGCAAAATTGAATAATGAATTCTAAAGTAGTGTATTGCACCCTTAATTTAAATGTACTGCTATATACACTATTTACAAACAAATATGGTGCTTTTTACCAGCAGTATACCCTTACACATTAATGTAATCGAATCAAATATAAAGCCAAAGCTATTTGCCACTGCCAGGGCATTACGTTTATAGCTTGTTAACATATATAAATCTGTTTTCTTGTTTTCCTCGCTTCCGAAGCCTCCCTCCGCTGCTTGTTTGGGTGGGTGATTTGCAGGCTGATCAACATCCCACCCCTCCGTGACTCATGGTTTGACTGTATGTGTATTCAGAGCCAGTGAGCAACGGACTTTTAAAATAATAATAAAAACTGTGTTAACGTGTGATGAAATTAATTGTCGGCGTTAACTAATTAATGCATTAACGCGATCATAATGCGTTAACATGCCCAGCCCTAGTATTTACAGGAAATTAAAACTTAAATTAAGTCTGGTTGTTCTTATTCCACTGCTCCTAACAGTGCCACCCCTCAGAGCGACCAATTATCCCAACTAAACAAAAAGTATTGGTTCTAATTTAAAACTGAGCTGCAGGTCTGATGAGACTGAACACGCTGAATCACAGCTCATGAAGCAGTGGAGCAAAGACTTAGCTAATGCTGTGTCCATTATCTCTGCTGGATGACTGAGTGAGAAAGTGTGTTTGTAATTCACTGTCAGAGTAGTTTCCTGCCCATCTTCAGCTTTAATGGATAATGGACAGGAGATAGGAACAATTTACACCATCAATTTTACATCAATTTACATCACCACCACCAAGTGATCTCCACACAGTTAATCGCTCAGTCACTGTGTGAGCGGGTGAGGAAACGCCTGTGTGTGTGTGTGTGTTTGTGTGTTTGCGTGTGCGTGTGTGTCAGGTAAACATGCAGTAACAACAAAAGGCTTCGACTGTCGTCATGTCAAAGAGACTGAATGTAGCACTGAGTCTGCAGACCAAACAAGTTGGTTTGCAATTGTTCATATATATACAGATCTGTATTCTGGGAAATACAGAATTGGACGTAGAGGCACATTTTCATCCTGATGCACGCAGAAATGAAACTGATTGCCTTTCCAAACTGACACTGATACTGAGTATATGAAAATGTTGCCACTGTCCATCCCGTGTGTGCAAAACCTGACATGACTCTCAGTGGTTCTGGGGCCAAAGTCCATTGCCTGTCCACACACACAAAGCGGAGTTAAAATTTAGCTAACCATAGCTGCATGCTAACCTGCACATGCACACCAAGGTACAATGCATGCAGAACACACACACACACACACACACACACACACACAATAAAACCACCTCAAATATTCGGCTACTTTAGTGCATTGAGTGGTCTGAACTGAGAGGCATGAGGTCAGTTCTCTTCACTGAATTAAACCTTATAATAGTATATGTATTTTAAAACCTTATGGATTCACATCTGCACAAAAACTAATCACAAACTGTTGACCAATGACCTTACTTTCCAAGTTCACTATCTTTCTCTCTTGTCCCTCATTTTAAATGTCTGGCAAGTGGAAGCCAGTAAAATCTGAATAATTTATTCCAAGATACATTGAAACTTTTGTACGGACTCTGCTGAGGGAACATAAACCACATATTTATGGCTGCACTAGTGTTGAGCATTAAAATCCCCACTTTTCCTCCATTATGGAGATATAGCAGCAGAGGCAAATTTTATTGGATTATATTTGCATTACCAGCAGTAGTAATGGCTACATTATTTGTCGCACAAATTTCAATGATGTTCAAATGGAGTCAGATATGTACCATTTTTCTCAACCATAAACAATCACATAATTGTTTGTCAGTTACTGACAAAAACAAATTATATGAATATTTTCCGATCGGTCTCTGGTGATGAAGTCAGCCTCTTTCCAACAACAAATGATTCTATTGCCCATCTGGAAAGGAAGCTCATTTACCTGCCGCAAAATGAGTTTGCTCATTTGGAAAGCATAAAAACTAACCAATGCAGTGAGTTTTCTGCAGAGAATAGTCTTAGTGAAAAGCACTTTTGACTTATTTACCTTAAATAACAACAAACCATAGACCTGTACTCAAATGAACATCACAGTCCCAGTATAAAAAGACCCAAAGGAAACTGGACTTCTAAAAGGTTTTGCACAGACCAAACTTTAAATTCTTAGATACAATACGGCACTCGCCTTCTCTGTTATTGTCACATGTATGCATGTAGCCAATTACAAGGCACATCTCTCTATCAACAAATTGATGTTCCCCAATGTACAATGGACAGCAAATACTTTTATACTATTATTTCATATATAAACACCAAATAATAAGATATCCGCTATTCGTGGTTTCAGATCCTTTTGTGCATGGGTGATTTCATTTCAGTTTTACACACGGGTCAACACTGTTATAAAACATATCCTGCAAGTTTTATAATGA
This sequence comes from Micropterus dolomieu, assembly GCF_021292245.1. NCBI lineage: Eukaryota > Metazoa > Chordata > Actinopteri > Centrarchiformes > Centrarchidae > Micropterus > Micropterus dolomieu. The sequence goes on along the minus strand of NC_060156.1, from coordinate 24,717,084 downwards.
TTAGATTTACAATACCTGATTCATAGTGTGATATGTGTTATACCATGCCCATTTGTTTTGCATTTGTAGCTTTCACTTGTAGTAGATTTGAATGAAACTCCCAAGGTATATTTCAGATACTTATGAAACATGGTAAGTTTTGTGATGACTGACCCAACGGTTTGGCCTATTTATGGGCTATGCCCCGCTTTTAGCAAAGATATTTTGATTAATGGCGGTGGTGTTTATTGTTCAAGGCGCTTTTTCAATTTCAAGTCAATTGAACTCAAAGTTTTCACTTTTTTGTTGTTAATTATAGCACCTCCGTCAGGCCAATTTGAATAGTGTTTTGTGAAGCCCTTGCATGTCACCAAGTTTCATGTCTCTAGCTCGTTTCAGCAAATTGAGGGAAGGCATAGAGAGAACAAAATATAAAACAGATAACAATAATTAGACCTTGCCCATGTGCACCAAACAATATGAAACCTCAGATGTTGGTTAATACCCCAGAGCATACCAACATTGGTGAAATTCTGCCCACCAGGTTTTGAAGTACACATTTTTGGCATTTGTGGCACCCCCTATGGGTCACCTTCAAAGTGCTTTTGCAATTTCCTGCTAAGCCCCTCCCTTGGTGAAGATATTTTGGTTAAAGCAGCCATCTTTTTCTAACCAATGTGGCTCGTTTGTAATAGAAATGTGTATCTCAGCCACTCAACGTTATACCCCAAATTTGGTATTGACAGAGTCAAAACTGCAAAATTTGTATTAATTTAACATTTTTTCACATTACGCGAATTAGCTAGACTTTCAAGAAAGACAAATTCAGTAGTAGTAGTCAGTAACACTTATAGTGTGAGGGGCGTGGCTGTCAGTGACAGTCTCTTTGGGACAGATAGTGGTTGGGAAATGGTGACTTCAGTAGTGCAGTGTTAATTATTTGATGCTGGCAAAAGGCTCTGTCATAACATGCTACACACCCAAACACACTCCCACGTACACACACACACACACACACACACACACAGCAACGGCTGCTCAAACATATGATTCTCCACAGACACAAAGAAAGAAACTGTCCTCTTCTCCATCTGTCTACCCCTCCTCTGTCTGTCTGTCGAACACTTAACTTCCTGTTATTCATTTTCAATTCAAATCAGTTTCCAGTGGTGACATAACAAATAAAAAAGTTTGTTAGTGTATTTGTCTATATTGAGATACTGTCTCACTTGCACACACGTTAATACACACACCCCTCTCACAGCTGGGTTGTGTAGAGAGCCGGTGGTAGCCATTAGAAACATGTTCTCTGCTTCATTCCTCAGCACACACAGACACACACAATATAAAGCATGCAACACACACACAGACAACTTACACACATGCCAACACACAACACACATTTATAAAAACCTGCTTCATACACACAAACACACACTGAGTGTCTCTAAATCTCATCCCACCTGTGCCTTTGTAGAAGCAGCAGCAGCAGCGGGCGAGGATCCATCCACAGCAACGCTGGCCTCGCTTCATCCTCGCTCACACACACACATTCTACATTCACACACCTCTCTCGTTCTCCCTCTTTTACACACACACACACACATGCACAGACACGCCTCTATAGCTATCTGTCGTAGACTAACCAGGCAGACCAACTTGATAACCAGACTGACTGGGAGAGTGAGTGTGTACACTGAGGGCTTCAATTTCACCATAGAGAGAGAGGGAGAGAGAGGGAGAGAGAGAGAGCGCGTACAAATGAGGTAGGAGGAGGAGTAGATAGGAGGAGCCTACACACACACACACACACACACACACACACTTGTCTTTCTTTCTCAGACATAGTTGCTGAGTTTCTCTCCATCCCTCCCATACACACTTGAGTTCTTTGGAACAAAAGTGTTAATTATTGTGGAGTTCTACTTTCCCATTGTGGAGAGCAGGGATTCAGGTTACAACACTGTGTGTGGTTTTGGTTGTGTCAAACTGACAGTCTTAGCCCTTTTCAGAAACTGACTTTGTAACACTGCCAGACTCATCTGTTGAAGTAATGGCTTTTTGGCTTTTGGGTACATAGGCCCCTGTTACATAAATGGGCTGTGATGGCTCTATTCAAATATGGCATGACCACAGCTGATAGAGCTGCAATGCTCACACAATATTTGGAGAGAAAGCAATGACACTGCTGCTGAACAGGGCTGAGATGGACATTAATATGAAATCAATGGATTTTAAACTTATTTTGAAATGAATTATTTTTTTTACTTTTTAAAGGTGGCTTTAATACATATTTTTTTATATTACAATAAATCACATAACCACCTGAATGTGAAAGGGCACAGATAATTATCACCCGACTCTGCGTTTCTAAAGATTGCATGCACCTGACTGCAGTTCCCTTTAGCTTTACAGTGACTTCTAACTTGTTCTCTTAAATGCACCTGCCCAGCTCCAACGGGCAAACAGGCAAAGTTACCTACTAGCGGTCAGCTGGATATGTAGATAAGCAGCTGTTTGCTAACAAGTTATCAATATCAACTTGTGAAAAAAGTGATAATATGTCCATGTTGTGTTCACAGCTTGTTTCCATTGCTGCAAAGTGGCACTGACACTGATAGCAGCAGAGCTGCCATGCAAGGTACTGGCTTTGCAATCTGCAGTAATTTGGGGTTCAGTGTCTTATATTTTAGCCAGTCTTATATTCTTATATTTTTTCCCCCCTTAATAATAAAAACCTTCATTTAAAAACTGCCTTTTGTGTTTACTTGTGTTAACTTTGTCTAATATTTCAATTTGTTTGATGATCTGAAACATTTTAGTGTGACAAACATGCCAAAAAATAAGAAATCAGGAAGGGGACAGCACTTTTTCACACCACTGTATAACAGAGGTCGCACACCTCTGGAGCAACTAGGGGTTAAGTGTCTCGCTCAGGGACACACTGTGTTGCAGTGGGAACACACCAAAGGCATGTGTCTTATCCACTGCGCAATCAACAGCCACTCCTTGCTCACAGGACACTTCTGCATGTGGATTGGAGCTGAGATCTATATATCCAATATTGCTGACAATGGACGACCAACTACAGAGCACTCCACTACAGAGTGCCCTGTTCTCAGTCATACAGTAACACATATTCACACCTGGAAGCTGACCAGTACAACACCAGTCTGATCTGCTGGCTACTGAGCAGTTCCACTGGAGCAAAAATTATGATGATGGTCTCATCATGGATATCTTTTCTGTTTTTTCTTACTCTTTTGCCCTGCACCATGACGGGGAAAATGAATGAAAACACTTTTTTGTAAACTGACCAACATGAGATAAAGCTCCCCCAACACACTCTCTCTCTGTGCATATAACCTTGTGATGTAATCACATTTACATTATTTGTTACTTCTTTAAATTCAGGCATTCACTGCTTGAAAAAGGTAATTTATGGATTCCCATTAGCTCACTGCAGTCTTACTGAAGTGCAATGTTTATTTCTTGACCTGACTGGCTTGACTCACTAAAAATAATGTCAACTATTCAATCAGGCCAATGCCCAGCATTTGAGGGAGCAATGGACCGTTAACACTCCCTGTGTGTGTGTGTGCCTAGAAGATCGCTGCAGAAGCAGGTAAGACAAAACACATGCACTTAGCCTAGATAAAGTGCTTCCAGCAGCTCTGTTTCTCTGCAGTGTCCCATTTTAACACAGTGTACGTCTACTGCTGTTCTACAGAAACAAATACAGGGAATACAATGTAACTATGACTACACAGTACTGCAGCAGTTAGTTACAACATCACTCGCAGTGCCAGTTGATAATTCCCAGGGTCATTTTACAAATAAAATCTCATAACAAAAGGACAAACTTGGTTAATGTAAAAGAGACACAAGAAAGCAAGAACCAAGACAACTTACAGTACAACTCTTATTCACATAAACTATTAAGATTATTGCTCTTAGTTCCATCTGTTTTAGAGACTCAGAAACAAGACAATTGTGACTGATTTTCAGTTCAGTTAACTTTCGTTCTTCACTGTCTTCACAGTCTTTTAGGAAGGACAAGGAGACCCACTTTACAGCGCAGTCACAAGACCCGAGAGACACACACACACACACACACACACGAGACAGGGCAGACAGAGGAGAGAGACTGACACTAAAGAACCCAGCAGAAGTTTAAATACAGCCCATTTAATTAGCAATAGTTCTTCAGGGTTAATTAACAGTTGGACTCATTTATTAATAAAAAGATGACAGTTAATTAAATACTCATCAGCCTTCCATCACTTCACTGTTGAGTAAGCAGACACAGGGTCTGTATAATTCTGCGTTTACACCATCAAACAATTATGGTTTTAAGCCACAACAAAAGTGAGGCATTCACATGTTACTGGAAAAGTCTACACTGGAACCAACAAATGGTTAGGACTGATGTTTAGCAATGTATTTAGCTATGATTGCTAGACTTAATGAAATGGGTCTTGGTCCGACATGTTTGCTCAGTGTAACACAGCTTTACATGTTGTGCTACTGAAGAGCAGCTAAATGTATGCTGCACATCAAAATACTGATTTGATTGACATAAGCTAATGCTGGAATAATAAAAATGATCTTCAAATGTTTGAGTAGGTTTTTTCAGCAGGTTAATGCGAGCTGTGATAGTATATAAGGGCAGCCTGATTAGTCTGTGCTGATGCTTGATCACGTTTGCTCTAAATTAATTGTCTCACCTACCTGAGGAGTCCGCCATGGAAAACAAAGTCCCCAATTTGCAAGGAAGTTTGCAGAAGAAATGTCAGTTATATAGCATTTCACAAATAGGACGTCTATTTTTACATTTATGTTACGTTTAGCTGACGCTTTTATCCAAAGCGACTTACAATTGCAAAGTAGGCTACTGTATGTCAGAGGTCGCACGCCTCTGTAACAACTAGGGGTTAAGTGTCTTGCTCACGGACCCAGTTGAACTTGGGTCACTCACACCAAAAGGCATGTGTCTTAGTCACTACCCCATCACCACCCCTGTTTAAGATTGCAGCAGCGTAAATTGTTGAAGGGACTGGATGCAGCTGCCTGCTAAGTCAGTCCAACAAATGGCTATGAAGATGAAGTGTAGCAGTTTATGATCCTCACGGTTTGATTTCGCTTGATATCACCTGGAGGGGATACTGTATTTCTGCATCTGAAGCCCTTCAATTGTCTCTGCTTCAGCTTTTACATGCTCAAAACAGATTATCTATTTCTGACCTATTCTCTCAACTCATCACTTCACATGATTTAGGTTATATTACTATTTCATAACAAAGCTACAACTTTAATGTGACAACAGATCGATTTACGTTAGGGAAAGTTGCTGTAGTTAAGATAGCCCAAAGTTAAGTTAAGGTTTTGGCCATGGTTAAGTTTAGGTTAAAAATGTCAAAAAAGTCCACATTTGTAATGTAATTTGATTTGATTTATAAGAAGTATGAAAAAGCCACTAACAACCTTTTTTTATTTTATTCTAAACCAAAATGTGTGGGTCTCTTTGGGTGACAGCTGTAAATGTCCAGAAGAGTAAGATAACTAAATGACTGTGAATGCCTCCGGGGATCCTAAGATAAATAAATTACAAAAAAGTAAAGGCTATATTTATTGCAGTTCACTGTTGTGAGCATTTGCACAGGTCAATTTACAAACTGTTGACCTTTTTAGTGGACATTTAAGTGCTTAGTTTTCAGGACAATAAAATCCTACTGCTTCATTTGGACTTTGATCAACATCACTGTAAATGTGTCAGTCTTAGCCATGTGCTAATCTTCCTGCTGTTGTCCTTTGGCCAGATAAATAAGCTTTAAATAACGAGGCAGACAACATGTAAAATCATAACAGCGTTCATACTTCTGTTAACAGAAGTAATAATGGTTTTGTTATTCCTTTGTTGTATCATAGACCTGTTAAATCAAACATTACTGATAAATTGCACAACATGCCACTGAAACCACCAACACTGCAGTCAAACATCAGGTTATCCTCAATTTTCCATTATATCTAAATATATAAGACATGCGTATGTTAATTTCCATATGTAGCGGATGCGGTTGTTTGATTTGCATCTCTCTACAGAAACACTAAAAAGCCATTGCATCGAAACAGAAAACACGCCATGGCTGCAGCACGCAAATCAGCTGATTTCAGACTGCATGTGTGACAAGTGAAGAAGAATCTCCCACGCACACAAACCCCCTCCCTTATGTTTATAATCCTCAGCAGACAAAAACTGTAAACTGGGCTGCAGAAAGAAAAGTTAAATTCAGAAAGCAAAGTTGTGTGCGTGTGTATGTGTGCGAGGAGGAAGTTTAAGGTTGGTGTGTTCAAAGTTTGGTATTTACAAAGTCCAGATAAGATAGGAGGGAATGACATGTGTGTGTGTGCGTGCGTGTGTGTGTCTCTCTCTCTCTCTCTCTCTCTCTCTCTCTCTTGAGTGTCTGGTGAATGGCTATCTTTGCTTCCATCAGCAACATAACCAACACATATGGATGCACAGCGCCCTCTGTAGGACAAAACAGGAACACACCAATGTGTGTGTGTGTGTGTGTGTGTGTGTGTGTGTGCGCTTGCTTGTGTGCGTGCGCACGCTGTGTAACCTCAACCTGACAGCAACTGTCCTATGAATGCCATGGCAACCACCAAGACATGGACTTGTTTAGACCAGCTGGCATTTTATGCCAAAAATGTTCTAGTTTAAATCAAACCCAGACTTGGTCAGTAGTCAACAAAAAAGAAATACCAGAATCATACTGTACACAGGCACATAGCAATAAACCTAACAGGGGTGTCTCTTGAGCTTTTAAAGATAATATAAACAACAAAGCCACAACATTTCATTTTCGAGTAACATTTCTAAAACTTTGCCTGATTTTCTCAATTTCTATGGAGGAAACATCCTCTCCACACGCTCAGACTAGTTCAGGTAGTGTGTTTCTTAAGTGTGTTATAGCAGACAGACATCTTCCATTAAATCCATCTATTAGATAAATTTAATATCTCATCAATAAACAATGAATAAATAACATGATGATCATTTAACATTTATTTTTAAGAGCATGCCTGAAGGGGGGCTTCTTTGAAAGATCAGGACAGGTTTTATATTGTAATGTTCCCATTTCACCAATAGAGGTCAATACAGTTCAGATTACTTGAAGTGACCTGACTAAAGGAAATCTATGTTCTCTGCTTCTGTGTAACGTAAGAGAAAATCGTGATGAAAATTACACACACTGAAGTCTTTTGTGTCAGATGAACTCTAGGAAACACATCACAGCTAGACTTGGTCCTGACAGGCTTACCTAACTATATAATCAATCCAATCAGGACATTTTGTAGCATTTGAGCTGTAGAGCCTACACACTTTGAATAAGAGAAGCTGTACAGTATGTGTAGATTCTGATTTATGCTAGTGTTTTGGATTTATCCAGAAAATTCACACAAGCTTCAGGTTTCATATACTTAACTGTGCCTTATGTGTGAAATTGGAGTTTGTTTTGAAACAACGTGTGCATATCATTCTTCTTAACAAACAACAGAATTTACTTTGCTGTGGGAGCAAAGTGGAGCCAATGAAGTAGCATCAACAATAATATGTCGTGGCTGGAACTCTCTCAAGTGACGACATGGTTGTCACACTCATTAATTTAACTACATTTATAATGCACCATGAAGAACATGGAAACACGAAAGAGGAAAAATAGATAAACAGAAACATTATATATTTTAATATAATGCTTTTTTAAATTTAATTTAGATTTTCTATATTTCACTTTTCTGTTTTACAAACATAAAAAAGTAATTATTGCACATGTCATAAACTCAGACAGAGCGGTAGTTCAGGGGTTCAGAGTTAATTCGGATATCTGGTTCGTTCTTCCTACCTTTCCCTGAGCTGAAGAAGCAGTCCATCTCCACGCTGGAGCGCGAATGGGACACACACAGTGTGGCGCTGGGAACCAATCCCTCCTGTGGTGGGCTGCGGTCAGTGGTTCGAACCAGACACCAACCTGGCCGCTCGCTCGGCCGCTCCAACAGCTCCACCGTCTGGCCTGGAGAGAAGAGCAGGCAGCTGTTTTACACAGTGGTAACTTCAGACAATGTCATGTTATAGTTTTAAATATTTAAAATACACTGATATCCTTTCAGCCCAACCAAACTAAAACACATGAACCAGAGCTAAACTGAATTACTTCACATACATTAAGCAGGTTTAAGTTTGAACCAAACTACCTACAATCTTTAGATTCAACTACTGAAGCCAAACTATGAATGAACACAGTCAACAGACAGATCCAGAATAAAATATGTAAACAGGACAAAGAGCTTTCTCTCACCGGTGCTGACAGACATCTCTGTGCTGCATCCTGCTGTGAAGTCCTGAAGGACGACTGTCAACTCACAACCACCAGAGAGCTGCCAACAGAAAGAGAGATGAGACATTTGATTAGAGTTTTCGAATCTCAAAACATTACTAGTATACCAATAAAAACTTGTGAGTTAACAATTTCTAACATTTAGACACACATCAAAGAGGACGATTTCTTAATGTGCTGAAAATCCACATGATGGTAGATTAAGAGAAACTTAATCCAGCCCTGATTCAGGATTGTTTACCCAATAAACTTGGATTAAGTGCATAGCTAAACTTGTACTTGATGTTCCTATTTATGGTTTGTAGAGCCTAAAAGATGACAAAAACACACTGGGAAAACTTTATTTTTAAGAGTTAAAAATGAGAAACCCTAGCAGCTGCAGTTTGATGTAGATTTAAATTCTCTGCAGGCTGGAGGAACAGGACAAACCAGCATCATTTGGACATGTATTCATGTTTTTGTAACGAACACCAAACTTTACCGAGAAAGAGCTGAACTGAACATGAATAAAAGCTGAGAGAGAGTGTCCTCAATCCTCAAACATTTCCACGCTGAACCATTTCCTGACCTCGAGGGACAACTGATGCAAATCCACACAAGTGAAAATACATCCTTTTTTAGGACTAAGCTAAAATATGAAACAGTATCACGACTGTCAAGGCAGTGATTACACTGATCAGTATTATATAGTCCATATTACATTTGGCAGATGCTTTTATCCAAAGCGACTTATATTTGAGGAACAACATACAAGCATCAACAGAGTATCAAATACAGCACGAGATCTACAACTGACAATAGATATAAGTAAGGGCAGCAATAAATAATAGGAAGAGCTAATAGCACATATGACATCAATGGGGTAAATACCTAGGGAAGGAAGTAAGAGTTAACAACAAAAAGTGCAATCAATACATAATAATAATAATAATAATAATAATAATAATAATAATAATAATAATAATAAGAGAATTGTATGGGGATAGAAGAAGAAGGGTACAGGAAGTACATGTTAGAGGTTAGGGGTTAAAAGGTGTTATAAGAGAAAATGTTCCCGGAAGAGACAAGTTTTTAAGAGCGTCTTGAAGTTAGAGAGGGACGCCCCTGCTCTGATGGCATGTGGTAGCTCGTTTCACCATCGTGGTGTCACGTGAATGAGAACAGCCGGGACTAAGATTGCTTTGTGTGAAGGGATGGCAGAGCCAGGCGGCGTTCTTTGGAGGAGAAAGATGTAGGCTTGTATTATGGAGTTTAGGTAGATGGGTGCAGACCCAGTAGTCACTCTGTATGCAAGCATTAGTGACTTGAATTTGATTGATTCGGGAGGCCACAGGTAGCCTGTGGAGGTCGTTTTTGGCTGATCAAAAACAAGATGCGCTGCTGCAGTCTGAACCATTCGTAGGGGTTTCACCGCACAAACTGGACCTCCTAGGAGGGCATTGCAATAGTCGAGGTGAGAGATAACCATGGCCTGTACCAGAAGCTGAGTTACTGAGTGAGGTAGGGCCTGATTTTGTATAGAGCAAAATGGCACGACCATGAGACAGCAGCAACAAGGAGTCAATTTGTAGTTTGATGTTATGGTAGATAGATAGCAGGCTGGAATGACCAAGAGTTCAGTCTTAGAGAGGTTTCGTTGAAGGTGGTAAGCCTTCATCCATGCAGTTATGTCTGAGAGGCAGTCCATGATCCGCGCAGAGACGGTGGGGTCGTCTGGCAGGAAGGTTAGGTAGAGCTGCGTGTCATCTGCGTAGCAGTGGTAAGAGAAGTCATGCGAGCGAATGATCGCCCCCAGTGAGGTGGTGTAAACTGAAAAGAGAAGTGGCACTAGCACCAAGCCTTGGGGCACCCATGCGGAGAGGCAGTGTTTTTAACTGCGATTAATCGCATGCTTCTCTTGCAATTAACTAGCATAGTTATGCACAAAATTGAATAATGAATTAAAGTAGTGTACTGCGCACAACAAATGAGGTGTTTTTTATTCCTTTTACACAGTAGCAATAAAATATTTCTTGTAAATCTCAATTTAAACATTAATATAATCCAATCAAATGCGGGTGGAAAAATACGGGACAAAGATGACAACATAGTCTGCCGAAGCCTCCCTCCGCTGCTTGTTTGGGTGGGTTATTTGCAGACTGAACAACATCCCGCTCCATGGTTTGACTGTATGTGTATTCAGAACCAGTGAGCGACGGTTTTTCAAAATAATAATAGAAAAAAAGCGTTAACGTTTATATATATATATATATACAGTGGGGGAAATAAGTATTTGACCCCTTGCTGATTTTGCAGGTTTGCCCACTTACAAAGAATGCAACAATCTACAATTTTAATCATATGTACATTCTAACAGTGAAAGACAGAATCCCAAAGAAAATTCCAGAAAATCACATCATATGAATTTATAAAAATTGATGACCATCTGATGAGGAAAAACAAGTATATGACCCCCTACCAAACAGCAAGTATTCTGGCTCCTACAAGCCAGTTAGTCTTTCTTTAAGACACAGCCCCAATCCCAACCAATTATCTACATCAAATACACCTGCCTCACCTCGTTACCTGTATAAAAGACACCTGTCAACACCCAAACACCCAGCATCCAACATCACCACCATGGGCAAGACCGAAGAGCTTTCTACG
>NC_060156.1:24695442-24705960 GCF_021292245.1 Micropterus dolomieu | reverse complement strand
GCAACAAAAGAGTGGCTGAAGAAGAAGCACATCAAGGTTCTGGAGTGGCCTAGCCAGTCTCCAGACCTGAATCCAATTGAAAATCTTTGGAGGGAGCTTAAAATTCGAGTTGCTAGGCGACAACCTCGGAACCTGAATGATTTGGAGGCTATCTGCAGGGAGGAGTGGGCCAACATCCCTGCCGAAATGTGCACAAACCTTGTCACCAACTATAAAAACCGTTTGACATCTGTGCTGGCCAATAATGGCTTTTCTACAAAATATTAACATGCTGTTTGTCCAGGGGGTCAAATACTTGTTTTTCCTCATCAGATGGTTATCAATTTTAATAAATTCATATGATGTGATTTTCTGGAATTTTCTTTGGGATTCTGTCTTTCACTGTTAGAATGTACATATGATTAAAATTATAGATCGTTGCATTCTTTGTAGGTGGGCAAACCTGCAAAATCAGCAAGGGGTCAAATACTTATTTCCCCCACTGTATATATATATATTAGTTTTTACAATTGACCTTAAATTTGGATCAGCTTGATTGTCTGACTATACAGCTTTATGGTGAAAAATATAGATATGGGCACATGCTACACCGCCGGATACTCTGTATATAAGGATTTGGAATGACTGTCTCGAAATGATCAGTTATCAGTTTCACTCTAAGCTGAGAGTTAAATCACATACTACTGATCATCAATCAAAATGTGGAAATATCATTGGCTGTTAATGATTGAATGAAAGCGATTATAATCCAGTTTCAAGTGTTCATGAGACGTGCTGTAGACTGGACTATCGTAATGGCTTGATAAACCTGTTATATAAGATCAAATTGATATTCACACACGCACATACGATAGTGACATCACACTGCTGAGGTGTGTTGACCTTTACTCCCATTAAACTGAAACCATATGAGTTAAAGTCACAATAGATCAATAAATATATAAGGTAGCAGCACATCACACATCTATACAGCACAAACTGTTCACAGAACTGAAACTAACAGAACAATTCAGGTGATTGAAATGAAAAGTTGCAAACGAAATGTGTGTTTAGTGCTTAGATAAAAACCCACAAAACAAACAAGCTAACTGATAATTCTTGTACTGAACTGACCTGGACACCTGTGTACAGTAGAAACACACTGTCAGCTGATGACTGGGGAGTGTATCAAGTAGCAAAGCCAGACATATCAGCACATCACCCGGATCTGTCCCATGTTATTTTGTTATTGCTGATATTGTAAAGCTGCAAAACTTTCTGACCTTCCACTCACCTACAGACTAGTCATACAATCAACACAATTAAACTGAGGTGGTGATTTGAGTGAAAACCAACTCACAATCTTCATACAGACGCATCTGAAAAGCTGCATTTGTAGATTCAGGTGAACAGTAGATAGAGATTATAACAAAAACAATTAGTATTAGCAGATGTGAACATGGCAGATAAAAGCGAAAGATAAATCTACGTATAATGGCACAAAGTAGCTCCCGGATGTAAATTAAGCCATTTACTCCTCCTGAAACTTTCTTCTCTTCCGCTAACTGCCTTGTCTGCTCTACTCTCATTGTCTTGGAAAATGTCAGGTAGTGTGTGTTTGTGTGTGTGCATGAGTGAGTGCGTGCTAATGTGTGTGGATAAGCGGGCGCTTTTTGCCAGGCTAAAGATCTCCTAGCAACAAGGACCCCTGTTTCTATAAAAGGTAGAGGTGAGTTTATACCTGACAGATGGCCATGAACACACTTAGCGTCAAAAGGCCCTTCAGCCCCACGCAGGTGTTTTCACTCATTCCGGCTGATTAGACATCTTCTCAGGTTGAAGGTGGAGTTACACTTGAAATTATGACGTCAACAAACTCGACATACTCATTAGAATTCAATTAGCTCCACCTGTTTGCGCCAGTGTGCCGCTTGTTATGTAGGGCGAGGACGTGGAAACCTGCTTAAATGGAGTACAGGCAATATATTTTTTATTGGTGTGTTTTGTTTACAATGCTGTTATAACATGCAGTATTTTGTTTACTTGTTGCACAAGTCGCGGCATGTGCTGCTTTCTGTGCGGAATTTAAATAGACCGTAAATCACAGATCACATTTCGGAGCAATGACAAAGATGTCAAGTGTCTGGACCTTACAGACCAACTTGAGCCCTGTGTGGAAAAGAACGCAACCCTCTCATTCCTATGGTACAGCGTTTGACAACGACAGTGCGGATGGTAGACTACTTGCCACTTTGATAGCTTTCCAGATTTGTTAAAATCCTGTCTTAGTATTATAAACCGTTGTGCAGTGTTTTGACATCTGATAAGTATTTGAACACATTCATCCATTAGTCAAACTGGACTTCATGGATTGGACTTTCAGGACTGGCTGTCCACGCCTGTATGTACAGTTCTGAGAAGAGGCAAAGTAAGGGAAAAACCTGTCTGGGTGGACCCTGAATGTCTGAGCACTGATCCGAATGGTAACTACAGGTTGGCTACATGTCAACAACAGTTGTTCATCACTGTTCAGATTCAAATAATTGCTTGACAACAAGATCACCCCATGATAGCTGATGTGCAAGCTCAGTGGGAAGCTAACAATGGTATGGGTCACTCACCATCCATCATCTCTAAAATTGTGAAGCATGGCTGATCAGTGGCCATCATTCTGCAGTTATATTGTGAAAATAAGACTAGGGGTATAAGGCTTTAGCACAACAAGATGAGAACAGGTGGGAGCTTGTTAGCCAATCTGCTATGTTAACATTACCAGACTAATTACTACAGTAAAACAAAAAATTAAGAAAAATACAAACTGTTCAACTACAATACAGTTAGTCAATATCTACAAACCCAATTACAGTAGTTTATGTTCTCACATTAATTCAGCGTTTGTTATACATTTTCTATGCTCTTTATCCTCCCTTTACTCTCAATAGACATTTTTATTATTTGTAGGGTGTATTTTATGTCTTTTAATGTCATAAATGGAGTGCAGGTGGCTCAATCGGTCGAGTGCCCTCCCCATTTACAAGGCTTAATCCTATTGCTGTGGCCCCGGGTTCGATTCCATCCCGGGTCCCTTTTCAGCATGTCGTTCACTCTCTCTTCCTCGCTTTCCATATTTCTCCGTCTTATTCAAATAAAGGCTAAAAGCCCAAAAAATCTTGTATGCCTCTATACAAAATGAAAAAAAGGTTTTGTTATCCAGGACCAGCAGATAGAAATTAGCCATTTTATTAGTAATTCACATTTGTTAAGTCTAGTAAACTTTAGTTGTAGGACAACATACCCATCCATGGGTAGTTATTTGTCTTATTAAAACATTTTCACAACCAGACAGTTTTATCATGAACATAATAACAGGGATTTTATTCAAACTGGCTGAAATGGTGAGCAGGTTTTCAGCCCGCAGTGTGACAGAATCTATCAACAGACCAACAGCTATACTATTTTCAGTACCGCTCCAATCTGACAGTCTTGTTTGTGTGTGTGTTCAAGGGTGTCTTGTGCTCTGCTATTGGTCATATGACCCATTTTTGTGCGCTGAAAACACACACGCATGCACGCACCAGCTTGTGATGGTCATATGTTAGTGCAGAGGAAGAGCGTGTTAAGCAGAACAAACTTGCTTCACCTCCTTCAGCAGCAGAACAAATGGACCCTGTTGAGATCAGGAAACTTCCATGTCATTCGCTGGATAATATATTATCCAATGCACCGTGTACACATCTCCTAATACAGAAGTAAAGGACTGTACTTGGCTGAGTTGAATTATGACCAGAAAAGCACCACTATGGTAATAACTAAGTACATTCACCCAAGTACTGTGTTGGTACAATTTTGAGGTACTTCCTTGATTTCCATTTTCTGCATCTCCATTTTAAGTATATTTAAATATGTTTAGGAACAAAAGGACTTTAATTTGTAAATATGTGTTAGTACTTCTACTGAAGTAAAGAATATGAAACAGCCATTCTTTTGTTGTTTCCAGAAGAAAAGAACGGCTTCCAACAGCATAGGTTGATAAATCAGATAAAAACAACGTGCTTGATATTGCAGTACAATTTGAATTAGAAATGAATACTGGTCTGCAAAGTAGGCTAAAAGGATTGCCATTCTTGTAAATTATTTTCATATGACTTCTGTGTATCTTACGCACACACACAAGCTTCTGAAAATGTTTTCGTCCTCTAGTAGCTGCCAAGGAGTGACAGTGCATGCTTATGTGGAAATATTTTTGACTGTCAGGGACCACCAACCATGTCTCTAAGGAATTACTCTCATATGCAACCAATCTGAAATACTTAAACTGACTGGCAATATTTTGTTCCAGTGCAAGGAGTCTTACACCGCAGGGCCTGATTTCAACACTGGAGACCAGGGTTCACATTCTGTCTTGTACTGTATTTGAAGTCAGATTTGACTTCTTCAACATTCAATTAAGAGATCTTTACCTAACCTTAACAAGTGTTCTGAGTTGCCTAAAGAAGACCATAAAACATGTGAACCATGCTTTACTTAAAAGAAGCGAATGATGTTAGGAAAACCAATGAAAAACATTGACAGTGAACATTTCGCAGATGTGATAAACTTTGTGGATTGAAACACGATTCAAAAACTTGACCGTGGATCCGGGCGACATTAGCTAATGCAAAATAGTTTTGCCAAAGACATTATAACATTTCTAAAAAACTTTTTTGTTTAAGTTTGTAACACATTTAATTTAGCTTAACTTTATTTCCTCATGGTGCTGTAGATCTTCCAGAGCCTTTGTCACAACTAAAACAGAAAGAGCTAGCAGCTTTTGAGTTGCTGAAGAGTGTCTGTTACTATCATTTTCATTTTAACGATGTCTTAGGACTAAGATCTAAGATCAAGCATGACTTGCTTATTATATCTGAGTATACTGCTCACCCATAAGAAAAGACAGAGTCAGCAGATGTGTGAAAAGTATAAGAACATGCCTGGCTGGCTACATTTACATTACAGAGTGGTGAAGATATTTATTTAGTACAAAAGATACCGCTGCAATACATAAAGGTGTTTTTGTATGTTACATAGCCTGCAGATGTATGCATTTCAGGGAGGAAAAAAAATGTGGTTACAACACTGGATGCTAGAATGAATATGTCTTCCTGGAGTGGAAGCAATGGAAAAATCCCTCATGTCCCAAGTCTCAACAGTGAGTAAATCAAAATACACCTCTATTTCAGAGAAACTCCTCCCTGTGTGTATAGCTGTCATGGCATTACTTCCTCATAACAAATACTGCCCAGTGTGAAAAGCTATTTAGAGGTCTTTCCATTTGTTTGATCCACAGTAAGTGAATGTGTCATTGTAGAACTGCAGCTCTTGCTCAATGTTGTCTTCACTATCAACAAACTCTACCAGCACCACAAATCATGGAAATAAAAAGCAGTCCAAAGCAGAGTAGTCGCAGTATTACGTTGCCTTCCGTATGTTTACAGAGACACCCACAGTATGTGCAGCAACACTGTAATGCACCAGCATGACTGTACACATGAAGACGCTCATTATGTGAGATCAGATGTGTTACATTCCGATAACGTGTTAAGCTCTGATGCTGCAGGGTGGATTATAATAAATAAGTAACAGCAAGAACTATAAACAGGTGTTTAGTATTTAACATGGGAGCAATATGGCATCGCAGAAATCAGTCAAACCTGCCCAGCATCCAATTGACTGAAGTAGAAACAGTAGAAACTGCACGGATGAAAAATAATTACACAGGAACCAGCATGACCAATTAAGACTGTCTGCTGCTCAACAACACAACGCAAAAGAAACTGCCATTTCAAAACCACTCAAACCAAACATTAAATTAAAAAAATAGCAACAATCATTTCAGTATACACAACTGTCTGTGAAGATTCTCAGTCATCCAGGTCATAGTTATCCAAACACAACTCCATCACAGGGACGCTCTGCTGTTTCAATGTACTCTAATGGCAAAAAATAGACACAAAACTTCTAAAACAACTCCTGCGACATCAGTCTGCTCCTTTATACTCAATTCATATGGGATGGTATGGGATGATAATGTTGCTTTATGTCTGCTAGATGTGTAAACGGGAAACATGTTCGCCTTAATAAATCTATAAGTTTGAGATATGTGATGGCTGTGTAATTTTTTAGATGTTTTCTGCCCTCTTGAAGCCAAAAAGCTCTTATTGCAGTACATATATAAATAACTGATTTTATGGGCAAGAGCAATGACAAATACACCCCTGAACTCACATACCCTGGTTAGGTTGCAGTCAGTATTGCATTTGGTGAATTCTAAAAACGATAATGCGCAGATCAAATAAAATAAAAGGCATCGACACACTTCAGAAATACCATGCCATTTATATATTTCCAAAATACTACAGTGTGTCTTTTTATTACTATCAAGGCTGCACATAAACAGATAATCTGAGAGTAGTATCTAAATTATACTTTTTCTGAGGTTCATCTTTGACTGTTAATGCAAAATGACAGCATGATATTCCAAATCCAGGACAAAAATGCAGTAATCTGAGTGGAAAAATTAAAATAATAATGTCTTTCAGAGCATTTGGATTTCACCAAGGCAAACGTTATAATAAAACAGTGAGTCCGTGAGTGCTTATCCAGTGTGTGTGCTCTGTAATTTGATTCAAATGGAGTTAGATTCACCAGTCTGGACACCCACATTTCATTTATCCTGTCTCTCTGTGGTAGCTAATGGCCTGTTTCCTGTCTGTCTGGCACATACACACCCTGTTTAACCATTAACTTTACACACACAAACTCTCACACACTCCTGCAGTCCAGCTTTACAACACATTAAGTGAAAGTCAACTGCATGTATGATCTGGATTCAATAATAACTAACGACTAACCTCAAACACCTTTTCTCTAAGCAACTCAACCCCTTGCAACTCTTAACAGCTGCAGGAGGAGCGCTACACATAGACAATCTTCATTCAACAACATCCTCAAATACTGCTTTTCAATATCAGGATCTATTAATAGTATAGATATAATGTTTCTAACAGCATCTAACAATGATGGTGGAAAAAACAGTAAAATCACAGGCAGAAATGTTTGCATTTGTCCAAAAAACACTTTGGCTGAGTATATTTCATCATTTAGCTTTAATTTCAGTACATTTAGCAATTTTAGTTCTGACGGCAACATTCAGAGTAAAACATAACAGTGCTAGACACACACTAATAGTAAGCAGCATTGTTTAATGTAAAGTAGGTAAGCAGCTAGTGTACAGTGTGTAGTCCAGCAGTTTGTACTCACTCTGCTGCTCTCTTTGAAGAGTTTAAAGTTCATCCACTTTGGCATGTCGATCTCTCTTCTGTCTCCCTCTCTCTCTGTCTCCCTCAGTCTTTGACAACTCCCTCGTTTGTGTCTTTGCCACACACACAAACACGCCCTCACACTGTCTCTCCCTCTCTCTCTCCCTCTCTCTGAACAAACAGCCATAGCTTTGTATTTGATGGAAACGACACTGCTTGGTGTATGTGTTTGTGTGTATGTATGTGCGTGTGGGGGTCAGTGTGTTCATATTTCTCCCACTCCCTGGAAGCTACTGGAGCACTAAAAACACTTTCAAAACCCCAGACTCCTTTTGTGTGTGCGTGCGTGCGTGCGTGCGTGCGTGCGTGCGTGTGTCTGTGTGTGTGTGTGACAGAGAGACACAAGTCATATGACCAGCAGATGGCTACTGTACTGCTTCAGTCTGAATCCGACACTGAATGCATTTGATTCATGAGAACACACACGTGTAAACAATTGCTAGCCACTGTAACAGTGTTCCAGCTGCATGCTAAAACACCCCCAAGAAAGTCAAGTACATCTTCATCTCAAAATGACAATGCACTGAAAAACCTTTAAAAAGCATTAATGAAAAACGCATTAATTAATTAATACCAACATTATTTTATCGCAGTTAATCGCATTAATGCAGTTTTTATTAGTAGTATTTTGAAAGTCTGTTGCTCACTGGCTCTGAATTCACATCCAGTCAAACCGTGGGTCACAGGAGGGGTGGGATGTTGACCAGCCTTCAAATCACCTACCCAAACAAACAGCGGAGGGAGGCTTCAGCAGACTATGCTGGATGCAGTGTGTGGGAGAAGCAGATAAACAAAAGCAATGTTCTTAAAATCACAACGTAGTCGCTTAGTCCAGCGGGTTGCTCTTTGCTCCGGTGATCAGAAAGAGAGACAAGCGATCCGCCAGTAAACGACAGGTGCTCTATGGATAGTAACCATGGCAATGGCTTCTGTATGCTAAACAGCTGTAGCCTATTTAATTTAAGTTAAAGTTATAGGCTATGTAACTTTACCTGATAGGTCTAGATCTAGTTTTGCAAGGATGCTCTGCCAGAATTCCCTCCTGTTGATGTCCTGTTTAGTAAACAGTAATAGATTCTGGAAACTCACAAACAGTCTCTCTTCCAATGATTTGTGCTGAGCGTCACGTACAAAAAGTTCAAGACAATTCAACTTCAGCAGCTGGCAAGCGTGCGCGTGAGGCGATCACTTCACCTCACTCTAACAGGGACACTTACTACTGAACATAGACTGTTTACGCTGCTCCCTGATAAAAGAAAAATGTTTCTGCTGATAGAACAGATTTATATATGTTAACCTTTTGCTCAGAAGGTGCCTGTTATGTCATGATCATGGCTCTGGACTAGGGATGCACCGAATGTTCAGCCACCGAAATTAATCAGCCGAAAAAAGCAAAATAAAAAAAAAAAAGCACTAATAAGTCAAAAGACCGAAGAAATTTATAATGAGCAATTACGGTGACGTGTCGGCAGTGTGGAAGCATTTTAAAGTGTCCAAGAATGACACAAAAATCGCCGTTTGCAGACACTGTTCTGCTGAATTGTCTCCTAGCACATCAACTCCATCTGTGGCTGACTTCTTAGATAAGGCAACAAAACGGTCTGACCCGCTTTGAGTGTTTCTGTCACTCGTTTATGAGAAGGCAATTAAGCTAGCTGCACCCAAATTTGGAGTGCATGCGTATTCAATCCTTTATGGTAAATCCACTGAAACGGACCAGTGCGAGCTGACAGGCAGGTTAGCGACTTTATCCTGTCAGTTGTGTTGCAGTACGAGAGTCCTACCTGAAGAGAGGCTGTGAAGTCTTCATGTTGCGCGATAAGAGAACCACATACAACACGCATTTGTTTAAAGTGTTTGCAAATCACATGTTATTGCACTTGTGTATATAGCAGTACATTTAAATTAAAAGTGCACAATACACTACTTTAGAATCATTATTAAATTTTGCGCATAACAATGCGATTAACCACAATTAATCACAGAAAATCATGCGATTAATCACAATTAATCACAGAAAATCATGCGATTAATCACAATTAAATATTTTAATCGTTGCCCAGCACTAATTAATTTTTGTTACGTTCACTTTCATCCAGCATGAGTTTTTCTTATCTCATGAAATCAGGCTAGGGAAGAAGTACGAATGAATAAAAATGTTACATACAGTTAATCCATATAGTTCAAACCATTAAAACAATCAGGGAATAAAAGACATCGGTCAGGAAGATTCCCTGTTGATGTGGCCTGTATCCAACTGCAGAACTACTTTTGGACACTTTCATGTAATAGCAATGCCAAATGTCATCTGTTGAGTTCTCTATTGAAAAATGTGTGAACCTGTGAACCACATTAAAATTATTTGCTATAATTCTAAATGGTTTTAAAGGGTCAGTTTGTGTGATATTGTTTGTTCTTCCCCCTCCAGGGACAAATAAAGGTCTACTTAACTTGTTTAACAAAATTAAATGAAAAACATTTTCTCATGTGCACCTATTGTTTGTTGCCATGCAGATAGCTTTCAGTTGTAAGATCAACGTGTATTATTTGAATGGCTAAATGTCACAAGGGGTAAATAAGAAAATATGTGTATTATTATTATTAGAGTCAATTGGCCTTTTAACTGAGCAAAAATTCTCTGTGTGATAAAGCCTGACTTTATTTTTATTCATTTAGACACAGGGATCAAGTTCAGCAGTTGGTGCGCCCCTTTCCAACCAGTCCTACAGGAGTGCAGTGCTAGTAAGTTTTAGTGGTCTTGGCTCACAGAAAAATAACATTTTTACTCCAACTGAAGGTGGAGGCTAAAAAAAAAGTGTTTGTCCTCCGCTGTGGTGGAGTCATGAGGGCTGCCAAGTTGTCAACCACTGGAACGATGCTTTAAATAACATAAATACCACAGACTGAACCAAAGCTGACTCATTACACCAAAAAAATACGTCACAGTAAAGATATATTCCGCACAACGTCACAGAAATAGACATATTCCGCACAACGTCACAGAAATAGACATATTCCGCACAACGTCATAGAAATAGACATATTCCGCACAACGTCATAGAAATAGACATATTCCGCACAACGTCATAGAAATAGACATATTCCGCACAACGTCATAGAAATAGACATATTCCGCACATTCGTCACAGAAATAGACATATTCCGCACAACGTCATAGAAA
>NC_060156.1:24695034-24695422 GCF_021292245.1 Micropterus dolomieu | reverse complement strand
ACGGGGCCATGTATCGTGGAATTCTGGACCAACATCTCCTTCCCTCAGTGAGAGAGCTGAAGATGGGTCGAGGATGGGTGTTTCAGCACGACAACGACCCTAAGCACACCGCCAAAGCAACAAAAGAGTGGCTGAAGAAGAAGCACATCAAGGTTCTGGAGTGGCCTAGCCAGTCTCCAGACCTGAATCCAATTGAAAATCTTTGGAGGGAGCTTAAAATTCGAGTTGCTAGGCGACAACCTCGGAACCTGAATGATTTGGAGGCTGTCTGCAGGGAGGAGTGGGCCAACATCCCTGCCGAAATGTGCACAAACCTTGTCACCAACTATAAAAACCGTTTGACATCTGTGCTGGCCAATAATGGCTTTTCTACAAAATATTAACATGC
>NC_060156.1:24661280-24695014 GCF_021292245.1 Micropterus dolomieu | reverse complement strand
GTCATAGAAATAGACATATTCCGCACAACGTCATAGAAATAGACATATTCCGCACATTCGTCACAGAAATAGACATATTCCGCACAACGTCATAGAAATAGACATATTCCGCACAACGTCATAGAAATAGACATATTCCGCACATTCGTCACAGAAATAGACATATTCCGCACAACGTCATAGAAATAGACATATTCCGCACAACGTCATAGAAATAGACATATTCCGCACATTCGTCACAGAAATAGACATATTCCGCACAACGTCATAGAAATAGACATATTCCGCACAACGTCATAGAAATAGACATATTCCGCACATTCGTCACAGAAATAGACATATTCCGCACAACGTCATAGAAATAGACATATTCCGCACAACGTCATAGAAATAGACATATTCCGCACATTCGTCACAGAAATAGACATATTCCGCACAACGTCATAGAAATAGACATATTCCGCACAACGTCATAGAAATAGACATATTCCGCACATTCGTCACAGAAATAGACATATTCCGCACAACGTCATAGAAATAGACATATTCCGCACAACGTCATAGAAATAGACATATTCCGCACATTCGTCACAGAAATAGACATATTCCGCACAACGTCATAGAAATAGACATATTCCGCACAACGTCATAGAAATAGACATATTCCGCACATTCGTCACAGAAATAGACATATTCCGCACAACGTCATAGAAATAGACATATTCCGCACAACGTCATAGAAATAGACATATTCCGCACATTCGTCACAGAAATAGACATATTCCGCACAACGTCATAGAAAAGACTGGCTTGAACCTCAGTAGGTACACATGCAACAACATAGATCAAGTATTTGGACAGTGGCATAACTAGACTTCATACTTAAATGTGAAAAACAAAAACATATATACATATGTTTCTGATCTGCATCTTTAATGTTAAGGTCTGGTTCAGTTAAGGCAACTAAAACAACCTGAGATTCAGGAAGGGTTACCTTCATGGATAAAAGAAAATACAACATGGAAAAAGGTCGAAAACCATGGTCTCCAGTGTCACCAAGTATGTATGCCTAACCATTCACTTTGACCCTTTGCTACTCCCACATGTGCTAATTAGGGGACAGTCATTACTCACATGACAAAGAGGAAAGTTGTTTTAAGTGTTTGAACAAACTATCAGTGCTGTTGTTTTTCTGAATAGAACATACACATTTTAATTGTTTCAGCTCCAGCACATTGGATGTGAATAAAATAAATGCAGTAAAAAAGTACAAGATTAAAGTTCTGACGTTCAGATTTAATTCTGTCTTTACATCAATGTTTTTTCTCCTGCACTGTCAAAAAACTGGAGGACTGTGTATATTAAATACTTTGAATCCAACAACTGATGTAAAAATGTATGTAAAGACCCCAGATGATTGTTAAAATATTAAGCTCAGCATTTTAATATCTCTGTGTCGTTTCAAATCGAATGTAAAATGTGCACTGTCAAAAAATGTAAAGGCTGTTCTATATATTCTGTATGCTAAGCTAGCCCAGTGATTGCCACTGGCTGACAATTATGATATTTAAGGAGGAAGATTAATCTGCTGGAGGAGCTGCTAAACATCCAACTGTCAACCTGCTTCTCAAATAGTAACAGTGAGGTGGGTTTGTCTATAATAGCATGGTAACAACATTGTATTTTTTTAGAGGAAGAACAGCCAAAGTATACAGAGAGAGAAGGTAAGAGGCAAACAGAAAAAAAGAGAAAAATAGGACAGTGGAGAAACAAAAAAAAAAAAAAAAGGAGGCATGTGTCATATAAAACTCCAAAACCAGCAGAAACAGTAGCTTCCCACCCTGTCCACACACACACACACACACACATCCCCTCTAGATCCAGACAGCCAGTGGAACATCTGACTATGCCAATGCTGGGCTCTTATTATAGCATATGGGAGAGAGCAGGGGAGAGAGAGAGACACACACACACAGAAAAGGCGAGACAGAGAGAGATGGGGTTGCAAAAGGATCAACTAATTGTGGATGTGTGCACCAAGAAAGGGTCATTAAGTAACAGATTGCAGAAGGTGGAAAGAGAGGAAATAGTGCAAGAGGTATAAAAATAGGGGAAGAGAAGAATAAAAAGGTTGGTGACAGACAAGAAAACATGGTTATGGGAAAAGAGAGAGGTGAAGAAAAACAAAAAGAAAGCAACCTGAACATATTAACTTAATCAAAGCCAAAACTATTCTTTTCTACTGGAAGAAAAGGTGATACTTGTAGTCAAACTGTGCCTTAATGAGCTCATCAAGCAAACCCTTCTTATGTGCCTGCACGCGTTTACAAACCAAGCCCATGCGTGATTTTAACAGCCCCTCGCCAGCGTCTCAAGCATGTTCGTCACGGTTACAAGTTTATCACTACAAGCTTGGCTTTCCATTTGTTTCATCTGATATCATTTAACACTACACACATTTTTGTTTGCAGTTAACCTTGGCACTTGTCACCAATCGATCACTGCGTCCCATCATATCAATTCAACATTTTTATGGCGCAAAAACTCAAAAACTTCCTTTTCCACAACTCACAGTGGCCACTAAACTATTTCACTCCTCCTCAATTAATCAAATACAAAAAAATCTACGACAATACTACGTGTGAGGATGACCTAATTATGACGACAGTTATTTCAAACAATAAAAAAGAAAATTGATCACCTTGCTTGTCCATAACAACAGTAAAAACAATATTACCAGTAAACTACTATGGCTTCAAGAGGTGGCACTTTACATAAGGTATTCAATAAAGTACTCTATTGGTTACGGTATCACTTCCATAGTGTGGGCGTCGGTGTAAGTGTTCGCCTTTTTCTCCAATGAACACAGGTTTTTACCAGATTATCAGTGAGTGAAGCTGGGAAGAATTGCCTCGTGTTTTCGCTTTCTCATATATGCAGTAAGTTGTTCCTCACACACTGAAAAAACTGAGGTGTTCTGATTAATCAGGTCTGATTACTGTGTAGAAAAAGTCAATGTGTAGGCCTGATCAGTCACTGTCACCTGCTGAGTCTTTTGTAATAAGTTTACTTACTAAATGGCTTTGTATGTAGGAGCCTGATGTATGAAATGGTGCTCTTTTCCGCCAGGGTTAAAGCTGAATTGTCATTAAATAAACCTGAACTGGTCCACATGTCAAGTTTTCAGTCTTTTCACAGGACTGCAGTGAAAGCCATCTAGAGAGACTATTATACTATAGAGACTATTATGCCCCCCCCGCTCAAGATCATTGACTCAAACACTATATCTTGACATGTCTGTACTCCAAAATACACAAGGAATTTGTATACTTTGATGATAAATCCCTAGAGAGCCGGCAGAGCCATGGGAACACAACAAAAAGGGAGCACCACCGCCCTCCACATTCAAGATAACAAGTACTGCCACGCTTCCACCATCCTCCTGGGTTAAAAACAGATGTCTCTCAAGCCAGATGAGTCTTTCGCGCCACCACGGCTATCCACTACAAATGTGTACCCAAAAGATAAATAGATTTAGGCAAGAGTAAATCAGCCCCCTGCACAAACGCGAGTGAAAAGGGAGTATGGCATGCTCTTATTTTGTTGTCACATTACAATTGAGCCCTCAAACTAAAAGTAAAGCCTAATTAAAAACAAAAAAAGTTACAGTAAAAAACTGCATCCAAGAAATACATATACAGTGCAGCTCACAATAAAAGCCATGCACTGCCGTGTCAGCATATGAAATATGAAACGTTTCAAAGCAAAATGTAGGAACTGTGTTTTGTTTTTCTTTCTTGGGAAAATAGAAGAGGAGGATCCAAAAATAGCTAGCTAGAGTTTTCTAAAATCCTAGAAACAATAAACTGGACCAGAGCAACAAAGCACCCACACTCAAAAAAGGACGGAAAAATTCATTATGTTTTCATTGGACAGGAAGAGGTGGGGAGAGGAATACACACATGCAATATAAAATCCCATACACATATGTACCGTTACGGTACAGTAGATCTGTGGGCGCACGGTGTTCACTTTGTTTATATAAGCACGTACTGGACACAGATATATTTTATGTGTCAAGACAGATGAACAGACAGAAAATGAGAAAGAAAAGTGGCGGTGAATGAGTGACATGAATAGAGACAATGCCAGAATAAAAAACAGTAGAGGAGCAAACAGTTCGAGATACAACACACACAAGCTGCACTACTAAAGCCATTCTGATTGAGGGAAGAAGAGTCTGTGTGCGCGTGCGTGTCCATGTGCATGGTACTGACATTTAGAGGCAGGGTAATGTGTAGGCGTGGGGTTGCACTGTGAAAAGGCCACACTGTGTAACATTACAGTGGGAGGCCATGACAGACATCTGTGTGGGGTTGTGTGTGGGTGGATGTGTGTGCGCGTGTTTGTGTGTGCATAGCAGTGAAAAGGGAGGTACTTTAACACTGGACACCCAGTTTAATTCAAAACAACTAATTAAATTGAGCAATCAGAACAACCAGAACTAACAGCCGCTGCACAAAACTCCTTTCAAAAATCTGTACAATTTATTTATTGTTGCTTATTTTCAAATTAACCTGCACTACAAAACTTGAATGAAGACCTGTAAACAAAGCACTTGGATTCACTCTGTAATTTAGCATAAATCCAATTACACAATTCAAAGAAATGTTAACAATTATAATTGGTTTGCTTGTTGCCTTCTTCTTCTTCTTAAAAAAGAAAAAAAGGGCTGTACTTTATTTAGAGAGCAGCAAATACTAAAGCAGTGACAGGTACAGGAAGATTGTTATGACAGACAAAGGTTGGGAAACCCTGCTGTTAAAGTTTAATGTATGGGCCAACACGGGGATCAGGCAGAATGGACATATGCACACATTTAGATTGAAATTTAACATAAATTTGACTTCTCATTAAAACTTTATTAGCATTATTTTTTTGTGCACTTGAATTCTGTTTGAGTGTCAAAATAAGTTTAAAGATGGGCTTACTTGGATGTGAGAGGCTGGTCGGTAGGAAGCATCAGCACAGATGCCTGTACACAACCTGAAGAGGTTAATCATCACTGACTGCTTCTTTGTTCATATGGTGACACTGCTGGATACTTCTCATACACACACACATCAACTATACACATGCCTCCACACCGAATGCATGCATAACCTCAACCTAAGGATAAGCATGACACACTCACAAACGCACAATTTTTGCACTGCATTATCTCTCGCAGTTGGATTTGTACGTAGTTTTAAAAAAAACACATGGACCCAATTGTGCACAAACACAGTCTTTCTGACACTGGCACACGCACAGCCCCTGCTTCTGCCCATTGTGGCTGCATGGGAGACCCTGTAGCGCTGAGACAGCTGTGGATAATCAGCTCATCACAGGTCACAGAGCGAGTCTCTAATAATTGCGCCCACGTTTCCCTCACTTGTGTCTTTTCCTTTGCTGAGTCCCTCCTACCGGGAATGCATGGAAAGGAAACCATATGAGAAGAGAAGGAGGAAATACGTTTTTGGACAAATTAGACATTCTTTCCTCTGGAGTGTCACATGAAGGGACCAGGATCAGTTGTCAGTCGGCTTAAACAGCTAATACTAACAAAGGCTCACAGTTATTACTGCCAGAGCAGCATGTTTTCTCTCTAGCTGTTACCTGTTTAACAAACACCTGCACATGACCAATAACCTGTATTCTGTATTTATGCTGTGTCCTGCTCAGAGGCACTGGATCATTTCTACTGGCGGAATGCATTTCTATTATTTAATCATTGTTTGGGGGTGGTGATGGTGCAATGGACAAGACGCCTGTCTTTGGTGTGAGAGACCCAGGTTCAATTCCCCAATGTGTCTCTGAGCAAGACACTTAACCCCTAGTTGCTCCAGAGGCGTGCAACCTCTGACATGTATAGCAATTGTAAGTTGCTTTGGATAAAAGCATCAGCTCAATGAATAAATGTAATGTAAATTTGCATTTGTCTTTCATGATATTCTGATTGTGACTTAATCATCGGATAACCTAGAATATCATATGGTGTATTCTGAACAATGGAAATTATTTATTAGGCTAAATGTTTCAGGGGAAATTAAAATGATGTAACTCATATGAAACCCTACGCTCAGTAATTATCAGCCTCACATGTGACAGAATGTGACTGAATAGACTCTCTGACTCTCTCTGACTTTAAATGTTTCCATAATAAAAGTTAATGGGGGAACAGATCATGAAAAGAAAAGGTTTTCTAACTACTAAGACATATTTGTAACTAGAAGGTGAATCAGAAAACAAATCAAATATAAAACTCAGGAGTGATACACTTGAGTTTAATCTGTTATCTGTCTTCACTCGGCAGCGGCAGCTTTTAATCAATAACTGATATCCAATAAGGGGGTGTGTTGGCCAGTAAAAGACTTCAGTGTTTCCTCGCTCATGGCTCCTGAGAGATCCCTCCTCGCTGCTCGGAAATATCAAATAAGGGACTTGGGATGTATCCTCAATCAGCTGCCTTCAACTCCTTTTCTGTCCTTCGATAAATAACAAGTCATCCGCAGCACTCAGTGTGTTTCCTACCTTGTCGCTGTCTACAGTGTTCTGGGACGTCCTGGAGGCGATGGAGATGGTATCTGGCTGGCTGCTGCCGTCTCCCTGACTGTCTCCATCTTCACCTCCCTCCCTAAACACACACACACAATCAGATTGAATATCATTCTTTAAATCACTGTTGGAACACTGACGTTTTCACCTTGGGTGATAACAGATGTGAAATTATTACCACATTGTTTGAAATCTTTAAAAAAAAAGGTTTCAATCTGCTCTGATGACACTTTTATCCAAGGTGATAAGATTTCTGCCCGCAGTACCACTGTTTACAGTGATGACATTTCGAGTTGTGGCAACAGTAGAGGTGGGAAAAAGTCAAGTGCAAAATCTCCTTGATGCATCATGCATAGATAGGGCTGGTGATGGTGCAATGGATAAGACCATACCTTTGGTGTGAGAGACCCAGGTTCAATTCCCCATTGTGTCCCTGAGCAAGACACTTAACCCCTACTTGCTCCAGAGGTGTATGACCTCTGACATGTACAGCAATTTTAAGTCGCTTTGGATAAAAGCATCAGCTAAATGAGTAAATTTAATGCATCTTGTCTGTCCTTTTAAATTTGGAAATACAGATGATGCTATACTAATATTTACTTTAATATATAAATTTTCTACGCTGTAGTTGAACTGTGGCCCCCAGTTGTTTTTGGAATCAAGTTCACTACATTATTTATTTTCTACTATCTAAGCCTTCTAAAGCATGCACACATGGTAAATCTGAAGCTCAGCAATGTTTCTGCCCTCAGCAAAGATGTTTCCATTCTCGGATATTTAGTTTCTCCCCTCACATTAATGATGTTTCCGTCCTCAGTGATGTTTGTAACCTCAGACATGATATTTCTACCACTCACAAAGTACATTTCTACCAGTGGTGATAACTCTTCTGTCCTCATTGTTAACGTTTCTGCTTGAGGAAAAATTGTTTCTGTTCATGGTCACTACAGTCAAAGATAACAATTGAACCTTTTGAGGTCTATATTCACCATGAATGGAAATCTTCTCACTACTATAAATACACCTTACCAATGGTATTCAAGCAGATATTGATTGCATTGACGTGTCATTTGTGAGCACTAATTTCTTGCAATAACATACAAACTTCTTAATCTTGATGACGTGTAAATGATGTTTGTGCGTGTGTGTCCTTGTTTACCTCTTAGTGTTATTCCTGGGTTTAGTAAGTGCTGGTGTTTTAGGCAGATGAACAGGCTCCTTGAGCGCCCCCTTCAGGTGAGTCATCCTCTCCTGGATCACCTCCCTGATATTTTTAATCCACTCCTGTTTAGCTTCCATATTGGACGCCTAGAGGAGAAATAACAGAATAACATATTCACGCAGCACCTCATACTGGCAGCAAATCAGAACATTCACATCTTATCAGAGGACAGAAAACTTTTTTCATTTGAATTCCATTTTCTCACTTACCTTTAGCACAGTTTTATTATCAGAGGAAGGGGTTCTTCCTGCCCACAAAGCAAATTTACATGAATCGCCCTCAATGTGCTCAGTCACCCCCAACTCTGACGTCTGCAGGAGAGCGTGGAAGGACAAATATCTAATTATAAACATCAACAGCTAACCATCTGTTTGACCAAAACACACAATAGCTATTCTTACATACAAACACACACACAAGGTAAAAGAAGAGATGACAGCAGTGAGGTGACCCCTGGACTGGATTGCTACACACCTGTTGCACTTGCGTGACTATAAACATTGTTAAAACCATGCATGGAAGCACACAAACACACACTCACCAGCAGTCTGTTCTTGTACTGGTATTTGGTTCTGCCAGCTGAGTCTTTGATCTCCTTGCTAAAGACCAGAGAGAACTCAAACAGGAAGAGGTGTCGGTCCCGCCCCTTCCTGATCAGCGAGCGTGGATCCCAAACCTGGAAACTGTCCTGCAGGATGAGCTCACCCTGCACCTCCAGGTTTTCCTCAAATCCTGAGGAAGAGGAGGACCAAGATGTAATATCAACCAAGCTGCTCAAAGTCTGAGCACATAGTCACATGTTTTGACCATTGTCTTAGACAGCAGTAAAGGTATTAGTGGATTAAAATATTTTAATTCTAAAAAACACTACTGGCAAACAATAATGTGACATAACAGTGATATTAACACCATGTTTCTTCATGGTTCAGAAATCTATTTTCAGAAAAAAATATATAAATTCCAATAAGAACAGAAGTAAAGTTGACAACTTCAGCATTACTGTACATTTTAGTACAGGAGTATGGACAGTATCTTACCCTCCAACATGGCGAGATGCATGGCATCATTAGCTCTCTTAGGAACACTGAGCATCACCTCTAAGCCATCTTTAATCTCCCCTTTACCCTCCTCACAACAAGACAGTAACTCCTGCAGGAGGAGAGGAGAATATATTAAAAGTGATGAGAGGGCATAACAGAGTGAAAAAGCAGAAAAACACAATTTACTTAAAATATTTTTTAATATTATATTTTATCTTCACATTTAGTCAACATATTCCATGAGCACAGGTTCCTTCCCCACTCTGCCTCAGTTCTTCTTCTCAGTTGCCCCGCATTTTCACTTTTTTATATACCACCTTTTGTGTAAAGATTTAAAGTCAAGTGTGTGTGTGTGTGTGTGTGTGTGTGCGCGTGTTGATGAATCTACCTTAAGCAGTAGTTGGTACTTGGTGATCCTCTGGACCGGTTTGATGAGGTAGGAGGAGATGGAGTTTGCCAGTCCACGTCTCTGCTGAATGTCCTGTTTATACAAACAGAGACAAAATTACAGCAAATACCAAAATCAAATACATGAAATTGTCATAGATGTTAAATGTTAGATTCAGGCATGCTGCTGCGGTTGGGAATGTAAACTTTTTCCATGACCAAACAGCGCCATCCGCTGAGTGACTTGAACTATACACTTATCACCATCTCCGGCTGGAGGAGGGAAATTAGAAACCTGCAGCTGTACACACTTCAGAATCTACCACCAGAGGTGGTTACAGGAGACAGTTTTATTTGGAATGAGCTGTTTTTCTGATGAATATATGGAATAAATGGTTTTGTTTTAACTTTGTTTAGTATAGTTGTGTGTGATGAGAGGATGTGGATGGATCTGTGGCAGAATAATGAAGGGTTTACTCACATCGAAGAAGCTGCCAGCATGCTCCAGTATGAGCTGACTGGAGTCTGGTTTGTTCTTACAGTAATCTACATAAATGTGGAATTTATCAGCCTGGAAAGAGGAGAGGAGAAAATGTTTATATTATACTGGGTCATTTTATAATGCTCTATTCAAGACAGAAATTAAGAGTAAAAATCAGGGGTCAGAGCTCACTGCCACTGTGCTCTGACACCATCTGGAATAAGCGCTGACTCTCACCCATGTGACGAAGCAGTGACCGACATCCTCTGGTAGCTGCTCATAGTTCACCAGCTCCTTCAGGAAAATACTGGAAACAAACACAAATGCATAAAGTTATACAGTGAATGTGCACATTTTTTTTTGTATGGATCTGCCATTTTTCTTATTTATTATAACAGAAAACCTGCTAAATTACTCTGAATGTTTCTCTGGACCTCTAAATAAAAACTGTATTGTACTCCCCCGTGATCTGGTTTTCCTCACCATTAGGCAGGAGGATAGGAGAACATAATAAATATGTCTATAACCCCTAGACAGTTCATTATAATATCCTGTAGGTTAGAAGTTCCTTTCAGATCTAAATGGAGTCATAAAAGAAAATGTGGTACTAGAAGGAGATCAGAAACAAAAGGGTTCCTCCGGGAAATGTCTGGAGAGTGTGAACTGTCAAAGACACTTCTTCAGCTCCCCTGTACAGACAAGGTTTTTTTTTTTTAAGCAGTCAGAGTTTTCAGAGCAAGAAGCCTGCAATGATCTTGGCAAGTTTTTGCCATTGTTAAACTTCATATTATTTGCTTACATGCTCTTAGAGCTTAAAAACACAGTGTGCAATATGCCACGGTTGTTGCTATGCCATGTGCTAGGGAATTCCCACATCTGGTTTCAGAAATGCCTAAAATTGGTTTGAACAAACACAGGCTGTCGCCCCTGCCCAGTACCAACACTGGGCTTAGTTAAAAGCAATGTATTTATGTATCTCTCACTTGTTGTGGAAGTCACAGATGTCCTGCATGTTGCCGAAGATGATATGCTCCTTGTTGGCGATCCCTGGAGGAATCTCCTCCACACCACTGGTCATCTCCCACAGGTAGGTCTAACAGGCAGTAAGGCAGACATGAAAATATTTGTAGTGTCAAAACAACAACGGACAAGCAGAAGGCTTTTTCTTACCTCTAGACACTCGTGGAGATCTCGGACGTAGGTCTTCTCTGTCTGCAGTAGCTCTGCCATGATGAACCTGAGACAAGACAAAAGTTTAGACTACCATGGGAAACACTACAAAGAAGAATCACATGGCAGGAATTATATAATTGGTCCCATTTTCAGTCTGGTTCTTCCATGGCCACATGAGCCTATTAATGTTTCTCAAGACTTTTATTCCTAACAAACAGCTCATGACAAGCCAAACATAATTCAGAAAGCTGTGGAGGAGATTTTGAACTGTAAATTACGCTATTAGCATACTTATGATGTCTTTAAATTCTGAACAATGGGAATG
Organism: Micropterus dolomieu; assembly: GCF_021292245.1. Lineage (NCBI taxonomy): Eukaryota > Metazoa > Chordata > Actinopteri > Centrarchiformes > Centrarchidae > Micropterus > Micropterus dolomieu. The sequence goes on along the minus strand of NC_060156.1, from coordinate 24,683,789 downwards.
CTATGGGAAGCAGACGGTCATCATTATTAGATTGGGAAAACACTGTATTGGGATGCGGCTGTTTTTTCAGGAATCTTGAGTGTCACAGAATTCATGTGGGATTACCACGGGATGGGAGTCAATTTTACTATTCATCAGGGGAATGGGATGGGACAGGAAAAAAGTCAACGGGAGTGGACAGGATGGGAATCACACATCCCTTTTTAAAATCTAAATATGCATTTCTATTTTTTTTTATCAAGAACGGGATAGGACGGGACGGGACTCATTCTTCCAGGATTGGGACGAGACAGGAATTTATATTGTTACTCTTTCATGGGTTTGGGACAGGACAGGATTTTTGTGGGAGTGGGATGGGACAGGAGTGAAAATCCACTCCTGTGTCACCCTCTAATTGGGAGTGAACAGGAATAAATTTGGTTGAATAGAGTAAATTATTGCAGCTATATTATAACTGTATTATCATCAGAAAGTTACATGCTTCATGTGTTACAGGTTTGGGCTAGGGATGAAATGAACACTAAATCCACGGTTCGGTTCAGACCTCGATCCCTCCCCCTTTTGTTGGAGGGGGGTGGGGCATTATTATTATTATTATTATATTCCATCTTGGGTTCATATTAATGTAGTTGAAGTTGCAGGTATGGTCACTCAATCATGACTGAACCAAAATAGTCACGTGAAACACGCAGGAAGACAATAAAAATTGGTCAAAGGTGTAATATATCAAAATATAAGCCTACAGCTCACACTAACTTTAAATACAGTGATTTCGACATATACGTTACTTGGGCGGGCCGGCCAGATATATTAGCACCTGCCAAAGTGTATTTGGCAACCCATTTTTGCATTTTGCAGAGAAACACAGAGAGAGAGATGTTATCTGATATTACAGTAAGTGTACATGGAGCGACAGTGAACGCACCACTGCAGATGTCACTCACTAACGTCAGTTTCGGTTTCGACCCACATGCGGCGTACTTGAAAACTGAATCACAGATAAGTTTATGAAACGTACTGCTGACGGAGAAAGTTAGCAGAGACACATACAGGGAGAGAGAGAGAGAGAGAGAGGCGGAGCAAGCCGGCGTGTTTGCCGTGAGAGACCAGAGGTGCAGGCTATGTGTGTGGACGTGTGCGAGTGTGGGAAAAAGAGAAGAGGAACAGATTCAAGTAGTAAATAAACACTAAAATAAGGTGGAAAATGACCTAGAATAACGTAGTGTCAATACAAATACAATATAGGCCTATACTGCTACTGCCTCCACTGGCCACCGCCGCTGCCGCCGTTACACTGTCTTAATGAGAGCTCAACAGTCCGGGGAGCGGGTGTGTCGCGGTTCTATCTCTCGGATCCGCGACACGACATGTTGCATCTGCAGGACTGTGTTTGTTTTATAACAAAATTTGAAATGATATGAATGAATGAAAATGAACCGTCCATAGGCGTTCCATGTCCAACATCTTATACAGATACATTTTTTATATACACTTTAGAAGACAACATTTTTCATTTCTATTTAGGAAGCAGCAATGTGTACAGGCTTGCCCTCTCTCTCCCTTCCCACTTCATTCCTGTACTCACTCTTTCTTCCTGGCGGACTTCCTCTTTTCCTCATTGACCTCGTGGTTGGGGTCACGAAGTTTGACCTCAGGGTCGTCAGTCAGGCTTGCAGGGATAATGTCCAACTCCAAGTCTTTATTATCCTGAAAAGACATGAATACATTCTTGTCAATAATCTAAAACAAAAATGGAAAAAACTGTACCTATTTTCTCTGTAACCACACTAACGTGACACCACACTGGGACATTTAGAATATGAGATGAACAATCTGAAAGACGGCCAAACCAAAGACCAATAACTGGTTTCAATTTCAATCAAAAATATGTGAAAACTGAATAAAAGTGTATATGTTTTCACCTCAGAGCTGACTCCCAGGCTCCTTTCTAGGCTCTCCTGGTATTTGGCCATGCGTAGGGAGAAGTCGCGGTATCTGCGATCCACTGTGCTGACCCAGCGCTTCAGCTCCGACACGTGGGCATGGCCTTTCTCCACCAGGTTGTCCGCCAACTGGATCAGCAGCTTCACCTTCTCCTTGGTTTGCTGCGAAAAGTACACACACAAACACAGATCCAGATTAAATACTGTTTAACTGAAGGAGTCACTGATGTCCTGTGTCGCCACATGAAACTCAATACAATACAGACTATATTCTTTTTTAGTGTGTGATCTTATTAAAATAAAGTTCACAGAATGCATAGAAACACTTTATTGGTTCTTTGATTTCTTTCTATCACATATATATTTTTTATTTTCCTTCCTAATGGCCGGCCCTGCCATTGTGTTGAAGAGAAATGAAATATTGGTGCACATCCAATACCTGTCAGCTACGATTCCTGTCCATACATACACTTACTATGAGTTGTCAGACATTTGGAATGGAAACTAGACTGTATTATAATAACTGTAAGCAATAAAATGAGGAGAAGCAACCACTGAACAGGGCATCTGAATTCCCTAGTTCCTTTAATTTGGCATCTGGAGTACTCTAGATACCTTTTGTTCTTTCACTTAAATGTAGGCAGGACAGGAGTTACAAGAATCTGCAAATAGAAATGTCTTATTGCAAAGCCAGTTTTCTGCAAGTTTGTGCAAGGAGATACAGTTTTTACATATTAAGTTTACTGGCTTGATGTTCCCAGCAGTTCCTTTGTGGCAGAATAAAGCTGCCAGTAGCTGATCTGCACACACACACACACACACACACACACACACACACACAGTATACCTTAGCAGTAAGTCTGAAGTGATGATAGTTATTGAGGAGCTGCTGTGTTTCCTCACTGCTGTCTCCAGGTGACGTGTGTGTGGCAAGGTAAACTTCACCTGTCTCTTGGATCCAATCCAGTGCCTGCGCGCACACACATACATACACATACACACACACAATAGATAAAGTTGATCCTCGATCTCTGTATACTTGCTCTTATAAACTCAATACCTGATCAAATAAACCAGATGTCCCTTTATTGCTGCACATTTCCCCAAAACCAAAATCCAGCCAAAACTTTTTTGTTTCACTAATGCACACACACACACACACACACACACAGTGACCTGTTTGGCGCTGCGTTCAAACACCAGATACTGCTGACACTGGTCCAGCCGTCGTTTCTTCAACGTCCAGAAGTGAAGGACTCTGTTCTCTCTCTGCAGCAGCTCATTCAAAATGGCTGCACACAAAAACACACAACAATTCTATTAAATATACGTAAACTCCCTCCCTAATACCAAAATTCGTTTTCAAACTCAACTGCATACTTAGGTTAAATACATTACAACATAATACATCTGATTAATTACAGTCCAGGCAAGTTTCTGTTATCTGCGTGGTTGAACTAAACTTCCCTTTTCAGTTAAAATCAGTATAAAACTAAAACAATGAGCCTTACATAAAATTTTCAGCTTTTATTAAAAATTCCAGGTCTGTCATTACCAGATTTTTATAAAATATAAACATATTGATTGATAGAGTATTGATTGATAGTAGCTTTAAGTTGCAGGTCTTTTTGTGCGATCAGCAGTGGTAGTAGTGTCAGCAACACTGACCTTTAACTTGTTGTTCAGGCCCTCTGGCATGACTGGTGGCTCCAGGCATGCTCACATTGTTCCTGTGGATGTACTTCAGAAACACCTCAGCGTTCCTCCGGGCCAGAGTGCACGCCTGGAGCACAGGGACATGGTTCTTATGCTAACAAACTCTCATAATTAAAGCACTCAAAATAATATCAGTTAAATTAACCTTTTGCTGCAAAACATGCTTTCACACCTGATCTGTTATGTGCATTTCATACAAACTCCAGTTTGTTAGCCTGTTTGGTTCTGTTTAATCAGGCTAGTGTAAAAGAATGCAGTTGAACGTTGTCATTCAAATTCAAACCAAAAGGTAATTTGCAGATGTTATGAAAAACTAAAGGAACTCATAAGTTTCCAACAAACAGCTTATCAGCTTCAAAGTAATTTAACTTCTTAATTTTGGTCAGACCTCTAGGGCAGAACCTGTGTAGAAGATGGATCTAGCGGTTGTTATCTCATGTCTTATCCAATATCTCATTTTAACATCTTATTTCCCGGCTTCTTATCAAAAGTGGTGTAAAAACCTTCATTAAGTTATATTTGGAAATGTAACCTAAATTCACAGGTGCCATTTAAATAGTTTGAAATTGCCATTTTCTCTTCTATTCTTCTTTGGGTCTCATTCTGCTCTGTTGTGTTCTGAATTATTCTGCTCTTGTGTCTTCTATTTAAGGTTAAAAAATCTTTATTGAATTTGATGTCTGACTTTTTTTCATCAGATTTTATGTTCCTGTGTAGCAGCTAATGACAGAGAGATAATGACAGGTGAATCACCTTGAGAAAGGCTTCTTTCTGCTCCAGGTGTTTGCTGATCAGAGGTAGAAGGTGGTCACAGTCGGCCGACATTCCCAGTTTATCATGACTGCCACACCAGTCTTCATCCCGCCGATACTCCTGCTCCAGGCTCTCTAGCACACTGCACACCTGAACAGACACAAAGAGTTGGTGGTACCATAACAGCACTCTTGCTTCAAGCTTAGACAAGAGAAAACACAACCTCTGAGAATGTATGTGTGTGTTTGAGGTGTACCTGTTCAGATGTCTTGTAGAAGGCCACAGATGCATTCACAAGCTTCAGGCGGTCCTCCATCTTCAGCATCAACTGCTGCCAATGAACCGCCACTTTCTCAGCACAGCTTCGAATTGCCTCTGGATCATAGTGACCTGCCTGCAGCACCATCTGGAAGAGAGGGAGCGAGAGAAGGTGGAGGGTAAGACATGGTCATGATGAACAGCCCGCAACACTTCCTGGAACCAGAAATGTACAAGTAAAGTATGGAGGATAAGACAGGATATATCATGGAGTGAGTAAAATTGTAGAAAGCATGGATATACCTCAGCTTTTTGCTGGACCTGCAGAGCGCTCTGATGAGTCTTCTGAAGAGAGTTAGCATGGAAGAGAGACTGGAGATGGAGAAGGAGTGAGAGAAGAGAGTAGTAGTTACTATCAATTAAAATCACTAATTACTCAACTTGAAAGATTCCCAGTGGAGTTTCTGACCACCATTAATGTTATGGAGCAATGTTTTTATGTGTGGGTCCCTGTTTTGTTTGCACTCTTTCACACGCACGAGGACGCACATTCCAGCCAATAGCTTCACATTATTTCACTGATCTAAAGGTCGCGGTAACGTTTCAAGAAACACACAAATATAACGCAGGTAGTGACAATGAAGAAGAATAAGAAAAAGACTGCAAGCAAGTAAACATGACAGTAAACTGTAGGTTTCAAAGTGGAAAACTCCACAGGGCAGCTTTAAATGTAAAGCGGAAAAATACTCATGACAAAATCATGGCAGAAGTCTGCACCAACCAGCCACCATCATGCCTTAAATTGAAGCAGGAGAAGATGTGCAATTACTCTAGGGCAATTCCACTCTAGCCAAAAATACAATGGCAATGTTTTTTGTACAAGGAATTAAGGTAATAGTACAGATTTTAGGTGGCATATTACGTAAAGACTATATTAAGGCTTTCAAAGTATGTTTTTGGGATGTGTTTTCTTGAATGGCAGCTGTCTAAGTCAGATGTGTTGCATTTGCTTATCCCATCTCGGCTCCAAACAGGCTTCATCTCCTTTGACTAAATGTAACTGCCAAAAATAGCAGCGAGAGCTAAATCACATTTTAAAGATTACGTCACATGTGTGCTTCCATGTTATTTTTTCTACAGTCAACATTTTGCACTCTATTGAGAACTGTCGCGTAACTCAAGAACAGACTCAAACATAAAGGTAATTAAATTCCAATGTAGGAAATTCATGCGTGTGCGTGTGTGTGTGTTTAAGCTTCTTGCCAAGACAGTCTGATAGAGGATGCAGGACTTCATGTTGAGGGAACATACACATAAACACACATACACCAGGGTTCCACAGGAGCAGAAAGCAGGCCAGAACACACATGCTGGGTCTGTGTGTGTGTGTGTGTGTGTGTGTGTGTGTGTGTGTGTGTGCGTAGTACAGTGCTGACCAAGGGGCTTTTACCCCTGTGAGTACACACACGCTTCTGGAGTCAGCTATTTGAAGTGCTGCACGGAGTAACACACACACACACACACATACACACACACACGTGTTCAAACATACACAAGCAGAGATAGCACGCAAATGAAATTGAATGTGTGTGTGCATGTGTTTGTTAGCATCTGTTAGTCTTCAAAATCAATGCAGAATTAAATAATTACTGATTCAAGCCCACTACACACAGAGATAAAGTGTGAGTGTGTGTTTCAGTGTGCACACTCATCTGCTACTATTCAAACCAATGCATACTGAAATAATTATTACTAAAGCACAATAAGCCTGCTTTGAGCAGCAATAATTAGGATGTGTGAGAGTGAGTGTGTACCTCTATAGCCATCTGGAACTGTTCATGTTCCCTTTGCAGCTGCTCAGCCTCAGACAGAGAGCTGGCATTCACCATGCTGGCATTCAACATGGACTCACCATTACGAATCCAACCCAACACCTAGAGATAGAGAGAGAGAGAGAGAGAGAGAGAGAGAGAGAGAGAGAGAGAGAGAGACAGTTTGAAAAATTCAGTCATGATATAAGACTGCCAAATACATGACAGCAAATCTTAAAATGACAGGATACCTTTGTTCACGGTGTCCTGTGGGAGGTAACTCTCCCACACAATGTCTCACAAAACTGTGAAAATAGGTCTTTAAGAACAGAAATTCTATACATGTAGGTGAAGGGGGGGATTGATATGCAGTGTGAGGAGAACATGGCTTAAAATGTGACACTATAGTGTGAAAAGCAGGAACCACATACTGTTGCAAAGCCCATGAATGATATGGATGCAGAGTTTATTGGTGTGCAGGTTTTAGAAAGGTAGGTGACAATGAAAGAGTTTTAGATTTAAGAAGAATAGCATCAGTGTCCAAGGTCTTTGGTCCACCTTCAGAAAACTGTCCCAGTGTTACTTACAAAATAGCCCACATAAATGTGGGGCTGCCTGGAAGGATAAATGCCCCACACTGACTAACTGATGTTGATGAAATGTGAATGTTGTTGGCCTTCATGATACAGGACTTTACCAGAATTGTTGTTTAACTAATGTGCAGTAGGTGGCAGCACAGACTTCCAGCAATATAGAAGCACAACAAGAGGAAAACTCATTCAAACATATGACTTCAATTTATGTCAGAAATGTCAATACTTAATCATCATACCTTTTTTTCAGCACAGTGAGCTGTTTCAAACGTTGCTAGAGTGTTTTCGCTGACTAACATTCAAGTTATATTCACATGTCATCTTCACCATGCATAACAATATATTATTCCACACTGGACCAACATTGTGCCCACAGTTATTGTAAGTCATTTGTGAACTTCACTGTATTTATTTGCAGTAGATCTATGATCAGAAAAATTCTATAGGACAGATCAGAGCAAGAAAGAGAATATTATTGAGGGTGTATCTGTAGGATTAAGTATGTTGCTGTATGTATGTTATTAGCACATTGCCATAAACTTCATTAATTATTCAGCTGTATCCATCTGCAGCAGCTTCCTGTCTCAACACACAACATGTTCATGTCACATCTGCAGTAGCTTCTTCACAAAAAAAACAACAGATTTGCTTTAACTAGGAGGAAGAGCTGGGTGTTCTTCTTCTCATTTCTCCAACATTGGGGAGTCATTCCAAAATGACTATTTCAATTTATTTACTTTGTTTCTAATAATAAAAGCTATACCAGCTTGCTCCATTAAAGCACCATATTATTTTCTTTTAGGATTTAGTTTTCTAGTCTTCTCTAGCTCAGGAACAGAGTGATGCTCATGATATTTTGTAGATGAAGTTTGATATATAATAAAGCATTCAGTGTCTCCAGAGGGATCTTACCAGACCTCTGTAACCCACTCCTCATCTCTGCTTGAGGCTAACATTAGCTGCTACAAATTTTATTTTATATTTTCTCTTGCTGCTACTAAAATAATACACCTAAATCTCTGACCGAACTGTCTGTGGTCAAGTTGGATTGTGGTAATGTTGGGCAAGGTTTTGACAAGGAAGAAGAATGGTTGGAATAAAAGACTATCTCTGGTTTGGTCTGCATCAATTTTAATACTTGTTTGTCCAACAGTTTCTTTGAGAATTTCTTCAGTGTCTTCAGTGCCTGGGCTGGTGTTTTTATCATAGACAGTACATTACTGGACAAAGCTGCTCCACGGATTTGAATGGAGAGCAGTGAAGACAGTTTTGGTCCTATAAAATACTACTACAGGGCTACTTCCTGTTGGCACGAGCGTCTACTGCGCATGATCACGTAGTATAAGTGTGGTTTAATGACGTAGAGCAACGGCAGAAACACCGTAATTCTGGAAGCTGCATAGCTGCAACATGCTGCGCCAACAAAAAGTTTGTCTGACTTGGATCGTCACTGTTTAATCCGCCCACCTACAAGGCTCATCTACCAAACACCAATGCAGCGTCACTGATAGGCAAATAGTTTTTTTTAGATACGCCTAGAGGTTATAATCGTGCGACAGGACGTCGCGGGTTCTTGACGCATCTGCATTTACCTGTTTGACCTCGGCCTGTAGGTGGCGTAGCTGCAGGCACTGTTCCAGCCGTGTGTGCGTGTGTTGCGCGTTGAGCTCCACCTCTTGCTGCTTCTCATGGAGGAACTCCAACAGCTCCTGAACCTGTGCGGCCAAGTCCATGTCCTTCTCCCCTGTCAGCTCGATCCCTGACATTCACGCACACACACAAACACACACACATGCACACACAGCTGTGATTGTTGGAATGTATGATGTTGTCATATTAGCTCTAATCCCCCTGCAGCTCAGATACAACTTATTCCTCAGTGGAAATCACAAACACATAACACACTAAAAATACAATGCTACATTCACACTGCAGGCCTTAATGCTCAATTCTGATTTATTGCCCAGATCCATATGACTGTTCACAATATTTTACAAATGTGGCCCATATGCCTGGCCCAAAAGTGACCCGCACATCAAATTCATCATGCTGTTATACAGATGTAAACAAGGAAGCCACAGAGGTTAGCTCATAAATGGTAACCCTCCCAATTTTTGTCTTTTTCATTGCATTCATTACAGTTTCTGGCACTATACAGCACGCAAAAACCCTACAACTCACTCTCCCTACTGTTTCCACCCGGACAAGTAGCATGCACGCGATTCAGAATTGTGACGACAGTCACTGAAGAGGGACATCAGAGTCACATGAATTTGGATCTGACTGTCTAATCTGAGGTCGCATTTCAAAAAATCCAACCTGTACCTGATTTGGACCTGATGAATCCGAACTGGAAAAGATCAGCTTCCATGTGACTTGGGCTGTTCAAAAATCTGATCTGAGTCACAGTATGAGCAGAAAAATCTGATTTGGGTCACTTAGACCTGCAGTCTGAATGCAGCCTTACATTACTTATTATTTATGTGTGTATTTGACATGGTTATTTTTATTTATTTTTTGCTTTGGACAGAGCCCAATTCCTCAATTCCTAACTGTACTTGCATGTGAATCAAATCATGAACCCTAACTAAACACCCCTGCTTCTTTAATATACGATTCTAATGCAATGCAGAAGAATACATTAAATGACATCCTAAAAAGGCATCTCTACATGAAGGTTTCTGACAAGATAGTGCAGAGAAGTGTCATTACTGTCACCAAGGCAGCTTTTTAGAAACTCACTTTTAAAAAGTTATACACTGAAAGAATGCCTCGTGTCTTTCTACTTTCACTCAATATTGATTTGATATTTTTAGGTTAGAATAGATGCATGCTTCCTTTTGAAGCTGATTACTTTATCAATATTACATTGTATTACTGTTTGAGCTGCAAATTAGTTGGAGCATTGAATAAAAGAGAGGTGTGTGTCTTTATTCTCAGCCTGTAGCATAAGTTCACTATAAATGCCCTACTCCACCAGTGACTGGCCCTGCTAGTAAGAAAGAGGTTTTGTTTGTTTGTGTGTGTGTGTTTGTGTGTGTGGCGAGAGATTTATAACTCCAGGGGGCAGGGTGACTGAGGCAGTGACCTCCACATATACACAAACATACACACAGTAAGCGGATTGTGCTGTGACGCTTTTTTAACCTAATTCTCTCCCTATTCCGCACAGCAAGCTCTCTTTGGGATCACAGTTTATTGTACTGCCGAAACATCGGAGATCCCTCTTTCCTTTTTGTACAGTGGGCAGCTGTAAATCCAGATGTGAGCCTGCTCAGCCACATTCGCAGGGTGACTGAGCAAACATGATCACATCAGAAGTGCAGTATGAATGCTAATGCATCCCTGAAAGCAAATAGGAATGCCTAGTTAATGCTGTAGTGTATATACAGCACAACAAATGTCACAAACGCTGTTTATTTAAGGAAAGACGCAAAAAGATCATTTCTCCATTCACTGGTCAATTTAGAGATGTTGGGCTATTTTGCTTCCATGTCTTTCAGACTACTGGAAAGAAAACACCCCAAAAACACATGTAGGTGTTTATTTTACTACATTTTGTCTATATGCGTCTGTATTTCTCTGCTAAAATCAACTAAAGTCAGGATTAGATAATGCCTCTTTTGCATATTTAAATACAATTTCAGAAAACTTTTAATACAAATACTAATTGACTTAATGCAAATAATCAAATGTGGATGTTTCATTGTCATTTATATTAGTTACAGTCTTTTATCCAGTCACTAGTAGTGTCTTGCAAAATGTAATGAATTTCACAATACGTATCTTTAAAGGCCAAAATTAGATTTTTCTCATACTCTGAGCCAGAAATCTCCACTTCAATAGCACCTACATATGGTTTTACAGAGGGGTTTGTTCATATATCATTCAGCCTTGTCTATATAACATTTTGTTCCTAAAGACATGGTAAAAGTTGATGGCTGTTGCCAGTACTTTCTCAAGTGTTAAAGATTTCTGGAAATATTAGATAATGCCTCATTTGCATATTTAAGCATAACATTTCAGAAAACTTGTAATACAAAAAAGTATTGTCTTTCATGGTGGTATCTATTAGCTAACATTTTACCTTATTCAAGTGCCTGGTCAGTTTTGAAGTTTAGAGGTACCAAAGCACTCTCCTGGCTGCATAACTGTGTACAGTCTGTTTTCTGTTCAGTAAAAGCTCACAAGTGATTACTTGGGAAGTATGTGAACAAAACACAAGGGAGAATGATTTCTGGATACTCAGAAACTCCCAACAGGTCTTCTCTGTCCTTTGCTTCCTTCTGCATTCCTTTGAAACTCCTGTCTTCCTCTCTACCTCTTCACTCCTTCTCCAACCATTTTCTTTCTCACAGAGCAAAATAGTTTATGTGTGTTCACCTGAAGCCTGGACCTCCATGATGTACTGGTGCAGGTCTTGACCCTGCTGCATCACTTCATAAGTCATGTTGTTCATGGCTGCCTTCCTCTCTGCGTGTCGTTTCAGCCGCTGCTCTGCCAGGCCGATGTCCTCTGCGCTGCCAGAGGAGGCACCGCCTCCCCCACTGCTGCTGCTACTGCTACCGCCTGAGCGGCCGGCATCGCTCAGCTGACGAGACAAATCCTCGTTCCAGGCGTCCAACTCCGCTGTGACCTGCAGGAACAGAAGATATGTGGGATGAGAAGACAGTTAACATAACATGGCAGAAGTCAGTGGGTGCCGCTGAGCCATTGTTGTTTTGTGGTGTGTGTTTCACTATTACCTCTAATTAGGTCTCATCAGTGGCTGTTGGGCCAAGTGAGCATGTGGGATCAGCAGTTAAAGGAGTTTTATTTTTCACCTCTGACCTTTCTTTTCTTTGTCCATAAGCGAAAGACCACAGGCTGAAAATTGGGGGAAAATCTAGACAGAACTCCAATTCACTTCTACAAGACTGTTTAAACAGTCTCTCAATAACTAATTTTATTGTGTCTTTTGTGATCTTTTATGGTAAATGAATAAAGGCTAATCATGTTCTCTGTCACAGGGGCAGATGGCAGTGTCATGTTGGCTGTCAGCGTCAGCTGGTGTTTCCTTCGTATGCTTAAGTACTACGGTGCTACGTACATAACATAAAATGTGAAGCAATGTGAAGAAATTAAAGGTTTGATCAACTTGTCCTTGGTACTTTGTTGTGGTCAGCTTGGTGTGTCAAGGCCCTCAGACAAAGAACAAGGGACCTCTCTGCTCCATTCCACAGCAGCTCCCAAATTGCCGCTAAGTGTGTGTGTGTGTGTGTGTGTGTGTGTCAAAATAAAGTACTTTATATCCTCTTTGATATTGATCTAACACACTTCTTACTTCTATAGTATACTGCTCAAATATGCGTAGCTGGAGAAAGATGTCTAGCTTGATTTTGCGTTCGTGGAAGAGTTCCTCCATCTGGCCCTGGGCCTCGTCAAGCTGCTGCAGCACCCCCTGGATGTGTGCAATGGAACTGCAGTGTGGTGTCTTGTTGGTCGACATGGCTGCATCTCTGTGGAAAGAGTGAGAGAGGGAGACATTAAAACATACAGGCCCCGACAGAAGATCATTATAGGGCCCCCTTCAGTAACAGTATGAACCAACCAGCATTTCCACTCCAGCTTGTAGAATTACAACCTAGTACTTTCCCTCACAACTAGCAATATTTTATTTCCCTTTACACAAATAAGAGGAGGGGAAAGACAGAGGTGGAGGCAAAAGGAGAAATAACACCATAACAAAAAACTTGTCATTGTCCGTCTATTTGTGCAAGCGTTGTAATTATTATTCATAACCTTACCTTAGTGATGTGATGAACTTGAGATTTTAATGACACTTTAAGTATGAATATCATTACCTGAGCTGCTGAATGAATCCTCATCTCTCTTCATTAACATTATAAATATTAAAATCATTACCTGAGCAACTCTATTATAATTTTTCTCCCTCTCAAACACCATCGTGAATATTATTATAAACTGTATTATTACCTGAGCTGCTGTATTAATTCCTCTCCCTCTTTAATCACATTGAGCGTTGCTTCCAGTGTGGCCGTCTGCTGCTGCTGAAACTGCTGGATCAGAGTCTGAACAGAATCCACTGAATCGCAGCATACTTCGTCCAGCAGCTGCTTCTGCAGCTCTTCCATCCACGACCACAGCTGGACACAAACAAGCAAACACGCAGACAGAGAGGCAGGTTAGTAGATGTGTCATCAATCTTTAAGCACAGAATTTTCTCTCCACTGTATCTCCTCAACACTAATGTATCTCAAAATACTGAATACTGAAAATATCACTAACAAATACACAACAGACTACAGTGCCATTAATTGTGGCAGGTGAAACTCTATATTCTACTCAAACCTGCAGATACACACATGTAACATATCAGAGTCTCTGTGGTTAAAGACAAAATTATTTATTTCTTGATATTTATTATGAAGGTAAAACTCTCTGACAACAGCAGTATGTCTGAGAATGTGTTCCTTTGGTGTGTTTGGGTGCCCCACCTCCTTGGTGTGCGTGTGGAAGGAGACAGACATGTCGAGCAGAAGCTTCCTGTGTTCGACACGGCGGACGAAATCCTGGATTCGGACTTCCAGGTGTCTGGCTGCCTTGTAGATTTCCTCTGGGTCGCACTCTCCGGTCTGAGCCAGCTGCTCAGCTGCCTCGAGCAGCTTGTCTGCATTAGTGTACGTGTTCTGAAAGGAGGAGGATGGACCTTCATCATCATCAACAGCAACACCATCAACATTATCAATATCTGTACAAGCGCGGTCTTGTGCTTAGTCATGTTTGTGATTGGCATTTACAAACAGTTCTATTGTTTCATGCCACATTACCAGTCTCTAACATGTGAAGCAGATCAAACTGTGGTGAAGTGACAACAAACTACTTATAAAAATGTATTAAGAGTTTTCAGTACAGCTTCTCACTGCCTGTTTTAATTGTCATAGTATGAAAATACACTTCGAGGGGTCTTAATATTGAAAATATTAGACTTGGCTGTATTATGATTTACTGTATAGGTTCACTATAATAATGACCATAACTTTCAAAACTATAAATAAAACATTAACATAAGTGCTACCTTCTTGACTGTCACATTTTTTAATGGTCATCATCTTTATCATCACTGTCACCTACACTTTATAATTATTTACCATTATCATCATCACTGTTCGCTTTATCATCATCATTATGATTTGTTTTCCTCATTCATTACAAACGTCTTCTTTCTTTTGTTACTTTTGTCAATGTTTTCATCGCTGCCATGATATTAGCTTACACATCATCACTAACAATAAAACTTTGTGGCATCCAGACCTCTCAGATAGTGTTTCTGACCTAATATAATCACATTTACACCTAAACACCACTGCCGGACAGAGATGACACTAAATCAGGCACCTACACACACACACACACACACACACACACACACACGCACGCACACACACACGCACGCACACACACACACACACACACAGTTGGATCTTGTTCTGTTAAATTGTTAATTCCAGTTTGTGTTAATCAACAGCATAAGGTTTCCTGTTTCTATCTCTATCTCCCCCAAAAAAGGAATAAATCCTGTCTGAGTGTTAAAGCTCTCAGCATTCATCAGGGGGACAAAATGAATTAGTGTCAGTCTATTCTGGTAAGTATGAGAGATTATGACTGGAATATTTCCCTTCAGGAAATATTTTACATCTGAGATATTTAGGGGTGATTGGAGGTTAGGGGTGTGATACTACAGTGAGAATAAAATGTGGTGTTATGACCCCAATTACTCATGAATATAAGTTAGGGTATTTTGGGGGAAAGCTTATAGTCTGACCATTTCACATATTAGAGGGATTAGTTATAAAATACAAGAAGATAGATTACAATAGATTATTATTTTTCGGCACATAACTGGTTTGGTTCAGGGTGAGAATTATAGCATAGAGAGAGAACAGGAAAGCAGAATCATCCCATCAATATAGAAGACCAAACCTGACCTTTTAGGACATACGTGAATGAATGAATTTATATAATGGTAAATAAAAACTGATATGTACATTAATAAATACAATTTATTACATTCACTGAACAAACAAACTGAGAATAAACTGAGAAATAAACAGATTAAAACTGAAAAACATAGACAAAGACAAAATCAGCTGATAGAAAAAAAAAATCCTGTAGAGACTGAATGAAGTCCCATCCACCCCCACTGAATCAGGGTGGCAGACATGGGCAAATAAAACCCAAATTATCAGCCTTTCCCACTTCTTTATAGAGATGCCCTAACAACAGACTCCAACACCCAAACAACTGGTAACCAGTATGTCTGGTCTGACCTCCCTTTCAACCTACCGATGTTGGTTGTGGAACAGGTGAAGCAATGTTGCCCCTCCATAGAGAAATTAAGATTCAAGGCATTGGAAGAAGCTGGAGAATGAGGGTTTTAATGAGAGTAAATGAGTTCTGGGTTTTCATTAAGTCTTTCCGTTTGATGTTTGGTTGGTTTTAATGGAGAACTTATTAGATGTAGATGAGGAGAGCTAAAAATAAAATAGCAGTAATGATGGTAAAATGACACATATAAACACCCAGTTAAACATACATCCCACTACATGCCATAATTGAAACGGACACTTTTATACGTCCTTACATCCAGTATATACTACATCACTAGTTAAAGTACAGAAAATAGAAAAGACCGTCTTTTCTGCATTTCAGGAAAGGGATTTAATAACATAAATTTGAGCATATGTTTCTGTGTGTGCGTGAGAGGCTGTGTGATGTGAGTAAACATTCATCTCTTGGCATGTATCTTCAACATGTACTTCATTTATTAACGGTATGTATGTAGCTAAGTGGAGAGTTTTGTCAGTAAAACATCAGAAACTGCGCAGAAATCCTGACAGGAGGGAAAAGTAGGGAGTCTGACCCAAATAATGCTGATCCACAGCAGGTTATGAAGGTTAATCCTAATCCAGAGTGTAAACATCAGATTACACAACTACACACTTTCTATAGGATTAGCACTCACTCCTTTATATAATTATCACTTTACTGAAACTCCACTGACCAAAGTACTAGTAAATGATTTATCAACTGCCATGGATTATGATTAGACACCTGTCTTAATGTAATTTGGTTTGAGATGGCAGTGGATGTCATAGACCACATTATGCTTCTTTTTTTTCTTCAAAAACTAGAAAGCACTTAGCGGCACGGAGGTGCAAATTGTTGAGAAAGCCTCTATTATAAATTAAATTGATGGGCTGAGGAGGGCTTGGAAAGGTTGTGGGACTTCAGCTCCATCCAGCAAGAGAGAAAAATTACAGAAAGACTTGGGGAGAAGGACAAGATGAGGAAGGAAAGAAAAAAGAAAAGAGTATAAATAGGAAAAGAAGGGTTATACAGTGGATCTCAATATGTCTTGTCTGAGCCGTGCAGATCAGCCGTGTGTTCAGGCTTATTTAACAGCAGCAGAGAGACATGGTAAGGATTTGATGATCCTGATCATATAAGATATTGTTTGACCTTCTATTATTTGTTTAGTCTCCAAAGCAATGCTCTATAAAACGCACATCTGCTGTCTGAGTACTTGCATGGCCTAAAATAAATCAGACAACTGACAACTTAAATAGAGAAGATCAAATAATTTTAGTACACCCAATCCACTTCAAAGCCATTCAAAGCTTCAATTGCATGAATTATTTCTGTAAACCCTGTGTGTGCTTCCTTAAGCATGCCTCACTGACAGTTTTGGTGTATAGTGTTGTTGCATCACTTAAGTACTCAACTTGAGGTTCAAGGACGATGAAGTCTCTGCAATAATGCTGCCTGTGCACCGGACAGCGTTGTACAGAAAAGTGTTGCTATTGTTCATTTTTAAATGTTATATTTTACTTATCTTTATTTTACTATGTCAAATTTTCAAACCATTTTTTGTTTACAAGCCAAATTTTTTGCTCACATCTCTACTCTCCACTGAGAACTTTAACATCTTTCTTTGTTTTCCTCTCTATGACCAAAACTCGAGTTCCAGTGATTCTTACAGACTGTAGCACTGAAATTCAGGAATGGACAACATCTTCTGCAGATCTTTCAGGAAAGGCTTGTGACCATAAATGGTTATGCAGAGGCATGTCTTCATGTTTCCTGCCACCATCAGGCATGGTGGTTTTGAAAATTTGGGATTAATCAAGGCAGATTACTTACAGATGTTTGCAAGGCAAGCGAATAAACATTTGATAAAAACAAACTACTAACTTCAAATTTTTCATGGCAGGAGTGGACCTTTTCTATGTTATGTTGATTCTGTAAATGAGCACCCAGATATGGATTTGGACTGACCAACTCCTGAACTCCAGAAGTTTAGACAGTGACACAATTTTCACTGCTTTTAGACAAGTATGCATTCAGAAATTCATCTTCAATACTGAAATCATGACAGCATAATAATATACAGGTGAAACTGCTTTACTGTTAAAGAACAGTTTTGCTCTTTAGCGTTAACTCGCATCTAATAGCAGTGTGAAGACATCAGCAAAGAAATGCGGCACTCTAAAAGACAAAAGGCAGTGTTGGTTGCTATTGAAAATGACTGATCACTGTGGCATTTGCCTGTTTAATTTAGTCTTTCTGATTATGGAAGTGAAAGTTTTCATTAAAATACTTGGATGGAAACCCATGTGGACAAACAGACTCACCTGAGCTACGTCTTCAAAGTCGTCGTGTCTTTTCTGCAGGGCTCGGGCTCTGTGGAGGGATTTCCCAACACCAGTGTGTTTGCTGAGGAAAGCCTCGCCATGGTTTTCTATCCAGTCCATCACCTGGATGAGAGAGAACACAATGATCGCTTTCAAAACGCCTCCAAAACACACCCAGAATTCACCTGCTGAAACTTCTGGACCTGAAGCTGCATACTTTTTTCTGTGACACATACAGATCACTACAAAATGGTCTAAAAACTCATGAATAAAGAATGAAACAGATTAAACCTTCAGGATCTGTGTGGGAAATTTAGGTCACTGCAGCTTCGAAGAATAAGGTGTTGAATAGGCCAAACTCCATCATCGATGTGCTTGGCACAACTACCAGGCATATTCATCAAAGTGTATTATCATCTCTTAGCTCTGTGATTGTGGATAACAATTATTTCTATTGTAGTGTCTTCCTGTGTATCCCCTATCTAATCTTTTGAGTTAAAACCTTTAAACCTATGCAGGTTGCAGGTTATACTGTAATTTTCACAATGCAGAACTATTTACCAATATGTCTCATCTGAACTTGATTCACTAATTTCACTGTAGGTCAACGTTTTGACAAATTGTGCATTTTGCAGCTGGACTATGTTGGAAAATGTAAATATTTGCTCAGGATTTTGTATAGGCTGACTCTATGGGAAAAAGGGCTTATGATTACACAGCCTGATGTCAAACACAAAAAAAAAAACTAGGTTCATAGTTTAGCTTAGCTGGATTGATTGATTCAGCACAACGCTAAAGTGGTTTACATAACTTCACAGCTCTCACATAGCCATGCAGTCAGCAGTAGGGTGTATGTTATGACCAAGCAGCAACCTCTGAGGCTGAAAAATTAAGCAAATTTTAAGTGCCAAAACGTGCAGTTCCTTAAATGACCACTTAAGGCTGCCTCCAAAAGTGAGTCAATCTCAAAGTCCAGGGGAATTATCCGTCCATGTCCAACTTTATAGCAAAAAAAGGCTGGTACAAAAAACAGTTTTGGTCTGTATAGCTAATTTCCCCCTTTCATGACAACTGTGCAGGCTGCGTTCATGTTTTACACAGACTATGACCAGTGTTGGGCAAATTACTTGAATGTGATCAATTACTTATTATAGATTAATCATTCAAACGTTATCCCATTCATTTAACAATTACTCAACAGCAAAAGTAATTAGTTACATTGCTCGTTGCATTCATATTGTCAGCCCACCTCAGCCACATGGGTTTTAGAACTCCACAGCTTCCACACCCACATTACGTCATGCTAGCTTAATGTTTACCAGTGTCTGCACCATAGACTGTATCTGCACACACCACTTCAGAAGTCCCATCCTCACAGTGAAGCCGAGGGGTTCACACACTCCAACTCTGAATTTAACCAGGTGATTCCTGAATATAGGCTTACCGGTGGCTAATGTTAGCTATCCAGCTAAAAGAAGACACCACATGTAAATAAAACAGCTTTGGAGTTATCAGGAGTCGCTGGCTGTGTCCGAAATCCCCACTCATTCCCTACTCTCTACCCCCTATGTAGGGAGTAGTATGTAGAGCACTACTTTATGAGCTCAATCGCATTATTAAAACAACACTTTCGGACACTACTAATTACGTCATTGCCGTCGGACAATCAGGATAATTTTTTTCTATCAGCGCAATGCGTGATGGCATGTAGGGCTTTGTTAGTGACCATCGGTTGTACACTACTTCTATATAGGGGATAATAATTATCACTATACATTCGGACAGCACTTCAAAATGGCGAGCTCACTATATAGTCCACTATATAGTGAGTAGTCGGTGATTTCGGACATAGCCCCTGCCTTCCCACACCTTCAGCTCCTGTAGTAAGCTAACACATACCGAACCTTCAATATGTAAGTTAATAATAAAGCATTACTAGAATCAGTAGCTGTAATGTAATCACTGGAATTTCACGTATAATCCCTGACACTACATTTTAGGGGAAAAAATAAATGACATTACTGTGACGTGTTACTAATGCATTACTGCCCAATACTGGTTACAAAAAAAGGGCAAACTGGCAAAATTCAATTCTAATATTCAGTCTCATTTAGCTCTTTTTGGTCACTACCAACTCCAGAGGGAAATATGCTAAATGCTAAATGCTTTGCTATGTTCACCAGCTAGTTGCTAACTGTGTCTGTCTTCTCTGTGGTGCTGAGTGGGTAGCATTCAGTGGGTTTTTAGAGCTTTTTCACTGAAAAGAGCTGCCTCCTTAAGGACAGTGAACCAAAACAGTAAAGCTGTGGCCAGTCAGCTACACAATGAGCTGAAACTGACTATAAAGCTGTCGATTAATATCTTGATCTTTGCGTCACATTCATGTGAACGATAATAAAATATGAACACACATATTTTGGTATGACCCTGGCATGAATCTAAATCCAGCAAATCAAGCTTCAAATCAGCTGCTTCTTGACAATAACCCATGCTCCAACATCACATTTGGTGCAAGAACACTTAACACATGATACATTTTGGAGCTATGAAGTAACAGTGTGTACGGATAAATAGTGTAAAGTAATTCATGACGTCAGTGTGGTGTAATCAGTCCAGCTGGGGCCACAAAGAGGTCAGTGAAAGGTCACAACATACACAAACCTAAGCATGCTAACTGCAGCTGGCCTATCTTTGTTTCAATGTACAGCTAAAACTGCCAAATAAAACTACACACCCAATATGTTCTCTTTCAGCCTTCACTTCTGCATCGCTCTCTCGTCCTCTCTGGGGTCACATATATCCTGAAGCATTACAACTCTGGTTGGAATAGTCCTGTTTTCACTGATTTATAGACTATTGGTATGAGCTTACTCTCTCACTTGCTCCTTGTCTCACTTTCTATGTATGTCTCTCACCCTGTGTGTGTCTCTCCATGTCTCTCTCTGGGGTCTCATAGAAACTGATGCATGACGAGTACACTTGGCAAGCTATGTTTTCAATGAATTTATAACCTACTAATATAATCTGTTCTTCACTCACTTTTTATCTCTCTCTCTCTTTGTCTTTTTAGCTCTCTCTCACACTCTCTCTTGGGTCAAATATAAATGTTTGCATGGTACCCATACTCAGAGCATCCATCTTTTATTAATTTATACATACTGTTCTGTAAAATGGACCCATTTAAAATTAATTAAATGTGCTGCTGTTATTGCGTGTGTGTCCTCCAGAAAAAGCTGAAAAAACAAACGAAAAACTAAACCTGATCTCAATACAGAGGGAGGAGCTATTCCAGGTGCCCCTTGTTTGGAACTAAAATTACCATTCACTTTTCCATCCACAGATGATGTTAAGTTACTCACAGTTGGAGCTCTTCTGCAGCTAGAATCCGCATGAATCAGTACAAAGTATTGACAACTGAGTCAGAGAATATCTGGTTCTTTGAAGCAGTTGAAGGTACAAGCCTGTGTACATAAAAACTTTGGGGGAGGAATTAACTACAATTCACAAGGTGCAGCCATCAATCTTAAAATTCACGTGGGCCAATGACACTGTAAAAGCAGCAGCAGGCAGCTCCTTCAAACTTCGCTACACTTTTGTTTTTCATCTGTTATTTTGCGGCTTTATTAAACACGTGTTACCTCTGTGTCATTGGAAAATGAAAAAGAGGTTTTTGGATTAAAGATCAGTGGACCGCGATCGATTTGGCCCAAACAACCGGACCAGTCACCACAGCGGGTGCAGTGATTGCTCACAGGAGAGGAAAGAGAGCAGGGATAGGAGCCATGTTGGGACTCATGTTGACCAAGCAACGGAATTCAGAGACTGTTGTGCCCACATCGTTACAGAGACCTGCCCCATCAACATCCCAGATCAAGCACTCGGCAGGTGGTCCATGTTTCGAGCTGTCAGCGCATGACTCCAGCAAGACGAGAGGAGGCGGACTCGATTACATCGATGATGCTTGGTGCACAAACGCAGTCAAGATGGACTCTGTTTCCCAAATGTCAGACTGTTTATTGTGAACATGAAACTTTCATTTTATCATCTGGTTGCTGCTTTTTACATTCACCCCAGAGCATACGCGTAGGAGCCATTATACATGAGGGGGACATGTCCCCCCCCACATTTCAAAATCTGTGTTTTGTCCTCCTCACTTGTTTTTGGGCGATTTTGGAGTTGGCTCATAGCCAGGCGGTTTGAGTGACTAGTTAATCAATCACACACTCCGCATCAGACATGGTTAAAGGGTTGAAACGCAGACAAAAATCATGTAGGCCTATAGAAAACATGTGACACAATGCAAATGCGGTGCTGAAAAGTTAAGGGAGAAAAAAAAAGAGTTCGCTCGAACCAGGTGCGGCAAAGTGCCTCAATATTGTGTTTATTTTGTGCTGTTCTTTTTGTACCTGAAGACAGCAGTGGGGACGCCTGCAGCAGGGGGGGTAGTGACTTGTTACAAGTAACGTAATTTTGCAAAATAAATAAAATTTAAAAAGTAACCTTTTGACGTTCCTTTTTTAAAACTGTAGCCTACTTTTACTCTTTACTCCAGTATTTTCTGTAGCTCAACTTTTAATTTTGATACATTTTCCATTCATATTATTTATGTTATTGTTCTACTGGAACAACTGAAATCCAGTGAGCACACACCATTGCACTGGTGGCCGTGTTGGAAAGCTCTTTAACAAGCCGGCGCATTAAAAGCGTCTTTAGTCTCTGCAGAGAAAACGTAAACTTCACA
>NC_060156.1:24655942-24661180 GCF_021292245.1 Micropterus dolomieu | reverse complement strand
TGTTCTTTTTGTACCTGAAGACAGCAGTGGGGACGCCTGCAGCAGGGGGGGTAGTGACTTGTTACAAGTAACGTAATTTTGCAAAATAAATAAAATTTAAAAAGTAACCTTTTGACGTTCCTTTTTTAAAACTGTAGCCTACTTTTACTCTTTACTCCAGTATTTTCTGTAGCTCAACTTTTAATTTTGATACATTTTCCATTCATATTATTTATGTTATTGTTCTACTGGAACAACTGAAATCCAGTGAGCACACACCATTGCACTGGTGGCCGTGTTGGAAAGCAGCGTGCGTCGCTCTTTAACAAGCCGGCGCATTAAAAGCGTCTTTAGTCTCTGCAGAGAAAACGTAAACTTCACACTGTAACATCCTGATGATCACTAGAATGATTCTGATATATTAACAGTATCATATTGTTGAAAAGAGCATCGCTTTCTTTTGATGGATATTCGCCTGTTTTGTTTTTGTTTTTTTTCTCAATAGCCTACTGTTTAATAGCGATGTGAGTCGATAAACTGAATGTCGCCGTTGAAACTAATCTTGGCTTTCACTCAGCAGCTACCAGCTGTTATTTATTCAGGAAACAATAATTTTTGAGATGCACAGAGAGAGTAAATATCGTGGATAAAACAGTCCTGTTGTGTTTTACGCATGACGCACAGCTTCCTCTGTATGTAGTTTTACCTGCTTCAACAACGAGCTGCTCTGTGTTGCTGCCACAATCATTCTTTGCGTTGCAAAGATTATTTAGATGCTTTAGGAATAATCAGATTGTTTTGGCTTCCTGTGCTCCTGCAAAGCCAGTGGTTTGGTTGGCTACATGTCCATAATAAAAGACACAGGCAATAATGGTCGGCTGGGCAGCAAGCTGATATTTCAAAGCGATCTTATCAACACATTCATGGAGATTTAAAAAGGAAAATAATTATTAAACAGAAATCGCTAAAGATAATCAGCCAGCAAAGCAAACTGCATTCCCTAGAAATAACCATGTTGCAGCTGTTTCGAACCAGATGAACAGCAGAAAAAAAAATATTATTATATTTATACATGAGTAGGTTTGTCATTTATTTCTTTTACTTTTTATGGGAGTAATTATACTTTTTCTTGAGTAAAGATTTTGAGTAGTCTACCCGCCACTGGCCAGCGCACCAGTACTAGTGGTGACATGGTGAACATGAAACAGACAGCAGACATGAGGTCAATAGCAGAACAGAGTCAAAGCAGCAGTTTATGGTCAGATTGATGATGATATGGCTTATTTAGTCATCTACTCAAGGGCTCAGCTGAAGTGATTACTTTACTTGAGGAGTGTTAGAGGAACGTTTCTAGTTTTGAAAATGTAATTTAAAGGCTCATTTAGTGATGTACTCTACTTGCATAAAATTCTCACGAATGCAGGAATAAAGGTCTGTAAAGACAAAGAGGCACCGACACATGCTTTATCTGGAGAGCGGGTTGACCAGGGACAAACTCCTGGGCCACTTTTTTGCCTCTGTCTGAGATCAACCTTAAAAACATGTGCCAGGAGGTAGTGCCAGTAGTCAAAATGTTCACACAGAGATGAGCATCCTGCAGTATTTTAAGAGGACGAGGACAGAGGTCACAGGAGGAGAAGCAGAAATAACTGAGGACGACGAGCTTGTATGGATAGCTAGCAGACGTAGTAAATTCTAAAACTCACGTAGTAAAAAGACTTTGTTATTCCAGCGGCATGTCATCAGAGTTGTCAAGAGTTCTGTGTTCCCAAACATGTGTTGCAGGGAGAGTCAGGGCCAAGTGAGACACAGGAAATATCACAGACAGCTACATCAAGTGTAACATTAGGATAACTAAATACATTTGTACTGTGGCTACATTAACTAGCAGCTGTTCCATGGTTTTTATGGTATGTAGTCGGTTTTGTTCTAGTTATATTATACTCTCTCTCTCTGACCCTCTCCCTCTCCGAGTCTTCATAATCTCCCCTCTCCAGTCTGTTCTCCATCTTCTGTCACTACAAAGATCCTCTTTCAGCCACACTAATAAGTACACCTACTCCCCTGCCCCAGATGCAAATTCAAAAAAGTAATCTTCTTGGTGTATATATGTTTACAAATAACTGTATATTGTTTAATTTTATATGTTACCATATTTTAATATACACTTAATTATATGTTGTGTAGTGTATGAAGGAACTACAAATTTTGTTTCGTTATGCAGCCTTATAAGTGCTATATAATGAAAAATAAACAAACTTGTACCTTGACAACAGGCAGGAGCTAAATATTATGCTGTAGAGAAACTGATTTAAAACTCCTCGGTGTAAATCAGCTCAATCTTAATTTTAAACTCATAAGATGACTCCATTAGGGCTGACCCCGCATAGTCGAAGATTTGTAAGTTACTACTAATAAACACAGACTGCAATCCCCCCCCCCAACGTATATAATGTATACTGAACAAAATTATAAACGCAACACTTTTGTTTTTGCCCCCATTCATCATGAGCTGAACTCAAAGATCTAAGACTTTCTCTATGTACACAAAAGGCCTATTTCTCTCAAATACTGTTCACAAATCTGTCAAAATCTGTGTTAGTGAGCACTTCTCCTTTGCCGAGATAATCCATCCACCTCACAGGTGTGGCATATCAAGATGCTGCTCAGACAGCATGGGTATTGCACAGGTATGACTTAGGCTGGCCACAATAACTATCATTGCCTGAAGGTGGCGCAAATCTACATCTGCAAGTCTGAGCACTTGTTGCTGTTCCTGTCTTTGCCTATAGGTGGCACAGAGTGGACTGGAACTGCAGGTGTCAAACTACAGGATGATGATGATGATGGATGATATTGCCTGGACTTAGTTGCTGTGCTTTATGTGAAAAAGTCTTTAGAGTGCACATGTATTTACTTAGATTCCAGAAGTTTCAGTACTGTCAGGGGTTTTTGGTTGTACGTCATTCCTACTATATTACTGTTGGACTCACAATCACACTAAAGAAGGTAAAATAATACACAAGACCTCCCCCTCAACCACTGATGACATTCACTCTGCTGGTTAAAAACACCCTTCATAAAATATAGCTGTGATATAAAAATTTTGAGCTCCTGGATATATCTAAAACCTCCAGGAATCTGGGCTGACACCTTTCCAAAACCACATGGTCTGCTCGTCTGAGACATATAAGCAGTGGTGCCAGCGGAGCAGAGATCCGCTCTGAGTGTTTTATCTCAGGAATTTTCACATTACACACTGTTTAGCTGGGACGAGAAGACAGCAGAGATGAATGAACATATGGTAATTCTCATCTGTTCTGCCAAGCAAAGTTCATCACACACACACACACACACACACACACACACACACACACACACACACACACACACACACACACACACACACACACACACACACACACACACATCATTGCTGTCATTGCTGTTCACTTGATTACATGCTTACATACAAGATTACATGGTCCAGTGTGGTTTGACTAAATTCTCCGACCTCGTGGGTGAGCAAAACTTTTACAACCCTCTTTTAGTAAACTCAAAACTGCAATAAAAAGTTACAATGTTGTTTTTGTCAATTCCTAAAAAGCTGGCATTTACATTCAATAGCAACAACATATTCACTCAGTTGCCTGTACACTGCATAAGTTTTCATTTCTCTTGCTTGCTATATGCTTTGTGCACGTGTGTTTGCGTGTGTACCTGCTGGACATCTTGCTGGAAAACACACAGCTGCAGTCTCTGGTGGAGTCGGACCTTTCGATGCTGCCAAATATTTTCCAGCCGCCGCTGATGGTGGAGAACCTCATGAACCACATCCAGGATGCAATGAACCTGCGAAGTAACATAAATGTTAACTAGACAGTTGCGTTTATTAATTTTATTAGATTTTTATTAAATATGAAATACATGCTGCCTCTCTTTTGTAATTGCTTCGCAGAAGAAGCCCTGACCCGACAAAGGAACTTCACTTACAAAGACCACGCCTACGACCGTAGAAGGTTAACAATGGTTTATTGCTTGTAATGGAGCTGAGATAGATTGCATGAAAAGAACGGATCAAGTGCCCGGAAGGTGGGCTGAGGGATGTAGGGATGGGGAGAGGGTCGAGGGATGAGGGGTAGGGATCGAGGTGTGGTGGATGAAGGGTTGAGGGGAATTCAGGTGGGGGATGAAGGGGAGGAGTCGGATCCGCACCGATGGATGCATGAATGAAGAGCAGACCGGTATTGAGAAGGTGTGCGGGAACCGGTGGAGTCGAGACTCGAGGTGGGGGAGCCGTCGCTTAGTCCGCGGACGTGCGGAAACCCCCAAAGGAACTTCAGATGAAAGGTGTGTGGGAGCGTTTCTGATATCGTTTAGGTCGCAACGGATGTAAGTGAGGTATGCTGGTGAGGACCAGCGGCCGAGGATTTGGTTATGTTGGCTGGGACTCTCTGTCTGGTGACGGTGCGGAACGGATGCCCGAGTAGAGTTTGGGGGAAATGCAAGATTTGGATAGAATTTGGCAGAGGAGTTTGTGACACCAGAAGAGTGGCTACTTCCCTGTCTCTGTGACGAACAGAGGATCTTGGGGGGAAGGCTTGGCTGGCTATTATCAAGTCTACGTAGAGTTGTATGGTTCATACGGACTGAGGTAAGAAATCGAGTTGGAAAAGGTAGATGGGTTGCGGCTGCGTTTGGGGTGATGAAGGAGTGTGTCTGTGGATGGTATGGAGATGTCGGGCCACATGGCGTATAGACTCGGATGGTAGTTGAGACTGGAGGTGGTGAACTCCGGCAGCATGAGAAGCCGAAAATGTCAGTAGGAATGTGGATTCTAGGACTCTGTCCGCGTATGGAGTCAGGTGGCCTGATCTGAGCGAGAAAGAGTGTCGGCGATAATGTTTTCGTGGCCTGGGATATGAGAGGCTCGGATGACGAATGGCACTGTGCTAAACCAAGGTGCATGGATTGCATTATGTCTGGGCAATGGGATCATCCTCTGTTAATTATTTCTACCACTGCACTAGGTCTGAGTATATTGTGATAGTTTTCTTAGGCAGTTTAGACCCCCAAAGAATGGCTGTGATAAACTGGGTAGGTGTCGTCGATGGTAGGGGAAGGAGGGAGGGCTAGAAATTCAGGTGGCCAGTCCGCTGCAAACCGACTACCGCCGTAGTAGCCGAAGACGACAGGAGGGGCAGCGTCTGTGGAGGGCTGGATGACTTCTGGCTTGGTGACGTGGAGAGGGAGATGCCG
>NC_060156.1:24642134-24655842 GCF_021292245.1 Micropterus dolomieu | reverse complement strand
CTTAGTCCGCGGACGTGCGGAAACCCCCAAAGGAACTTCAGATGAAAGGTGTGTGGGAGCGTTTCTGATATCGTTTAGGTCGCAACGGATGTAAGTGAGGTATGCTGGTGAGGACCAGCGGCCTGGGATATGAGAGGCTCGGATGACGAATGGCACTGTGCTAAACCAAGGTGCATGGATTGCATTATGTCTGGGCAATGGGATCATCCTCTGTTAATTATTTCTACCACTGCACTAGGCCTGAGTATATTGTGATAGTTTTCTTAGGCAGTTTAGACCCCCAAAGAATGGCTGTGATAAACTGGGTAGGTGTCGTCGATGGTAGGGGAAGGAGGGAGGGCTAGAAATTCAGGTGGCCAGTCCGCTGCGAACCGACTACCGCCGTAGTAGCCGAAGACGACAGGAGGGGCAGCGTCTGTGGAGGGCTGGATGACTTCTGGCTTGGTGACGTGGAGAGGGAGATGCCGTTCCAGGATGAGAGGAAACGTAACCGTGTTTAAGCTTCATGCATGCGGCGTCTGGTTTGATGTGGTCATGAAGAGATGGGATGGTAGCAGCTACGGAAAGGAGATGTGACGGGAAGGACAGACCTTGTGGGGTGGTCCGGGTGGTGTTGGTAAGTGGCCCAGTAGTGAGAGAAGACGGCATTTGGTGCAACGGTGGCCAGAAGGAAATTTGGAATTAGCAAGGAAATGCGATGGGTTTTTTCGGGGGCAAGGATGCCTGAGTGACCCTGGGACTTCGAGTTTGTGGAGTGCGGAAGTCGAGATGCTGAGGCCATAAGATGGTGGCATAGAGAGTGGCAAAAAGGTGAGGAAGTCATCTGTGACGTTAATATATGTTAAATATATATTATTCAATATATATTAATTAATTTAGCTAGCTTTTATTGTTTATTTATTTCAGTTTATATTTTGGCTGCTCTTACGCCCGAAGGTTAGACGAGAAAGTAGTGGCGCCCTTCCAGAGAACGCCAAAAAGGTGCCAGTAGTCGGGCAGAAAGGGAAATGCTTCGAAACGCTGTTGATATCTGCCTTGGATGGCCAGGCTCCTCGTCCTGCGGTGTGGGCGATGGCGTGATTGATGGTTGAGTATTGCATTGACTGAGTCGGCAGAGGTGCGGGAAGTACATGAAAATGGATAGCGAAGTGTTAGATGGTACCAAAAGATGACACCGACGGAAATCCGAGCTTGTGGTGAAACTTGCAACAGAGGCGAACATGCCTTAGACTGCAGCCGAAGGTGTGCGGCTGTTAAATCACGCGTGTACTTGGCACGTGCAGGCCTTTATTGTACGGTTTACGGTGCACATGAGGAGAAAAAGCTGTGCTCTTCTCTTTCTTTCGTTGAGTTGCTTGCGTGTTTGGCTGCAAGCAAAAACTGCTAGCATTTGTATTTATTTATTTTATTTATATTCGTTTGTTTATGTAGTGATCTAGTTACAAGAGAAGGCGTACGTGTCGACTGAAGTACTGTATTGACTGAAGACGTTACGATTATATACGATGCCGAGGCTGTTTCGGTCGATACCGTAAGTTACAGAGTGGTAGACTGCAAGGGTGCATGCTGAGACCGGATCTGATGATGCACCGCAGAGAATGCAGTTTGATGGCCGTGCTGCAAAGACGCGGCAGTAAGCTTGGGGTCTAGGGTGCCCCAGTACGTCCCTTGGTTGAACTGCTGTATGTGGCCGGCGGCTTGAGATGAAAAGAGGACGGGATAGAAGCCGCTGCCGCCGAACCGCGAGGCCAGGTCTAAGATTAGGGACAGGTAATCATCCAGCTCTGATCTGCGGTCGGGGAAGACTGAACTTGAATCTTTTTTCCTGAATAGGGTGACACGGGGGATGGTCTGGCTGGGCCCGCGGGGCGCACCAGAGGTGTTAATAAGCGGGTTATGTGAGGATGGAGTAATCGGTGAAGCTAGTTTGATGTGCTTGCTGGCGAGAATGTTTTGGGTGAAGAGGGTGGCACTGGGGATGGTCTGGCTGTGCCCACGGGGCGCACCAGAGGTGTGAATTAACGGGTTAGCCTACGTGAGGATGGATTAATCGATGAAGCGAGTTCGATGTGGTTACTGGCGAGAATCTTTAGCGTGAAGAGGTGTGAATAAACAGGTTATGTGAGGATGGATTAATCGGTGAAGAGAGTTTGGTGTTGTTTCTGGCTGAAGTGAAGTGATTAGACGGGGGTGGAAAAGTGGAAAGAACCGGTCGGCGCAGCAGTGGGTGGAGCTGTGGAGAAAAGGATGCATTAGAAGAGAGAAAAGTCACATTTGATGCATTTGGGATATGGGGAGGGGGTAGGGGGGTAGGAAGGGGGGTAGGGAGGGAGAAAAGTATAGACAGGAGGTATAGTCTGGTCGATGGCGTTTTCGTAGACCTCGTGTGTGGATGCGGTCTATGGGCGGCTGCGGTAGCTGGTATCGGGGGTCTCGTGTGTGGATGTGGTCTGGGCGGCTGTGGTTGCCGCCGGTATCGGATAGGAAGGGCCGATGGTGCCAGAGGAGAAGGGATAGGGAAAGTAGGAACAAGGGAAGAAGAAAGGATGCGGGGATGGAGGGATGTATGTGCTCTGGTTGATAGTGACGTTTGAGAAATAGAATAGAAATGGGAAAGAGATTGAGGTGCAACTGAACTTGATACAACCTGGCCCTGTGTGAGGGCTGATATGGGGTTGTAATGCTTCTGTCGCCGTGGGACGCACCACGGAGTCGTTGGCATTGCCTCAGAAGTAGCGCTGGCGACCTGGAAGTGCTGGGGAGCTCTGCGTTGGAGAGTTGTGTGCGGCTCCTTTTACAGTTGGAAAAGTTTCGCTTTATTGTCAGAGTGCTGGAAGGAGATGTTTCTCCGGTTAAATTCTTTCTGGAACCGGACAACTGTCCATTCAGAGATGTTTCGAGTGGAAGGACGGCCGGGGTGCTGGCTCGGAGGTCGCTCGGGCGCCGGGACCTTGAGCGGACCCGTAGACGGCAGCTAGTCGATGCTGGTTGCTCGGAGCGCCGAAGCCGGGATCTCCCCCTGGAGCTGCTGGCGGGCGAAGGCCCGACGATATTCGAATCGTCGGGGATGGTAGGCTGAGATCGCCTGGGAATATTAGTAGCTGAATGCAGCAGACATTTCGGTCGAAGTTGTTCGGGAGAAGGCGAAGGCTCCGGTGTATCTGACGTTAGATGCTCGTCGAACATGTCGCTGTCCGAGAGATTGAGAATGAGTTCTGAGTCCGACGTTGCAGGTAAGTGGTTTCGTTTGTTTGTCACGCTCATGAGAAAGCCGAGACGAGGGTAGGTGAACGGAGAAGGTGCGCTTAAGTACTAGGTGTGCAGAAATTGGATGAGTTTGAGGCGTGGCCTTAGTTCCCGAATTTAGTTTATAAACCTTCACATAATGGTACTGACCGCTTTGGAGTAATTGGCAGTGGCTGTCAGCGAATCAGAATTGCCAGGACCCAGGGGCCTCTGGAGGACATCCAGTAGGGCTTTACCGTCCTGACTCACCTGGAAACACAGACAGGTAGATAAAGACAGACTGAAGGGAAGAAAACAGGCAGACAGATGACAAGAGTAAAAAAAATGTTTTTTAAAAAAGGTTTAGCATTTTCTGCTTCTTCTCTGCCGAGCTTCCATTATCTTCCCCTTATTCTCTCTCCTCCTCCAAACAAATATATACTTCCTAAATCAGCATTTAACTCCTGACCGCTAATTGCAAAATTATACATGGAAACACACCACTGAAACCTCTGCATCACACATAAGCAGTGACTGCTATTTCCTTTCTGCAGCCCTGTGTATCTTTTTATATGTTTCTTCAATATCTTTTCTTCATGGCTTTCATAGTATTTTTGAATTGCCTTGTTGTGTGTTTTTTTTATCAGTAAAGGCTATTTAAAACAAAACGATAGTGAACTTTCAAGATCCTGCTGATTTGAGTTATTTCAGATGTTGTGGGCTGGTTTACATGTCTCGCTGTTCCATGTGTATGGGCTTTTGAATGAAATAAATGGCTCATGACTAATCAACTATTTGTTTCAGCACTTCTGCTTTTATTTGAATCTTTTCCAGACATTTTACTGACTCCTGAGCTGGAACACTCCAGGACTGGCACTAACATGAAAATAAATTAAGAAGATTTACATAATGAGATGCAAGAGAAACAACCTAAAAAGTAGCTTTTACATGGTTAGCTGTGAAGATGATTCAAAACCAAGACATTCAATGCATGCTATTACCTTGATCAGAAGGTAAAACACCAAACTGCATGAGGGAATTTTTTCCTTTGAACCAGTGATTATAGACACAGTTTTTGTCTCGCTTAAAGCAACCAAGCAAAGAGCAGATTCAGCACATGCCTGTACACACACACGCGCGCCTGGCAGAAACGCCTGCATCTTCATTCTTTCTGCTTTTAATCATTCAAAGATGTTTTGTAGTCACATTATTTCATAGAACAGAGAACATGATGTTGTAATTCACCTTTCAAACAAAAGGAGCTTCTGCTTACAGATCTTTATTTTGTGTCATATCGTTTCTGAAAACTTTGAAAAGAACTCGGGCAGCACTGTGACATGCATTCATCTCATTAAATGAATGCATCAAGGGTACAAGATAAAAACCCTCACCAGTCTATGAGAATGTCACTTTTTGCAGCACTCACAGGAAACAATGCTGTCATAGCTTGCCAAGCCTAACCGCCTCAGTCTGAGCCTCTGCCCAGAGCTTTATATGTGTGTGTGTGTGTGTGTATATATATATATATATATATATATATATATATATATATGGGCTTATCTTTTCAAAGATAAGCATAAATTCAGCTAACACTGCAACAGCTCGTCTAAAGATAAAATACCGGAGGAGAGCGGGAGTGTTCTCAGACTAAATTTAGTGGAACACAGAGGGTTTTCAGACTGCGGCTCTGGATGGCGGTGGTGCGGCAGCTGACCAACGCCACCCTGTCATCACAGCCAGCATTACTGAGATGCCACATAGCAGCACTTACTGCGTATAAATGTCTTTCTTAATCATCACTGTCACAGTAATAAACAACAGACATGTTGGAGCTCTCCTACACTGCACAGGAAAGTAAAAAAACTAAGCATGCTGGGAAATAGGAAGAAATACAAAAGCAATGTTTTGTAAGCAAAGACAGAAAATGACACAACAGAAGAAATTGGTGCCTAAGAAAGATGGCTGTGAGCAGTGAACTCAAACTCCAGGTTTCATAACTTCGATGTAGAAACCAACAGGCAAAAGCTGATAACAGATGCAACGGCCTTTAGTATAGTGCCAAGATGTCAAATTTAATTTTGACCTCATACAGGCTCTTGAGGCAGTGGATGATCAGTGGATTCCAGTTACTAGGTTATGTGGTTAGCTGTGCTGTTTAGCTGTTTACCTCAGTGTAAGCCTGGGTGACTTGCTCGTACAGGCTCTGATGGCGGTGGATAGCGATTTCCAGCTCCTGCATTTCGGACGGTAACCCTCCCTCACTGCAGACTTTACACCAGGCCTCCACCTCCGACAGGAACTGAGGAAGCAACACAGACACACAAACAAAGTCATACAAAGTGTGTATTAACATGAGAATTAATCTAACAAGATCGTGAGGCTGTGGAAAACCACTGTATAAAGTTATGTACATGTGAGGGTTTTTTTTCAGATTACAGTTGCAGATATAACAAACAGATCTGTACATTCTTGGTCTGTTTTCACCCATAGCGCAGTGTATCATCTGTCCTGGGCCTTCAGCAGAGCACCCCTCGTGGTACGTTTCATCAAGACGTACAAAATTTGGTAGGCACATGTAACATTCTAAAACGTTAACTCCCTTAAAGTCTCTCTGCGATGACCTGAACCCAAAACTATGTCAGCAATATTGAATTCAGTGTACAATTTCAATAAAATTCACATGCGCCATGTTTGACAAACTCCATCTAGGAAGTGCCAGATCTGGTCAGAGTAGATACCGGTACAGCATATATATATATATATATATGTATATATACACACAATAAGCTGTGCTGTGGAATACATGAATGAAAACTGCAAACTCAAGAGGACTTTAGTGTTGCTGTAATTTACTAACAGGGTTAATGTGGCTGCAAAAAATGAAGACAGCCTTTACGTCTCTCTCTCTCTCTAAATTGCTCTCATTTTCACACTCTTCTATCTATAGTCTTGCCAATTTCCTTTCTCTTGTCTCTCCCTCCCCATCTTGAGTTTCACCTTTCATCCTGACACTTTTTTTGCTCGTCTGTTTTTCATTAGACTCTTTCTCAATCTGAGCCAATCCCTCCTCTGCCCCCACCACTCTGTCTCTCCCTCTTTTAGTCTTTCATCTCCAGCTCTCTCAAATGTACACTTGTAGCTAATGTCAAGGGCCCAGCAGGAATCAAACAAGTCCCATCTGTTGCCATGTCAACCTTCCAAGAATCAGCAGTAGAGCAGTTTGATCTATTAAATATAATCAGACACTAAAAATGTCCCATTTACATTTTACATTCTGGACATGTGTGTGTGTGTGTGTGTGCGCTGCAGAGAGACTGCTACACTAGATGGTTACCAGATCTGCAACCAAGCAGTAAAGAAGTGAAGAGGATGTCCCTACATCACGTAAGGAGGAGGGTTTTTTTATTCACAAATATGGCCAATGTGTTTTCACCTATTCAGGTAACTTTTACATTTGTTCTCATGATCTCACCTGTTCAGCCTTCTGGTGAAAGACAGACGACATGGCGAGGATGGTGGAGCGCTCGTCAAGTGCAGCAGCAAAACTTTTCCAGTCCTGATCCAGCTGACCTGAGATCTGTTTTATTTGTGTGGAGGCGTAGTGACTGGCCTCGGCCAGACGGCTCGCGACTGACATGATTCTGTTGATATTTACATAGGCATTCTGGGAAGAAAAAAAATACAATTAACAAAATGCTGTTGGCAACCAAATGGCTAATGATGTCGGTCTTACTGTCATCAATACAACTGGATTTAATCGTTAACATTTTGCATGATATACTATGTCATACTGTAAGTGTGTGTACGGTTGTATTTTTCAGTTTGATAAGGAAAATAGGTACATGGATATTTCCTTTCTTGACATTCTGTAAGTTTATTTAGTTTATTTATTAGACTAAAAACAATAAGAGACCTTGTGTAAAGTGGCAAACTCGCCACTGTCACACATCTCGCAACTGAAACTACAGAGGTAGGCCTGAGCTATACTCGGACTATCGCCTCTCTGGGCATAAGTGGAATTACAAGACAGGATGGGCAAGGGCTAGCTCGTTAGCATGCTAACATCAGAAGATATCTCTGCAACTCAGTACATAGAAGTCTTTGACATAATGTCACAACTGTGACTTCTTTACATTCTTTTGAATGTGTAAGATTCTGGCTATTTCTTACACATTGCACCTTTAACCGATGTAGAAGTATGTTTTTATTTTTAAGCCATGGCTTGCATGTTTCTGCAATATTTTATTATGATAAACAAAGGTAAATAATGCTAACTTAACCTAAACTAAATTACTAAATTCTAAGTGTAGTTAAAACTTGGGCAGATAAACAGATAATCTAGCACAGAGTCTGTGTGTTTATCATGATGGTACAGTAACCTCTTCTTATCGCTGCTGTCCTGCACAGTGATCTACAGTGATATAATGTAAGATTTATGATTTATGATGACATTAGGTACCATAGAGTTCATGGCAAAGTGGTTGTGTTGAGTCTGCAGCTCCACAGCATGTTGGTAAGCTCGGCCAATCTCTGTGTGACTCTGCAGGAACACTTCCTTGTTGTGGCTGATCCAGTCAAACATCTGCACACACACCACACAGCAACATTAATTATACGGAAAGATTATGTCACACATAAATTTTTTTTATCACTGTGAGTGCAGAAAAACCTCAGGAACAAATATAAACCATTTGCAATGAGAGCACATGTGAGAAGACCATTTGTTCAATTTAAAAGGACTTCTCTCTCAAAAACTGAAGTTTGACAAAGCTTAACTCCATGTTTACTTATAGCTTTTTGCAGTTGAAAGCTCTGGAAGAGCTAGTATGTGGACCTTGAATTCAGATATCTTTATCAAACTACTGTTTTCAAGATCAAGAATGAACTTAAATAAAACACTGATTCCAATCGAATCGAATCAAATTGAATCACTATACTTCTGTGTCTACAACAAAGTAAACCTTGGCCAAAATTACAGGCTGTAAAAAAATGAAGAAATATTTCTTTAAAAACATCAACGTCACTATCTCTTGTCGGCTTCATCATAACCAGCTGATCAGTGTAAACCCTAAGAGGCCAGGACAACTTTCAAGGTCGCTTCTCCATCTGAAGCAATCTTTGCAGACAGATGGAGGTCGGTTATGGCAGCGTGTGGTTACCATGGTTACCACATCATCTACAGTACACAGCCATTTCTCTAGCGGTCATTTTTACAGAGCGAACACCTCGTCAGGTCTGAGTGTTTCCCACAGTGTAAACTCATCCAGACCCCTCCACAGTTACTCAGCATGACAACACTGATGTGGACAAAACTGTTTTATTTTTATTTTTCTCCAGGTGTTTGACAAATCTTAAGTCCAGGCTCACTTCTGGCTTTTTGTGGATGAAAGCTCTGGAAAAGCTAGTATGTGGACCTTGAGTTCAAATGTCTTTGTCAAACTACAGTTTTCAAGATCAAGAATGAACTTCATTAAAACACTGAAGAATTTTCTCAGCTTATAGAGAAGAAAATAATCCTTTTATTGATCTTCACTTTGACATTACCAGGGATTTAACTTCATAACATGTTACACACATGTAATAAAACATGTGTGAAGCTTTATCAAGCTGCTGCCCTGACTAATCTTGTGTGTCTATGAGAAAGCTGATGATTAAAATGTTACCATAACTGAGAAACTTTGACCTAACGGACATAAACATGAAAAAACTAATATTCCTTTAATATTCTCATCTTTGCCAGCTGATCTGTGTAAAGCCTAAGAAGCCAGGACAACTTTCAAGGTTGCTTCTCCATCTTAATCAATCTTTGCAGACAGATGGGGGTCGGTTGTGGCGCCGTGTGGTTACCATGGCTACCACATTATCCAAAGTACAGAGCCATTTCTCTAGCAGTCAATTCCATAGAGCGAACACCTCGTCAGGTCTGACTATTTCCCTGGCTTAACTGCTGCTGAGTGTTTCCCACAGTGTAAACCCATCTACACACCCCCACAGTTCCTCAGCATGACAACACTGATGTGGACAAAACCGTTTTCTTTTTCTCTCTCTCCGTTTGCTTTACAGTAAATATTTACTGCTCCTGCATGTGGATTTCTGTATGGAACAACACACAAAGTCAGCGGACGCCTGTCTGTCTGTATGTGAGGGTGTGTTTGTGTCTGTGTGAGTCTGCAAGCCATCAACAACACTTAGGATACTACCAAACACATGAAGCAAGAGGGCTTCAAGTGGACATGGTTCAGAGGGCTTCAAGTGGACATGGTTCAGCCATCTTGGATCGGCCATACAGTATCGTCATAATAACGGTTTTGCATCCATCATCTTTAAAACTGTAAGCTTTGTCACCAGGATATATTCCCAGACATTCCTTTGCAGTAATCAATGATGAATGTAGGTATTTTCTGTTGTGTTTAAATGCTATATTTTTGTAGCATATATATATTATATACATATATATATATCCTTTTGAAATGAAAATGAAATTGTTCCGCATGTTGTCTTAGACACAATGGTACGATAATGATGAATCGAATCGAAACATTCACTCACAACCGCAGCTAATCACTTGGCTGGGTAAGTGAAGAAATGTGGGCTGATTTTAAGCTGTATTGACTGTTAACAGTGTTCCCATTTAGATTAGCAGTACAAGCTAATTTATTTAGACCAGTGAGGCGTTTCCGGAAAAATGTATGATGACAGATGTGAAAAGCACATAGAATGTATGAAACTGTTCTGGAGGACGGAAAGCTGGAAAGAAGATTAAATCCTAGATGGAAGTAGAGATAAACATACAGCAAAATGAATAGGAAACACTGGATGAGGCTCTGCCCTGTAATTTCAAACTAAAAATCCTATTATTATATTGAATCAAAGCTGAGGATGAGATGTTACTTTTGCTGACAAATTGTTAGCAAATATTATGTTTTCAACCTTTTTTTAGCCTCTGAATGCATTTTTAGGTTCCACCTCCTCAGTAAACAGAATGGCTGATCCATCAACAGCAAAGCAACAAATATTTAGAGCAATTTTTAATGATCTACACAATTGCTGCTTCACGGTAAAAGCCTCACGGGATGTAAAACAAGAAGGCATCATTAGGGAACCTGTACTGTGAAGCAGCTGCAGGAATGCTACATATAATACATAATAATACATAAGTGTTAAGTAAGGCTACCTTATGTTTAAATATATATTTTTACGTTTTTGTGTTTAGACGCCTTTGTATTAAACACAATTCCCAACACATGCTGCCATCACAATATACAGGTTTATTACATTTGTTGCATTTTCTCTGTGTCTCGCAGTCCTAGTGATAATTTTTGCTCATTTAGTGACATCAGGCTCAGGTATGACTCACCTTCTCTGCGTCCTGTTCAAAGAGGCGGAGCTGGAAACACTGGTCTAGCTTCAGTTTCCTGACGTGCCACATCTGATGGAGATGCTGCCTCGTGGAGTGGAGCTTATCCAGTAGACTGGCCACCTGGCAAATAGCATGATTTGCTAAGTGGTTAGATGATGTATCTTATAATGTCTTATCCATTTGGAGTTCAACTGGTTAGACAGACTTTAGGTATGATTGTCAAAAATAACCAGAGAAAAATGCAGCAGTTCATAGTCAGACAGAATAACTGAACATGTTCTGTATGTTTTTGTCCGGTGGAAATCCCAATGTGAAATACAATTTCCTGCTCAAGTTTTTTTTCAACACTTTTTACTCATGCAGATGCATTTTTCTTTCAGTTCCCATCATCTAGAGCACCTATTGCTAACAAGTTTAGGCCTTGGTTAGCTGAAGAAAGACATGAGAGCGTGCACTTAATCATGCATTATGGTATAGTGTACTTTCAGTGTTCACAGGTTCTAATGACAGAACATGCAGAATTTTGTTAGGAGCATCACATACCACATCACTTACTGGTAAAAATGACTGGTCTATTCTGTAATGTGTTGGTGCGGTTCATATTGTGTTTGGTATTTACTGCCAGATTTCCTAGTGAGAGTAAATCTTAGTTTTTTGTTGTCAATATTCAAGCAGTCAAATGAGCTCTGTGTGTATGAAAATGTACGTGTGAATGTAAACTGTCAGTTCCCTCAGATTATATATATATTTACAACCAAGAAGCCTTCATTTGTCTTTTGGTGATTTCTCCTTGGTCCTGTTTGAATGCCCTTTTCCCTGCTGTACCGTGGGTAAAATATGATTTTTAAAGTTATGATATTGATATTGATCAGTCATATATATATTCCCAGCAAGTGTAAACTTCCCCTGGAATGGGTGACTTACCTTGGGCACCAAGCTCTGGAAGTCAGCAGAACCTGAGATGCAGTTCTTTCCTGAAAAACCATCACTGGATCGGATACACTGCAGCAACCTCTGGCCTTCCCGGTCCAACTCCTCCACTGGAGCCTTCAGCACCTACAGGAGTGGAGGAGAGGAGAGTATAAGAAAATATACATGATTCAAAGTTGTCTGTAATGATGAGAGAACTAACAAAAGTAGCTTCAGCCCAGCTTTTGGAAATGCAGCTAAATGTTTATTTCTTCAGATGTTTTTACAGTATCAGACTGTCCTGAGGGTAGTTTTTTCACCTTTTTCTTTAGTTGCGTGTGCTCCTCTATCAACCGACGAGATCCCTCCACGTCTGCAGGAAACTCCTTCTTGGACAGAAGCTCCTGCAACACACAGGAAAACTTTTTCATATTGGGATGAATTTTAATTCTGTTTAAGCTTCCATACATCTATCCTTTCATCCATCTTTCCCTTGACTGTCCATTCACTCATCTGCACATATATCTGTCCGTCCCCCACCTGCAAGTCCTCCAGTTTAGACAACAGGTGAACAGCATTGGACATGAACTCCTCCAGAGAGACTCTCAGCTCCATCCACTCCTCGTGGTTGTAGTCCAGAGAGCCTTCAAAGTCGTCCGTCAGCTGGGAGGGATCCACCAGTTTGGCCAGACCTTCAACTGACACCATGCTAGTCTGGTACACACAAACAGAAATTCAAGAGAAATATAAAAATGCAAGTTTGTAGCAGTGACGGATCATCCAGGTTTGTGGCGTATGTTCCATTAACACCATGCAGGTCTGAAATACACAGTAAGAAAATAAAAATAAGAAAGTATCAGAGTGTGGGTGTGTGTGTATGTATATGGTAAAATCTAAAAACTGGCAAGACATGGGACTCTTTATTGCTTAAATAACTAAACCAGAATACTTGATTCTGTTGGCTAGAGCTTCCTATCTTTAAGATTACCGGGCTGCAATTTGCAGACATACTTTCAGAGTTGACGACTGACCAAGTCACAAAATTCAGACTTATGAGTCAACTTGGAGTTGTCAATTATGATTCAGGAGCGAATCTGTTTCCAGGGTTTTATGACCTTTTGAAAGGGGTTTATGTCCTCAGCAATTTTTTTCACTAGGTGAAATATATATCTAGTTTTCTTGACTTTATACATTGATATTTCCACTGTGGCTGTGACAGATTTATACCATTCAACTCCAAACCCCGACGTTAGCCCATAGTAATCTCTTAAAATATTAATTTATGTCAAGAGACATAAAGGGCTCATAGGACCCTGAGAACACAGGGATGAACGGTTAACGTTATGAATCTTGACTTTATGATACCTGCCTTAAAACTGAGCCAGTAATGATGCATTTTCAAAATATGACATGGGAAGAAAGCAGTGAACTAACGTTAACGTTACTGGTATTCTGATTAGAGAAACTATTACTGATAAGAACAGTCTTAAATCATTTAAAATGAATCTTTGAAACAAACGGTTTCAGTTGCTAAACTAAGATGTTTGCTAACGTTAAGGCGAACCACCGTTTTAGCTAACGTTTTTACTTAATATACATAAGCCAAATAGTTTCACCTGCAAAAGTGAACCCTGCTAGAGAGTTAGTTAACTTAAGTGAACCCATAGCGAGCGTTAACCCGAACTAAAACCGTTTTACCCGTAAAACTGATCTGGGTTACTAGTAAACCTGAACAAAACAGCTTTAGCAAGCTTCTTAACATAATTAACTAACGTTCACATAATGTAAGTCAAAAAACAGCATTTCTCCTTGCTTGTTTTCTACAAGACAAGACAAATATAAAGATATTAATGTGTATGAAATTAGAAATAATTTTTAAATTATTTATCAATATTTTTTAAGAGATTTGTCTTTCAGGGAAAAAAAGTTGCTAACGATAACATTAGTTAATAACAGTGGCGTAAACTGGGGCGAGACAACTAACAAGTTAACGTTATAACGCTGGCAGCTATATTTACAGACAATGTATGATTATGTTCACTTCTTTTATATTAGCACCTTTCACGGTACATAAAGTCTATTGTGAATGTAACGATAACGTTAGCCAGCTAGGTTGTGCAGTAAGTGAAACTCATTCCCCGACGCCATAACATACATAGCGTCCGTGGCTTTTAGCTTTATCGGTAACATGAACGTTATTGCTGTCCAAAAAAA
>NC_060156.1:24566640-24642034 GCF_021292245.1 Micropterus dolomieu | reverse complement strand
GGGTTTATGTCCTCAGCAATTTTTTTCACTAGGTGAAATATATATCTAGTTTTCTTGACTTTATACATTGATATTTCCACTGTGGCTGTGACAGATTTATACCATTCAACTCCAAACCCCGACGTTAGCCCATAGTAATCTCTTAAAATATTAATTTATGTCAAGAGACATAAAGGGCTCATAGGACCCTGAGAACACAGGGATGAACGCTTAACGTTATGAATCTTGACTTTATGATACCTGCCTTAAAACTGAGCCAGTAATGATGCATTTTCAAAATATGACATGGGAAGAAAGCAGTGAACTAACGTTAACGTTACTGGTATTCTGATTAGAGAAACTATTACTGATAAGAACAGTCTTAAATCATTTAAAATGAATCTTTGAAACAAACGGTTTCAGTTGCTAAACTAAGATGTTTGCTAACGTTAAGGCGAACCACCGTTTTAGCTAACGTTTTTAAACCCAAGCCTTAACTTAATATACATAAGCCAAATAGTTTCACCTGCAAAAGTGAACCCTGCTAGAGAGTTAGTTAACTTAAATGAACCCATAGCGAGCGTTAACCCGAACTAAAACCGTTTTACCCGTAAAACTGAACTGGGTTACTTTTTGTCTTTCAGGGAAAAAAAGTTGCTAACGATAACATTAGTTAATAACAGTGGCGTAAACTGGGGCGAGACAACTAACAAGTTAACGTTATAACGCTGGCAGCTAAATTTACAGACAATGTATGATTATGTTCACTTCTTTTATATTAGCACCTTTCACGGTACATAAAGTCTATTGTGAATGTAACGATAACGTTAGCCAGCTAGGTTTTGCAGTAAGTGAAACTCATTCCCCGACGCCATAACATACATAGCGTCCGTGGCTTTTAGCTTTATCGGTAACATGAACGTTATTGCTGTCCAAAAAAAAAAAAAAAACAACAGAAGAGAGATGAGACACTCCAAGAAAACAAGAAAGCCCTCACACCTCAAAGGAGAACTTTGCACTGCCGAAGTTCGTCTTCTGTTTCTGCCAGAAGTTGTCCGGTTTGATGATGAGCGCGACACAGATTTCAGCAGGGAAAAACTCCTGAAGCGTCTTCAGCAGAGGCTTGATCAGTTCCCACTTAGAACCACGCATGTCGATGATGACAGTAAACCCACGTTTACATACATCCTCACTGATAGGAGACACAATCAACAGCAGTGATGTAGAAGATAACAGATAAACGGGGACAAATGGCATAAAAGCTGTGCCTTGTCCTTTTACTGCTTGTACAGTCTGAACTGATCTACAAGGAAGCAGTAGAGGTGGTGAGCTTGCAGGCAGCCATTGATATTTATTGTTCAAAATATATAATATGCCCCATTTTTTTCCCAATGGTGTCTGAGATTTTGTATGTCAGATTTTGGTAAATAAATAAGGGAAACAGGTTGTTTTCAAAGGGACATTTAGCAGTGAATGGCTTTTATCAATTTAACTCCTACACAAATCTCTGTTTATTCAGCAACTTGGCTTGTAAGTGAATAAGTGACAATACAGGTCAGTTAAAAACAAAGGTAAATGCAGAGCAATGTGCTAATGAGGTGCAGGTAATAAGAAAGAAAAACTACTGCACACTTTAAAGTAGCCCAATTGAGATGAAAATCATTTTGCTCAAAAGGCAGCATGTGCAATTATACAGTATTTTGTTGATTAAATTAAAGAAAACGATTATTCAATCAGAGCTACTTGAAACTTTTTCATTTGGAACATGTAGAACTGGCAGTCAATTAGTGCAGTGTGAAGTTTCATCTGTGCATCATTGTAAACAAATATTTCCTGGTGACCAGAAGCTGCTCTGAAACAAGCGAAGAGCCAGCTGTGTATTCTGGAGTCAGTGGGCCTTAAGTTCAGCTGTTTGGAGAGTAAAAATATACTGAAATGACCTCAACTGCACACACATTCACATGCGGCCTCTATTAACAAAAGCACATCCATTATAATCTGCCTCAGGGAAGCACAAACTTCTCTCATCTCCATGGAAACAGCAGCTCGATTAGAAGGAGGAATCAGAGCGGGGCTGATAGGGATCAAATGATAATATAGATTTTGGGCTAGTTTGGCTCAATAACACAGTGTTCTAGGCAGCCAGGTAAATGTATTAACATGCACAACAGTCTCTGTATGCGGTTGCAAGCATAGACGAGAATGAAAACTCTCCCCGTTGTTGCATCCAAGGACACTCTGACATCTGATAATTTAGTCAGCTTCCTTTTTATTTCCAAATTCATATTCAGTGACTACTTTGGATTTTTGTTTTGATTTTCTCTTAAAACAGCATATCTATGCAATGCCTTTTAGCGGATGACTATCAATTCTTGATGTCAGAGCGCCCTTGAATGCATCACCAAGGGGTTTAACAATTGTTCCTGCTTGCAGCTGCATGGTACTATCATGATAATCTGTTTTTGATCCAAACATTTAACACATTAACATACTAATTCCAATTCATTCAAACAGAATCTGGTCTTACTTACTTTTCAAGATCCTATTTGAATATTCTCAATATAACATGCACGCAAACACACCTGCTGTGTTACCACAGAGATTGTTCTCTATGTAGTAAGTTCTGGATGTATATTGTTTTGTTGTTTAGCCAGAGCTCTTTTCTCTGCAGCAGGTATTTCTGCTGGCTGAGATGCCACAAAGTCAGTGCTACAGATGATCTGAGTATCATCATCACCATCATCATCATTAAAGGGTCTGCTGCTTCTATGCCCTTAACTTTGGTTTAAAAATGCTTTTGTTGTTGTTATTTTGTTTGTTTTCCGAAGGGACATATAGGGACAACCATGGACCAGTCTCTTTGACTGTCCAAATACGTCCCAGGTTATTGATCAGTTTTCTCTAGACCATCTTAATCCTTGTAACATCCTCAGCCTGTGATGAGGGGCAGCAGGAATAAATGGACTTTAAATTAGGTGTGACAGACCCGCTGCTGTCTGCTGCAAACACTGCAGCTTTCATGCTGATGCAAATCAAACGCTGCTCTCAGTCTGCTGCTGTGATGGCAAAGAAAGGGGCGCTTGATTCCACAGTGTGGACAGCACTGAAGCACTCCACATGCACTTCACTCTCCACTCCTTCCTTCTAGTATCTGTAACAATGGAGTCTAGTTCAGTAAATGTCATTGTCCTGAAGCTTAATAAAAAGAAAATAAAGTTTACATTGACAAGAGATACTGCAAATGTGATTAAATCTCACCTAAAATAAAAAATACACATGCTACTTGTATGTGTGTGTGTGTGTGTGTGTGTGTGTGTGTGTGTGTGTGTGTGTGCGTGTGTGTGTGTGTGTGTGC
This sequence comes from Micropterus dolomieu, assembly GCF_021292245.1. Lineage (NCBI taxonomy): Eukaryota > Metazoa > Chordata > Actinopteri > Centrarchiformes > Centrarchidae > Micropterus > Micropterus dolomieu. The sequence goes on along the minus strand of NC_060156.1, from coordinate 24,638,700 downwards.
GTTTGTGTGTAATGGGAATGTGTGTACCTGGGAACAGTAGACAGGTAGGTTACCAGCCTCCTAAGGTCTTCCTGTTTTATTCGGTCGTGGTTACTCCTGGCCGGAAATGTTAGGATTGGTCCTCCTCTTTTATCTCGCCCACCTGTACATGCACACATATACATAATAAGCTTGATGTTACCACATCGGCAGTGTTCAAAAGGTATTCCTATTTTATCAACAAAAAACTTAAGCAACAAGGGATTCATCCTGCTAACAAGTATTGTCTCTGTAGCCAAAGCCTGATATAACTTATGGCTTCAGGCATAGAACTCCAGTGACATGAGGAAGCAGTGAAACATTTGATCACATATTCCTTCTATACAATGAATTTAGTAATAGCAGTTGCTGCAGTAGTACAGTAGTAGCAGTGGTAGCAGTGCCGGTAGTGGTAGCTGTAGTAGAAGTAGTATTAGTGGTAGCAGTGTTTGTTTTAACTGCAGCAGCAGTAGTAGTAGTTGCAATAGCAATAGCGGTAGTTGTAGTAGTACCAGTAATACCAATTAGTGGCAATAATAGTATTAATTTCAGGGAGCAGCAGAATAACAGTGGTAGTAGTAGTAGTAGTAGTAGTAGTAGTAGTAGTAGTAGTGGTAGTAGTACTAGCAGTGGTACCAGCAGAAGTAATAGTAAAAGCAGCAGTACTAGTGCTTGTAGTGGATATGGCATGTTAGCAGCAGTAGATTTTAGTTGTATTATTGATATAGCATTGTCATAAAAAAATTATATAAGAATATATTTTTAAATGTTAATGAAACAACTCAAGCATTAGCCTAAACCAAAATAGATAATATGTACATGCAAACAATAAGCAAAATACAGATCACAAAATCAATGAACTGACCACTGTAGAACTATAATTACAGACCAGACATTACTCTACACTATAACCACTATCACTCCATTATCACCAAGTAGACCACATCAGTAATAATCTGCACATTACTTTACACTAATGGCTTTAATATCTCTGTATCCGTAACATAACTCCCATCACAGCTACATGAGATGGTAAACACACTTTCCACAGGTTCTGAAAACCCATCCGAAATACAAACTCTCTCTCTCTCCCTCACTGTGATAAATTATGTGTGTAGCGATGTTTTGGTTAGATTAATGTAAGAAACACAAACCACAGTGTTTATAAAACTGCTACTCAGACTTGGAAAATCGGTTAGTGTGTGTGTGATTTGGGAGGGAGTACGCTGCTGTAATCTAAGGAGGAATCTTGATGACAGATTGTTGTTGGCACTCTGTCTTTTACATGCTCTCTCTCTCTCTCTCTGACTTTCTTTCTCTATGTCTCTCTCCCACTCTCTCTTTCTAATTCAGACTCATTTTTTCACTGGTACACATTACTACAACAAGGAAAGTCAGTACTTGACCAGTACTGGCCAGAAAACCAGAACTAGAACTCATACAATCTTAAAAAAACAGCACATAGCCAGCAGATTAAATCAAATGTATTTAAAATTTTCTAGGACTGCAAAGTTTTTTTCATTACTCTCTGGATTAATCAATTGGTGTTGTCAATTGTTTGGTCTACAAAATATCAAAGATAAAGAAGCATGCCTGTTTCAAAGAACAAGTTGATGTCTTAACTCTCCAAAACCCCAAAATGATCAATTTACTATGACATTAGACAAAGAAAGGCAGCAAACCTTTACAATTAACAAGAAAATGTTTGTTTTTTATTCTTGACAACTACTGATTAATTCATTATTAAATTAGCTGATTAATTTTCTGCTGATCAACTAATAGAATAATTTACTAATCGTTTCAGCTGCAATTTTTTACATAGCTTTCAAAATAGCATGTTTTTGCAAAATCTTCACAGTGCAACTTTATTACCACATAATATGGGTCTTCATGGGTTAACTCGGTTCTTAGTAACCAGACAAGACCAGATCCTAGACCTGAGGGACTCGGGTCCGATTTGCATACATTCCAATCAGGTCTGACTCCTGTGGTATTGTTAGAGGCCTTGGGTCTGTGTGTCAATATATGTAATACCTGAGGGGATCCATGCTGACTTCTTATCGGCTTTGATCATATGGTGCCTCCTGATCATCAACGTGAGTCGCTGTTCAGGTAGACTGCATTTTTGGATTTATTTATTTATCTATTTCGGACCATTCTGACTGTCGTCGTGTCCCTTTTAGATCAGGGCTGTTTTTAATAAGTAATTTAAGCACATAAGATTCATGTAGGTTTTGTTCTAGGTCTGTTTCAGATCCAGTCCATCTCATGAACCATAAATTCATAGCAGCTGTTGTAGAGAGAGAATGTTTTATATTAATATTATCAATATCTTTGGTTGGTCAGTTTAGGAGGTCATGTGATGTTACATCTTGTTTGTACCACAGACTGTATAGAAGAAGTGGACGTAGTCTTTGTGACGTCACCTGTTGGTTTGTGGACAGCCGTTTTGAAGCTTTGAGTTTGGCCAATAGGGCGCCGCCATGTTGAGTTTTTGCAACCAGCGGCACCGGACGTGACCATATTCGGACGAGTAGATGGAGCTTGTAAGTGCCAGATCGGTACCGCCAGCAAGATCCGTTCTTCACATGTGCAAAATCTGTTCTGTCAGTCAAAGAAGGTTACCGCAAATCTGCCTATTCAAAATGATCCAACTAAATCTTTCATATCAACATAACAATGTTTTTTAATCACTGGAGATTTAACTGTTCACTATGATGTAATATGACTATACTTTAGATATTAAAAACCTTATTCAACAGTACATTTTTAATTTTTAATAATGACAGCAATCTCACAATGTGAGCAACACAAAGGGGGCTAACCCTAGAGCTGTGCACATCGGCCATCATCATACAATCGCTGACTTAGGTTTAGGCACACACCCTGATGGTTAGGGTTAAGGTAAGATGCTTTGGGAAGCTGTCAACGCATTTTATACTAACGTAGCTACTAGCGCTTCCGGTCCGGAACCCGGAGGCGTCTCATACGGACACCGAAGGGTACCTTTTGCATCAAATAGTATTTGATGCACTGAGATGAGAACAGACAACAACACACGAATAATTATGAACAGGCACATTTGCGATAACCTTCTTTGACAGACAGGACACCTTTTGCGCATGTGAAGAACGGATCTTGCTGGCGGTACGGATATGGCACTGACAGAGCTAACGTCCATGTGTGGAGCTAGCTAGCTTGCTTAGCTAGGTGCATCTGTAATTCACATTAACTATCATTTTAACAGGATGATCATTTTATCTAGCGAACAGTCTTAAAACTAAATGTACTCACCAGAGAAAGTGAATTAGTAAGTAATTGGTAACTGTTTTTTTTTTAACAATAAAGTTGCACTGAACTGAACTGAACAGCCAACTTAAAGACTTTATCAACGGCGCTTGTTAAATTTACACATTGCCTTGGGTACAAGTCACTCTCTTGACAGGTTGCCCTGGTAATGACTTGTCAATCATAGATAATGCCGCCCTGAAGCATACTCTGCTTTATGGTCTATTTTCGTCTCAATGGGACCTAAATGAAAATCATGTTGTATTGAAGAAGACATGAAACTAGGGATTGAGACCATGAACCCATTAGGAAAGTGTTTACTGAGGTAATAAATCAGCTGAGAGGTAGGGTCATTTTACCATCATTTCTCATGGAACCTGACTTCTTTTTGCAACCAGAAGAGTCGCCCCCTGCTGGCCGTTCAATAGAATACAGGTTTAAGGGACTTCGCGTTGGCTTCGCTTCTCAGACCGGGAGCTTCCTGCTTGGTTTGTACAGAGTCCAAATGTATCACATGGCTGAGTGTTTGTGAGTGTGATGGCCTGTGGAGTGAAAAAGTTCATGTGTCTGCTTTCTTTGCTTGTTTTGGCACACAGTGATCTGCAGCGCCTGCCAGTGGGGAGAAGTTCACATAAGTCATGTTCAGGGTGTGAAGAGTCTGTGATGGTTTTTCCTGCCCGTTTCCTGTCTCGGGAGGTGTCAAGTCCTGGTCCATACCAATGATCTTTTCTGCAGTCCTGAAGATTTCCATGGTCGACACAGTGTTATTGAGTATGCTTAGTGGGATCACTGTGGGGGGCTCCTCCAGGCCACTGTCCACTGTCATAGTCATAGTTTTGAGTGTGTTCAGCTTTACGTTGTGAATACAAAAGAGGGCCAGCTGTTGGTATGCATACTTGTCACTATCTTGGATGAGGTGGTGGACCTTGAGAGGTTTTGATCAGAGGAGGTCCCCAGACCAGTGGGGACAGCACTGACAAGTTTACAGATCTGGGACCATATTCGCAAAACATCCCACGGCTAAAAGTAGCTCCTATTCATAATACTGTAACTCGCCATGACTTCATTCACAGTTCTTTTCTTTTATTGGTTTTTCGATGCCAAACATAGCAAACACAACCAGCTAATGACGATAGTCTGCCTCTATGTTTGTTTTTTCTGAAGTCACATTTGATCGCATATGCTTCTGTGCGATCAAATGTGACCCTGGAGTTGCCACTTGGAAATCGCTTAGTGAACGCCAAGTTTGTGGTCCTGCATCTTGACTCAATCGTCTGGTGTGTGCGTTTAAAAATGTATTAAATCTGTAGTTATGCCTGATGTCTCCCACATTTTTAAAATCTGAAAATTCTTCTGGTGTGTACCAAGCATAAGAGAAATTTATGAAGCATTTTACTTCCAAAAATAGGTCCTAAGTCTGAGAGAGAGTAGAGGCAGGAAGGAAGAAATCCTTAAGACTTAATCACAGTGAGCTGCGGTGGGTTATGCGCTTTGTTATGTCAGTATTTTGGAATAAGACAACAATAACATTTCAAAGTATATTTTGATGGCAGTGAGTTAGTAAAGATCGGCTCACAACAAGTCAAAACCATCCAGTTACACCAGAGAGGATGGTTTGCACCACTCTGCACTACTGTGACTCTAAAAAAGTCAGAATCAGAACTGCCCTTTGAAAGTATGCCGATTTGTTCGGTTAAAGGGGAAAAGAAAATTACATTGGCATATACAATATTTTACAAATGAAAATTCCTTTAATATTTTAAATTATATCTACCAATCTATCGATTTATCTAATTCAATGTGTTTTGATCCTGTGTACTAATGAATACACCGACACAGATCAGTTAAACTGTTATTGGTCAACCAATCACTGTAGACACAGCGAGTAGCCCCTCCTCTCACAGCGAGGGAGTTCTCTCAGTTCTTTACAAAAGTTGCTCTAAGCAACTTTGTGAAAAGCTCTTAAGAGGAAACTCTGTGTTATGAACTTGTACCACAATTTAGGAGGACTCCTAGTGCTAAGATAAGATCCTTTGTGTATAATACGGCCCCTGGAGTTCTGCCCCACTTTCAGATGTAAATTGATATAGGTTTCTTCTGTCAGACATTCTTGTGATTCACTTGTGACCAGTAACTCGGACATAACGTCGGTGACTCAGACATGAATTCACTCTCACTTTGATGTGACCCCAGTGACTTGGATGTGATCTCAAACGACTCTAGCATATACTGTATGAGCTTGGATTCCTGCTGATTTAACTACAACACTGACTTGAACTCACCTGACACAAAGGCAACTTTCTCCTTTAACACGGGAAGAACATCAGACGCCTTGACGCCTTCAGTCCTGAATGACCCTGGGGAGAGACAGGGAGAGAGAAGCACTCAGTCAGCGGGGCTTTAAGTATTAATCCAATTATCAGATCAACATTCCTGTGAGAAAGAACACACCCCCATACACAGATATCCAGCTTTTATGAAGGTTTTTGTCTTAAACATGCTGTAACAACGTTATTATTATTATTTCAGTGGAAGTATTAGCAGTAGAAGCAGCAGTAGCAGAAGTATTTTTTTCAGTCATTCTACAGCATAATGTGTGTACAGTATGTGGTGAAACAAGAATACACTGAGTTCATCTTCGGTCCTCTATCCTTTGTAATCTCTTAATATCTTTTCTGATTTGATTTCTTGTTCTCTCTCTTCCCCTCTCAGTTCATCTGGTCACCCGTCTGTCATGTTATGAAATCTCTCTCTCGCTTTTATCTCTTGTTTTTATTAATGCTCTCTCTACCTCCTCACCTCCCTCTCTCTGTCTCAGTAGAAAACAAGCCCAAATGTCCATGTCCTGCTGTGTGTATGTGCATGTCCTGGCTGCAAAACACACACATACACACACATACACACACACACATTCCAAGAACATTCCACAGTGAGAACGCTAAGTTGGCAAAATCTATCTGAGGACACAGACAACAGAGAGAAAAGTAGAGAGACACCAGATCTGACTGACTCCATTTTAAAAGTAATTCCTATGTTTAAAAAAAAAAAAAAGCACTGACATCAACTCAAATCTGTTTTATATTCATGAAACAAAAGTGAGGCGGAGGAGTCCATTTTAATGTTCAAATCTGTCGTTTTTAGTTTGGAAACATGCAAGAGAATTTTACGATATTTGGCCAAACGCATCCCAGGTGATTTGATCCTGTGTGAACAGTTTTCAACCAACGTGTGAATGATGTACTGGGATCAGATCGTTCAGCCATATTCAGTGGTCGTTTGTGACACTTGTGATAAATCAGAGCTGTCCACAATTCGGCATCTGAGCAATTAGCCACAGCAATTGATGTTGTTCAAGGTTAATGATCTAATTGATCCATTTTATGCTGGCTCATGTAACTTTAGTGTGGTTTACAGAAAAGGTATTGATTTAAACCTGATGGAGTGGTTTAACCTATTGATGCTTGCATGTTGCTCCTCAAATGTAAGCTGCTTAGGATAAAAGCCTCTGCCATATGTGTAAATATAAATGTACAGTACACAGATGAATTGTATGCAGGTGGAGGTGCCTCTACTGTCTCTAAAGGAGCAGTTTTTGCTCCTTAATCACAAATTACGTTGTGTATATTTATGTATCCCAGTTTCAAACACATGCTGTGTAGTTTAATGTTTCTGAACGTTCTGTACTGAAATCCCTTTTTATAGTCAAAAATAATGTCAATGTGTGTTTTTTTTTAAATGTATCGTTATATTGTTTCATATTATTAAGGACGAAAAATGGTCTTTGGGTAAATATAATAATTTCTCCTTTTCCTCTCAGCCAGGTTGAGGTGTGTGTCAGTATCTGTGTTTGATTGACAACAACTGGCAGGCTGCCCGTAGGGAACATAGTGTATATACAATATACTTTGGTAGCTACATGTCTTGGCCAGATATCGTGCTGTTAGTGGTATAAGGAGTAAGCACCACCAGCATCTAACAGAAGTGACATTTGCAGCTACATTTACATGCTTTTCAATGTGCTGCTGCAGCTGAGAAGCCAATTAGCCATCTAGCCTGCAAAGTGACTTTAGTACTTTTCTCGGATAAATGTTTGTTACGTTGCTCGTTCAACAAGCTAAGGTGCAGGACAACATGTGTGTTCAAAGTCTGTAGCTCTTGCGGTGAATAGCAGGCTGCTGTCTGGCTGTTTATGTGTCAGTTTGACCGTCTGATCCGCCGATGACAGAACGCTGACTTTATGCAAAGATCTGACTGGCTGTATTGAAATAATGTATCCATCTACATAGATGGATAACGGAGAAGGTATTCTGTCAAAATAATGCACAACCAGGGGGTGCCATCATGAAACCAAAATCCATTTTGATTTCTTATTTTTTTTGTGAAGCAGAACACAGTGATTTACAGAGCGGGTATGTAAGGTGTAGCAGCCCAAAACATTTCTTTTCATTTGGACTTTAAGCTGTATTTGTTCATCAGTTATCAATTGATTTCAATTTACGCTGAACAAAATTATAAATGCAACACTTTTGTTTTTGCCCCCACTCATCCTGAGCTGAACTCAAAGATCTAAGACTTTCTCTATGTACACAAAAGGCCTATTTCTCTCAAATATGGTTCATAAATCTGTTAAAATCTGTGTTAGTGAGCACTTCTCTTTTTCCGAGATAATCCATCCACCTCACAGGTGTGGCATATCAAGATGCTGATCAGACAGCAGGTGTGCCTTAGGCTGGCCACAATAAAGGGCCACTCGAAAATGTGGGAATATTTCCTGAATACATCCTCAGACTTCCATTTCTCTCTACTGGACCTACTGCACATGGACTCCTACTACTACTACTGTACATGCTTGTACCATTCCATTTATATTCCCCTTAGTGAAGGCACAATAAAGTTTAAAACTGAATCTAAATGTCATGTAGTATAACATGCACACAGACTACGAGCTGTTATGTTGACATATTAAACCCCATTTAAAAATCATACTGTTCTCTGCGCTTGTGTTTCTGATCTTCTGTATTTTATATTGGGCTGAAACCATATTCCTGAAGCATGGAGTCAGGACAAGTGATGCGTCTTGCATTTATTTGCGTTTTTATTGGTTTCCTACAACAACATTTCAAACCGCCAATTAACATTAATAAATGCAAGATATTTAAAAAGCAGTCAACTACATATGTAGTGTGAGCGGGATCACCTAGTGATCACTTTGTACTAATATGACAAACATCCGAAACACTGATGCAGATGTTTGCATGACAAACAACTCAGATACACAAGTAAGGTACCAGCATTCCTCTACATAACCGAGTATGTGCACATAAAGCCAGTCAAATTTGTAAATGCTACTTTTTCTCTCCATTGTAGCCCTTCGTCCAGACTAAAACAGCGTAAATCCTCCCCACTAAACGGAGCTTTACCAAAGCAGCCCCCAGAGTGTATGATGATGATGAGTGTATGTATTTGGTGTTTCAGTGTGGTAAACTGATCCCTTGAAAAACAATAATGTAAGCTGCCCTGTGGGTCGGGGGCTGTGTGGCAGTAAAGTTAAGAAGACAACCTTTAATTGCCTCCAACTTTCTCTGTGATTGATCATTTTAAATGCTTTTATAGCCGAATACACAGCAGAGCTGTTGTCATTACTCTTGGTTTCATGTTGATTTTGTCAGATGATGTCGGTATTATAAAATAATGATTATATTCACTGCAGTGCAGCAGCTTGGGAATTACTGCTGGCTAACAGTTAGTATTTATGGGCTGTGATAAAATAACTATTTCATACTTGTTCAGTTGTCTGACAACAGACAGAGAAAAATGTGTAAATGAGAACAACTATATCAAGAATTCTGCTGCATCAAAACACAGTATAGGCCTCGGTGACCACAGATGAGGAGAACATTAATCAGAGGTTTAACAGGCTGACACTCAGCAGAGTCACCGGCTGTAGCCTACACTAACAATGGGCTGTGTGGCAGCAAAGTTTTCATCTGAAACGTTTTGTGTGACCGATCATTTTAAATGTCAATTGCCGAATGCACAGCTGATCCACCTGCATTTAACCTGTCCAATCCTTTATCAGACTCGGCTGTAAAGCAGTTTTGTTGTTTGCCAACTGAAAAGAGGGCAAAGAAGAAGGGATTTAGCTGTTTTTATGTTGTTCAGTTGTTTTACTGTGAACAGAGGTCCCTACAAAAATGACTAGGAAACTAATGTAGAATGTTTTTTCACAAAATCTCAAAATTTAGAAGGCTTAATGTAGACATAGACTGACAGACAAAATAATTATTTATAGCAGTACCATTATCCCGAAATTTTAATCAAATCACATGACAGTTGGTACCTGGAGATGCAATCAAAACCCGTTCTGATTCCATGTGTCAAAAGGGAGATGACCCAACTGGTCTTACACACAATATGGATAGATTCTAGACAGCATCGGGTACAAAGCTTAAATACTAAACCTGCACACACATGTACTGCACCTACACTAGCCTCCCATTTCAGCACAGTGTCAGCTAAACACAGCGTCATAGTAAAAATTAATTCAGTGTCATCTGACTGTTCACTTTGGCTGATAATGTAAATTAATGGATCTAAAAAAGACACAAGAAGCTGCTTCAGCTAGTTTGTGGTTTCTTTCTAACGGACTATTTCACAATGTTGCTCCATGATGGAGACACAGTTGGGTGGCTGGAGACGGAAGCAGAATCCAGCCCAGAACAGATGAGTCTGTATTTGTTCATTCATATTAAAAATGTAATGATTTGCATATAAAAACAGTTTGTGTTCCAGGAAATGAAGGAAATAATAGAGGGAGGAGAGTGTGCCAACAGTCTTCAACAGCATAATACATTCTCCAGAGGAAGTGTGTGTGTGTGTGTGTGTGTGTGTGCCGGTGAGTGAGTGAAACTCATTCGTCCATTACTGTTGAGAGGAAACAGCTTTTGTCATTTCAACACACACAGGAAGCTGTCAGTCTTGTCTCTGTACAGACACACATACACATTTCAGTTTTCTTTTGAGCAGTGACCGACTTAAATCTCGTGCTTTACAGGAAAGCGACGGTGGGTCAGAGTCAGGTTTGGCTGTGGTTCTGCGGTGTTCTGTCCTCACCAAAAGGAGGTTTTGTTCCTGTATGGAACCGTAAGGACACACAGAAAACTCAGATGTATGTAAAGTACCTGGTGAAGCTTCGTGGAAGGCCATGATGAAAGTTGCACCTCCTGACTTGCTACTGTGCTTCACCCTTTTTCAGGGTCAGATTTTCAGTTAACAGGTGTAACTAATTGTGATTTGATCAAGAAGGTGATGATGTTCAGTTTTAGTTAAAAAAAACAGAGGTGCTGTGTGGTACAGTAGAGGTGTGTCAAATATTGAGTCCACCCCCTTTATATCAATAAGGGCAGGCATGCTATCTAATTTATCATATTTTATATTAATAAAAAAAAACGGAATGAAAACACTTTGTTGAAACAAAAATAGATTTGTTGTTAAATGTATTATATCTTTATAGTTGTTATAGTGCTATTTTAGATTCTTTATTTCTTTCTCTGTGTAATAGTTGTTTCTCACCAGGAAAACAGGACACAGAGATAGAGAGGATTATGCAAATAGTTCCAACTGTTGACAAAGTCAGACACCTGTATAAAGGGAGGTGTGCGCACACACACACACACACACACACACACACACACACACACACACACACACACACACAGACACACACACACACACACACACACACTTGTTTTTAGGAGGACATTGCATTACTTTAATTCCAGAAGCAATACTTACCCTGACCTTAACCATAATCTATATTATGCACATCCTTACCCCTACAAGATGCCTGTGGGATCAGATTTTCATGCCCACAATATACACACACACACACACACACACACACACACACACACACACACACACATACACAGACATACACAGACTCACTCTCCTGAGTGGCCTTGACCACAATCCATCAACATCAGAAAACAGACATGTTGGAGAGAACTCTGATGGCTCAGACAGGAGGTGAACAACAAACTTGAAGCTTATGCCAGACCAGTGGTGACCATCCACAATGAAAATGCAGTTATGGTTAAATCATATTTATGATTGATCATTGTATTACTGTTTATAGTTGTTAGGACAAATATGACTGTACGCTCTGTAAAGATTCAGTACCTACATTGCTAATGACAAACTGTTAGTTTCTTGTAAATTGTACAATACAGGTAACAATGGAGGTTTTCACTGCATTTATTCAAGCTGAACTTTCAGCACCACAGCTGTGCATAATATTGTTTTACTTATCACCCTCTGCCAGCAGTCATTCGGTTAACTCATACAGCACTGTAACAGCAGGGGCACAATAATGTTCTGCTCTGTAGATGCTATAAAAGAATGCTAATGCATACAGCTGCTGTTTATATAAACTCTCTAAATATGATTTATAACAAAAAAAAATTCAGGCTAAAGACCGCAGGGGGCAAACCACCTCAAGAAGTGTAGAGAAAATGTATTTTATTATTCAGAAAAGCCAGATAAAAGTAAAAGTATTGAGAAACAGGGACTGACTACATCTTATAAACAACTGTGAACTTTAAACACCTGGATTCATTAAAAATCAGTTCCATAGGAGGTCTGTAGTTTGTACATTGTGGTTTTATGGAAAAAATAAAAAGATTGAAAAACACACAGGTGGTCAAATCAAGAAGTGCAAAACTTTAACAGTTTGGCAAAAGTCACATTTTGAATATGTAATAAACAAATAGTGAGGACTCCTCCCTTTGTTGCTGTCCTGCGGACAAACAGTGGGCAGTTACTGCTGTATGACCTGCATCTGTTCATAATAGTAAATCCTAACCTGATAATTAAACTGATCTGCCATTCTGTGCCACTTCATTATTCAGACTGACATTGTTGTGTTCATGTTAGTTGTTTTCTGTTTGAGAGGGGTTGTTATTTTGCCCTAATCAACCAGTAGTAAGCGGTGTGTCTGTCCCACTAATGCCATTTTCAGTCAACACAGACACTTAGCTAATTAGATACTGCTGTTACGAGTTAATTTAAGGATTTCAAGGTTGTTCAAAGAAATGGAATGATAAAAGAGTTGTCACAGCTGTGCCAATCTTATCCACACTTATTTTCTGTTGCCTTTTGATGTCTTGGGCACATAAAGATGACATTCCCATTCCTAATCCTGTCTACAAAGCTTTGAATTGATCCCTCGGGTGTTTTTACAACCAGGAAAAACGCCAGACCTATTTGAATTGCTGAAAAATCTGAGATGAGGATATGGTGAAAATGTAGCTGATGTTTACAGGTGACTCTCTTTACATTGAGCAAACTAGTCTTCTTTCAGATTTGAAAAAAAAAAATCAGTATCCCGATCGACACAGCAACATTTGTTTCATTTCTTATTGTTGAGATTGTATGAAAGCAGAGGTTGTTTCAACAAGATTAAAAACAAAAATCCACACACTGCCTCTGTGGGCTCCCAGAGGGAATAGAGTGAAAGGACAAAAAGCAACAGCATGTTGACTATGCTTTCATCTCTCTGTCTCTCTCTCTCTCACACACGCACACACACACACACACACGCACGCACACACACACACACACACACACACACACACGCGCGCCTTTGATCCAGCATGAGTTTTCTCCATCAGAGATGTTCACCACATCTATACATATTGAGCGTATGTTTGTAGAGTAGCGATACAGCCGTGATTACAGCAGCATATGGCTGTAAAACACGCTAGACCGAATAACTTGGGGCCATTTGACTTGACACACGTACACATATTCCCACACAGAGCTAGTAGACTGATCTTAAAGCCAAAAAAAGTCAGATCCTCAGACAGAGGAAAACTTGAATGGTTTGACAGTGTTCATCTTTGCTGCCACGCTTCCCCCGGAACAAAGCAGTGCACCTTCTTTGTGTGCCCTGACACTGAGGCTGACATCATCCAGAAACCAACTGAAACATCTGGTAACCATTGGTACACTGATGGAAGAAGACGATTGTGTGTGTGTGTGTGTGTGTGTGTGTGTGTGTGTGTGTGTGTGTTTGTGTGTTTATGTGTGTTTGGTTAAATCTGTATCATCCATACAAGAGTGAGATTTAATTCCAGCAGTAGTACTTCCAGCCATATATTTAGAGCCCGGAGTACTAGTGGTACCAGTAGCATCACTATCAGCAGTAATGGAATCAGTAATATTAGAAGAATGACATTTTAAAATAAGTCAGCCAATGTTAATTGTTGTTAATTAATTTTGTCTGACTAACAGTTTAAATGCTCAAAATTTTATTTATATATGATATGGAATTCTTACATTTAGGGTACAGTAAACAACAAACATTAGGGAGTTATACTTAATAAATAAAGGATTTCTATGTATGTATGTAAGTACATATATAAGTATGATTTTTTAAATTATTGTTGAAATATGGTTTTAAGGCTTAATGGAACACTGTATTTCGTCTGCCTTTTTTTGCTTGTAGGTCCATAGTTAGTTGTTGTTTTTTAATTTAACCTCTTTTCCATGGGTGACCTGGCCAAGACAGGCAGTAGCATATATAAAAATCAAATGCACATAGATTGACAAATAACACAGAAGACTAGTAAGCTAACATTTCATAAAGTAATTTTGAGTCATTTTCACAATCTAAGAACATTTACATATTAAGGTATCTGCCTTTAAGTCTTTTGGATTTAAAAGCATTTAGCAAGATTAATTCAATGATTTTCAAACCCTTTTGCAATGTATTCCATGCTGAGGGTGCAATATACAGAGATGCCTTTTTTCCGGTTTCCGTACAGGTATTTGGCAAAGAGAGCATAAAGAAGTCCTGAAAACGCAAAGAGTGTCGCCCCTAACTTTTACTTTTACTGTTACCGAGAGTACAACTCACAGTGGTGAGTCAGAGCTTTGCAATTGGTAATGAACCTCAAGGAAGCATGGTAAGCTGTGTCAATCATATGAAGACTCTTTGCAGAGGTATGCATATAAAAGATCACCATAGCCCAGAACAGATAAAAAAAGTGATGGCCACAAGTATCCTTTTCACATTAAAAGAAACACAACTTATTTAGAAAATAAAAACCCAGTTTTAGCCTCAGCTTTTTCACCAGGAACAGCACATGTGGCTTAAAAGTCAGGGAGTCATCAATTAAAATACGCAGGTATTTATAGGAGTTAACAACCTCTATTTCACTTCCCACCAGAGGGATGTTATGTGGCCTGTTCTGTTATTCGATGACTTGTACAAGAGTTGATGCACAGCAATATATAACAGTATCATCAGCATAAACAATTTGCATTTGAAAGCGAGTGAGCTAGACACACTTCCAATAAGGGCTCAAGACAGTCTATTAGGATATTACTGGAATCCACTTTACAACAGTAAAAAAAAAAAACTATATAAAAAACTAAATAGTGGTTCAAAATATACTACAATATAATATAAAAACAGTTAGACCAAGCATACTGGAACAGTAATAGCCACAAGATACCTGGACTCTCACTCTCACAGTGAAGTAGATAAAAAAAATTAACCCAGCTGCTGGAGGTAGAAAAGGATAACGTGTAAAACGTTGCTTGATATTATATTAAGGGCAAATAAAGGCAGAGGTAGCATGATAATCAGATTTAACCGGTGTTCAAAGACATTTTTAACACCTCACTGGAGACATGCTATGTGCCAAGGACCACAGGACTAAACGACTACAGACCCGTCGCCCTGACCTCTGTGGTTATGAAGTCCTTTGAACGCCTTGTGTTGTCCCAGACCCACTCCTGGACCCCCTGCAGTTTGCCTACAGAGCCAACAGGTCTGTAGATGATGCAGTAAACATGGCCCTTCACTACATCCTCCAGCACCTGGACTCCCCAGGGACCTACGCCAGGATCCTGTTTGTGGATTTCAGCTCTGCTTTTAACACCATCCCTGCTGCAGGACAAGCTCTCTCAGCTGGACGTGCCTGCAGGTGGATCACTGACTTCCTGACGAACAGGAAGCAGCACGTAAAGATGGGAAAACATCTCTCTGATTCCAGGATCATCAGCACCGGTTCCCCTCAAGGCTACGTTCTTTCCCCCCTTCTCTTGTCCCTGTACACCAACACCTCCAGTCACCAGTCTGTCAAGCTCCTGAAGTTTGCAGATGCCACCACCCTCATTGGGCTCATCTCTGGTGGGAATGAGTCTGCCTACAGGTGGGAGATCGACCATCTGGTGACCTGGTGCAGCCAGAACAGTCTGGAGCTCAACGCTCTGAAGACAGTGGAGATGGTCGTGGATTTTAGAAAGAGCCCAGCCCCACCCTCCCCCATCATCCTGTGTGACTCCCCAGTCACCACTGTGGACTCCTTCCGCTTCCTGGGCACCATCATCTCCCAGGACCTCAAGTGGGAGCTGAACATCACCTCCATCATCAAGAAGGCCCACCAGAGGATGTACTTCCTGCGGCAGCTGAGGAAGTTCAGCCTGCCAAAGACAATGATGGTGCACTTCTACACCGCCATGATTGAGTCCATCCTCACCTCCTCCATCACCATCTGGTATGCTGCTGCCACTGCCAGGGACAAGGGCAGGCTGCAGCGCAGCATTCGCTCTGCAGAGAAGATGATTGGCTGCAATCTTCCTTCTCTTCTGGACCTGTACACCTCGAGGACTCTGAGGCGAGCAGGAAAGATTGCAGCTGACTCCTTCCACCCCGGACACAAACTGTTTCAGACTCTCCCCTCTGGCAGGAGGCTGCGGTCCATCAGGACCAAAACCTCTCGCCACAAAACAGCTTCTTCCCGTCTGCAACTAGCCTCATTTACAACGCCCGGGTCCCCAACTGACTCTCCCCCCTTTCAAATGATACAAATGTCTCTGCACATGTAAATACTGTTTCATCTTGTGTCGGGCACAGACCTGCCACGTCGCACATATTTGTTGTTGATTGTTGATCTTTGTTGTTGTATATTTTTATGTTGTCAGTTTATATATTTATATGTACACAATATTATCTTCCATTACGTTACTTCTGCACGGCACAGACCCAGAACAATGCACATGTATATATCTGTAACGTTGTTCTTCCATTCCATATTTATATATTTCTGCATTTGTTTATGTTGACTGTTTGTTTGTCTAAGTGTAGCACCTTATCACCACAGCAAATTCCTCGTATGTGTAAAACACTACTTGGCAATAAAGCTCCTTCTGATTCTGATTCTGATTCTATTTATCTTAGTGTTTTATTTTCATTAATTTATCCCTTGTAAGACAATTTCTCATTGGGAGGAGGGTTGCTTTCGTGTGTTTTGTCCAAACCCGCAAAGTACCAGTACCAGTGGAGAAAGGAGTACAGTTACTTTTTTGTCCTCCTGCAAAAAAAGGCACAGAAAATGGAGGAAATTGAAAAGACTGAACTGCCATCATATTCTCCGCTTTTTAAGTCCTCCGCAAGTGTTGCTAGACAACCAGCAGAAACTAGCTCGTCATTCTGCAGCAGCTTGTTAGCATAAAAACCACTCACACGCTGAATAAACGTCTAATAAGCATGAATGACTGACTGTGTCTCTGGCCTCATTTACATGCTTGCAATGATGAAAGTAATACATTCAAATTAAGGCTGCTTCAGTCGACACATACACCCTAGAACACTGGAGCCAAGGCAGGTCACAGTCTGCAATCTCTGCTCTCTTACACTGCTGCTGTTTGGAGCTAGCTTCACATGGAAGTCAATAATCTTCTTGTACATGGAGCCTTTTTTATTCACTGATCATCAAAATCACATCCCAGAAGAAGAAGAATGTCTCATGTAAACACCATGATTAGAATACTGGTATAAAACTTTTAACAACATGTTAGACCACAAAAAAATGAAACCACGGCAGGCCCCAATTAAGACGAGTATGCTGCTGGAACTATATTAAAAGATTTCGGATCAATGACCTGATGATCTGAACTACAGACGTTTTGAAGAAAAGTCTGTAACCATCTAGATGAAACACTAAAAATCTTACAGGGGCAGAAGAGGTCAGTATTTGAAACTTACCCCAATCTCTAAACGCAGACACACTATCACACCCCTGAGTAATATTAAGCCAACAGGTGAAGATTGGCTAATTCTTTTGGATGGTTACTCATAGATGAGTATAAAATGTTTGGAGAACTTCTAACGGTTGTCATTTTGTTAGGCTTTGGAGTTTGTGTCCTCTGGCGATTTAGTCTAACACACAGCTTTTCTTTTTCACACCAGTCTAATTTATCCACAGGCTTTCTGATGCTCTTTTCAGAGTGTGAAGTCAGCTTCTTCCACCACCTTTTAGCACAGCAGATAATGTAAAACTATTATAAACCTATAGCTATATATATAAAATGGATTTCAAATGCTCTATGCAACTGCTAAAGAAATACCAGAAAAACAACATCAGAAGGTTAATGCACTATAAGGAGAAGTACTGGAGCATTTTCTGCAAATGAACACAGTGAAACACACACAGACGCACACACACACAGAAATACACAGTGTCTCTGTGATATATTGCTGATTTAGTGCCTTACAGTATTTCAAAGAAGTAAAGCTACACAAAAACCACTGCGACCAAACCAACCGCTTTCTCGCTCGAACTCACACACACACACACACACACACACACACACACACACACACACACACACACACACACACACACACACACAGAAGTCCTCAGAAGTCTTTCAGAGAACGTTTTCTTCATTTGGTAGTGGGAATAAATGTTGCTCTAATGTTTTATTCCTGTGAAGTTTGCGTGTGTACATGTCTTAGATTAACAGTATGTCCCGTGTGTTATTCTCATTTACTCCCGCACAACCTGGTAATGGTAACTGTGTTCAGACATGTTAACCTGGACATGGTAGGATTTGAACATACAACTTTCACGTCACAACAGCACCCCCACCACACACCCACACGCACACATTTCACAGGAGAAACATTTATTCCCACACTACCAAAGTAAAATTCACAACCACGAATGTACTCTGGTGTGTGCCTCTTTTGCCACAGCAAGGTCACGCAGTCCGGAAGTGATGTCACTGCCAGTGGTGTGTGTGTGTCAGTGTGTGTGATCCATTTTATCTATGTCTATTATTATGACTAACTACAGGGGTAAGGTCACAATATGCTCGACTGCACACACACGTACACCCAAGCACTCGCGTGCGCTTACATGCAGAGAGACATAGCTGGTGTTCAACGTTTCCAGACGTGTGGATGTTAAAGGTCAACATGCAGTCCTGCTGGAACCATTAACACTGCTAATCCCCACCCCCCAACACACACACGAGCTCTTCGAAGCAGCACACAGGAACCAAATGATGACCCAACCTTACAGGAAGGACTGCTACCGTCATTGAAATGCATCCACAATGCAGAGAGATAGGGATACGCAGTGAGATGCTTTTTTAAATTTTATGTTCTGTTCACGTAGTAACAGTGAGAGATACACGCTTATCACTAGACAGTGAAGGTGACACTGAGGATGCTCAGACAGCCAACAGACATCCGTTTTAGTAATTAAGGCTGTATAAATCACTATAAATATGAGAGAGGAGAGAGGCTCATTTGCAAGACCTGCATAACTGTAGCCAAAATTCAAAAGGTCACAGGAGCCTAATGTATCTGGGAATGAAAGTGTGAGTGGATGTGTGTGTGTGTGTGTGTGTGTGTGTGTTTGCTCCATCTAGTAGTTTTGAATAACGATCGAACACAGTTAAAGAGCTTTATGCAAAACCAAACTGCCAAGTGTGTCAGTGAGAGGCCATACACCTGGGGTTAGCAAATAAGTCTGGCATTGGGCCAGATTTTGTTCATGTCATTAGATGGTGGGCCACAACATTGTCCATTGACTATTCATATTCTCACATTTACTGTGTGTGCGATTAGCTCAGTTGGTAGTGGACAGGTTTCCCATTTGGAGGGTTGTGTTTTAACTCCTCGCTTGCTGCTAGTATTTATTCCTTCCTTTTTCAACAAATTGATTGTGAAGACATCATATTACATATCACAATTAAGCATGTGCAGGAGTGTGTACACCCCGGCAATTGGTCCACATCAACCTATAGACGCTTATTTTCATGTCCCCAGTAACTCCATGCAGAAGAAATTCCTGCGTTTCTCATTCAGCGGAATCCGATCTCACGTTTTCTGACGGGTTTTTCAGCGGTGTGACAAGCAAGCCAGAGACTCATTTGAATTTCCTTCTGAACTTTTCAAAGTAAAAGCTCTCAATTAAACACCATTTATTTTGTAGGCACAATCACTTAAAAGGAAGTGATTTGTTTCAGCATCAGCCGCTATAATTGTCTCTTTTTTTTTGCCATCAAATCGCTATCAAAGTAATCTGGCTGGTGGGCCAGCTTTTGCGACCACTGCTTTACACATTCATACACAGACACACATACACAGGTCGTGTGTGTGTGTGTGTGTGTGTGTGTGTGTTTGTGTGTGGATGTTTCTGTGTGTCTGCCTAAATGTCTTTAGAAGGCAACAGGTGAGGCTTTTTGCACGCTCGCAACAGCTGCTCCGACAACCGTCTGTCGGACCTCATGTGTTACATGGGGTCTATCATATCTAATGTTGCTTAGCCTACATGTTAAAGAATTCAAAGTGACCCTGTACAGTATTCTTGAATTAATAGCTGTAGAAGCTTAAACCCCTGAAGCCTCAGCCGAGCAGTTATCATCCATTCATCTATGAATGACGTTGGTACAGGTTACAACTGTTTGATCAAAGTAACACATGTCATCCAGTCACGTCAGCATGTGTTAACTGTCAGGATTGGGTTGCGTCAGCTGTTTGTATCTATTACCACATTTGTGTTTGAGTCCTTATTAAGCTCGTACACTCCCTCACATTGAGTTTCAAAACAGCAGGGATTTGTTAGATAGTAAAGCCCTTAGTGATGTGTGAAGTGGTCACCGAGAAACATCTGTAGGGAGAGATGTCCAATCAGAAAGAAGAGTCCATACAGCAGCAGCGTTAGGCTGGATTTATATAGCCCAATATCACAAATAACAATTGCCTCAAGGGGCTTTACAATATGTTTAGCATGCAATGTTCTCTATCTTTAGAGCCTCAATTCAAATGAGGAAAAACTCCAATTTGTTTTATAGTCAATGCGAGGGGGAATATAGACCCACTATAAGTACATACGGTGAAGATTGTGATTTATAGTTTTCAACCATTGATATCACCTCTGCAACGCTAGATGCATTTATTGTATATTATCAGTCCGTATTGTGCTTTCAATTCCCCACAGGAACTGTGTTTACATTCTTCAATTTACTTTGTGAATAAGGGCGACAGTGAGCTTTAAACACAGATCTATAGGACTGGGGGCTCATTACAGAAACTTCTTAATTCTAAAATCCTATCTTACCTCAGTTTAGGATAACATTTAGGATTTGTGGTCTCACGGAAACATGTTTCCGACGTGCGGTTACATTTTTGAGGAGGTCAGCTTTGCAACTAAAACATAAATGGATGTCCATCTAAAACATAATAAATTTACTTTGCTCATTTATGCTTTAAAGTGCACAGAAAAGTAAAAAAAAATTGAGGTAAATAATGAAAGTGGGATGAAATGGTGGACAGGCAGACATACTGTACACCAGTGTAACTGTGAACTCTGCAGAGAGAGCTGGAGGTGAGTGAACTTTGTAACTTCAGCAGAGCTGCGGCTCTGCAATTAAAAGCTACCCTGTGGAGTTTTCTTGTAAACAAACACAGTCAGTGTTTCTGACTGAAATGCACTTTGTATTCTTGAGACCTAACAAACATGTTCAATACATTTCCTCTCTCACATGAAACATTTGCAAAGTCCATTATTTGACTATTTTGAAACCTGCATTGTTTACATTCATGTTTACAAACTAGCAGTCTTCTTCATTGCTTTTGCTGGCACATTGCTATGTTAATTGGCTTATTACCACCACAACTGTTGATCAGTGGAATAGCTTAAAACTGTTTGTGTGTGTGTCCCTCTGCACATGATACAAACAAAAAAGATCTGTATGCAAGTTCTTGAACTTCTTTTTCCAGTCTAACCAGTGACATATGGAGTTTAGAGGTGAGAGATGTGTGGTTACTACTTCAGACACTGGATATACATAATATTATTTATGCACATCTTTATAGCTACTGTGAGCAACATGTATATGAACGGCTTGGCAGATATTAAAGAGGAAAATATTGATATCAGTCAGTATCAACAAATGCTATCACTTCTAGTTTCATGATGGTAAACAAGTGGAAACAGCTGATACCTTTGCAGATGTGGATGTCCACTTGTGCCAAGCAAAATCTCCCATTTGTGCTTGTTCAAACAGCTTCCAATTTTCAGAGTCAGTGCTCATGAACAACTGCTAATAATATCTCCTGCTAGCTTCATGAAACAGACACAGTATATAATAGCCACATTAACTCAAATGTCATGTTTAGGCAAGTTGTTGTTTTGAATGGTTTCCTCCTCAGATTTCTGTCCATACACTATATATACAGTAAATATGATGTGCCTCTCAGTGCTGAACCATCGTTTCACAGATTTAAAACTTGTTCAACTGCGATGGTTCATGATATCAGTAGCTGATATGGCTGGTAGAGAGAAAACCCACGCAACTCATTATTTTTAATTAACCTCCCACCTTTTCGGTCTCCTCGCTGGTTTTGAACATACTACTGCTGGCCAGTATATAGAAGACATTAGACATTAGAGTCTTTTGACATCACACAGTCTGATTTTCATTATTTGATCCCTGGACTTTCAACAACAACTGACCCAGACCTGAGCACCCTCAGTCCAGCTTCCCAGGTCTCAGCAGCAGTCAGTAGTTGTGTAATGTAAGTATCCGCTGTATCATACTGAATCTAAATAATTCATATCTCTCATTATTTTAACATATTACATGGATATATTCTTCAGCACTGCAGGGTGAATACGTTTCCCGTCTGAATTCACACACACACACACACACACACACACATTTTAATGGCCTCGGCTCCAGTTTCCCCTGCAGAGGAAAACCACATCCATCACTCTTCCAACACAAACCACACACTGCTCGCTCACTCCCTGTCTCTGACAACCACACTCCCAAACGTGCACACACACACACACACACACACACACACACACACACACACACACACACACTCACACACACATAGAAAGAGAGATTGTAACTGTTAAGTGCTTGCCAGGCATCACACTCAGGTCACAGACACAGCAGATCCATAGAGAAGGTTCTTCTCATAAAGGGACAGTCGCTACATACAATGCAGTTATTAGAGAGGCAACTGTTTGCATCTCTCTCTCTCTCTCTCTCTCTCTCTCTCTCTCTCTCTCCCTCTCTCTCTCTGTATATCCATGTCTCTACACAGTCAGCGTAACTACTCACTCCTCATTTATAGATAATTGACTGACTCTCCCTGCTCTTTCCACCGTGACAACAATGAGCTTTTCCTCCTATTAAGGACTCAAGGCTGCTGCACACACAGGCCTTCAGCCATAAAAACAAAATACTCTCACCTACTAAGGAACTCACTAACCGAGGAAGACCTTGTGTATGTGTGCTTAAAATGTACACTTGTATCTATATTTGTGTGTATGTCCCTTTCTCTCTCATGTCCATCGCCACCATCTGACTCATTCAGCAGCAACCAATCAAATCAAAGCTTCGGTTTGGGGGTGATGACATCATTTGTGCTGCGTCCCAACCACATAGAGAGATGCCATCTGGAGGGTGCTGACTCAGCACAACACACACACACACACACACACACACACACACACACACAGAAGTACAGCAGAATCCTTTAGTATTGTAGCCTTGGATCAAACTACTGGTCTCAGTAAGAAGAAACATTGCAGTGATTCTGATTCACTGGTTAGAAGGGTCTGGTATGGAAAAACTGATTTTCTCTCTTACCTCTGGTGGTATCTTGCAGATAGTTTTAGACAGAGGTAGAAAATTTAGGCTAAAGAGTTCATAGATTTCTGCTCTTGAATTTTTTCATTGCTGTGTGCCCCACAAAATGAAATTTTATTCATCTCCATGCGTTGAAGGTAGAAACCACACCTTAACCCAACTATCACAAAACCTAGGACAAATAAAACCAAAACTATCTGCATATACTTATACAGGTGACAAGTGAGAAAACATGCTTGTTTTGTAATTTGGGTGAAATAATACATTGTAACCATTGAATCCCAGTATAAAGAAGAATTTTGTCATGTGAAATTAGACCACTCACAATGCACAACACACACTGCAGTAGAAGTTAGCAGGCTGCAGCTATTTAGCTAGCTAAAAGTGCTGTTCATGCTGACTCTTATCAGGCAACCAGTGATCTGCAGTAGAGAGCCCATTTTCTGTGTTCCAATTATCTGTTTGGAAACAAGTCTACCTCATCAGACTGTTCACTTTGACTACAGTCTCACATGTAGTTTAAAACTACAACCATGTAGTTCTAAACACATTTGTGCATGAGTCAGAAAGTTAGCCTAAAGAGTTTGTTGATTTCTACCTCTACCAGTCTGTGGACGTGGGGGGTAAACAACTCCTGCTCTGACTGCAGTTGGGATGGACTGCTGCGTGAGTGCTTTGGGACGAGGGGTCAGTGTTTGGACGAGGGGTCAGAGTCTCCAAAAGTCTCCAATAACACCAGAAAAAGTCACTAGATTTGTCGCCAGCTGCTTTTTTGAAAAAGAGTCCCTAGAGGGGTCTGGAAACTTGCCTAATATAGTGACATGATTTAGCTTGTAAAGAAAACTATAAAAGAAACCTATTGTGCAAACACATATTATGGAACAAACAGTAAAGCCGAACCTAGCTTGTACAACAATGGGTCTATTTGCAAAACGGCTGATCAATGATGATCAGTGTTTTCTGTGGCTACTTCCATGCTAGATATTCTCAGCATATACACACAATTAATTACGAGGGTGCAGAAAGACTAACCAAAGACAATGTAGATGTCTTCTGTTACTGATAGAAAATAACGTTCTCGACTGTGTAGCCTTGGCTGCACCAGCGAACCATCCATTCATTGCACACTATCCTACACACGTGAACATGATTAACCAGAGAGGTCAGAGGTCGGGAGGAAGCCCGAGTTGCCTTCCTCAAGGAAATACAGAGCTGGAAACAGAGAGGAACCAAATGTTAAAACATGGAACACGTGTTTCAGCTATCAGATGAAACTCTCTCTAGCCCTCTCCCTCTCTGGATCAGCTTTCAGTCTCCAGACAGCAGCTGTCTGTAGAGAGGAAAAACTTAGACTGAGTGGTCAGACATGGAATGTGTGTGTGTCAGTGTGCGTATGTGTGAAGAGCCTGGTGACAGTTAGGTACTTAGAGGCGCCACATTCAGCAAACACATTTCAAATCTGTAATTTATATCACTATTACATGAATTATTAGCAGTGGTGGAAAGTAACTTAGTGAAATACTGCACATGAGTACAATTTTGAAGTACTTTACATTATTTCTATTTCATGCTACGTAACACTTCAACTATAAAAATAAAAAATAAATATTGTACTTTCTATTCCACTACCTTTATTTGACAGCTGAAGCTAGATGAAGATTTTTACATTAACACAGTAGGGTTGGGCGATATGGCCAAAATCATCTATAATGACATGAAATTTTATATCACTTTATATATCACGATAAAGTAATTGTTTGTAAATTCAATAAAATAATGGTTTAAAATACCCATACTTCATCACATTTGATTATTTTCTTCTTTTATTTGGAACATTCAAACAAAAACAAATCCTCCTGCTCTGTGTTTTCCATTTCACTCTACACCTCCATGTTTTCTTCTCACTCTCTTCTTCTGTAGAGGTTGGCAAACCAACTCAGAGGTGCTGCTACCAACTGTAGCTCTCATGTCACATGAAAGAAAACATGCAAAGCTGTCCTGCTGCCCAAATCATCTTACTTTGCGAAACAGAGAATACTGCCCTGATTTCTAAATATAATACACTAGTATTGCCAAATCTCTACCAGTTGACACATTTCTACTATTGCACGATATTTATATATACCATCATATCACCCAAACAACATTGTTGAAGATTTAGTCAGTGCTTCCCAATCCTTTTTGCTTGTGAAAGTTGGTCATTCAAGGTAATTAAACCTAAATTTAACATAGTGTTATACTGTCAACAACCAGTATTTTTAACCCTTACACGAGCAACTCGCAAAGTTGCAAGCCTTAAACATGGGAATCTTTCCCAGCTCTACCATCCATCCAATATAATCAGAAATATCCAGAATCACATGTGAACACAGCAATACATAGCAGGCTGAAGAGGGTAAGCTTTATTAGATCTTGCTGGAAAAATTCAGCAACTTTAATCATCTGATTTTTAAAACCTTGGATCAAAATTCGATCTATTCAGCAACTTCAGTGCTTGGTGCTTGGGTTTGTTCCTGATTGTTGTTTTCCGATTGTGCTCAAACTGATTTCACAGCTCTGATTTCACAGATCTGGCTGGTATCATAGTAATTACAGCCTGACAGAAATTACATTTCTGAGAGCAGTGTGATACAATACATGCAAGAACACATTTAACACTACTACAAATTTGCAATCAATTAAACACTGTAATGTGTATAGCCATGTTGACATATTTAACAGTATTATTTTGGCTATATTTGGCTATATTTGGCAAACTTGGCTCCTAAAGCTGATAATCAATACATTATATTGTGTTTGAAATGCATATCGTCAGCCTACAGTAACACGGGTGGTAGAGAAGTCCAGAACGGTTAAAGTAACACCTTGACATCTCAATTCTTTAATCCGAACTTGTGTAAGTGAATTTAATGCATGTCAACATGACACTGAACAAAAATTTGGATGATCCTAAAAATACATGTTAGCCATGCCTTCAGGGCATTGATATGCACTAGACACAATACACCATATCCCAGTACATCAACATCAGCCAGTTAAAGAGATGATGTAGCTGAGTCTGGCATTTTACCGAATCCTACCTGTCAGCTGGCAGGATGAACGCTGCCCTTTTCTGTCCAAATCTTGTCTCAGTAATGATAGTGTTTGTATTCTCTAATGAATCTTGGATTAGCATCATGGGAAGAGGAAGCAGTGAGACAAATTTCTCAGATCATAGATGTAAAGCCCAAAAGATCAGATGATAATTGTACCCTGAACTGAGGAATATTAAGGATTAATGTTTCCACTCTTGTTCTCTCTGTTCTATTAATACTCTTCAGTAAGCCAGGTTCTGTTCGCTCAATTGCAGCCTGACACAAATGTTCCTGTGTTTGTGTGTGTGTGTGTGTGTGTGTGTGTGTGTGTGTGTGTGTGTGTGTGTGTAGCCCCCTCTAAGGATGAATGAGCTCTGATTACTTGGTTCAAAGAAAGAAGGAGAAAAAAAAGAATGCCAGGAGAAGGTAGAAACACTACTGAACAGTGGAGGACGGATACAAATTTTGAAAATGAATAAAATAAATGCCTACCCAAAGAAACCACTTTTAAAAAGAAACCCAAAGGAAGAGAGAATAAAACGAAGAGTGTTGTGAATCAGTCCCAGCTGCTTCATTCATTCTGTCTGCATGGAAACTATGAACAGAACTTTGAATATGAATGAAATTCAGGATTTTAATGCACACCCGAACACACAACTGCACAGACTCTCCACAAGAGCTACTTGTGGTTGTACTGGAGGGTTTTCCAACCGTCCATGACACACATATACACACAAACTCACTGACTCAGGCCAAACCGCAGCATACTAAATCTTCATTTGCCTGAGAGGTTCAAAGTTTTAGGCTGAGCTGAAGTTAAACTGAGGACAAGCAGTCAGTAAACTAAGAAACCAGCTAGTTCACAGCAAAGCATACCAGTCAGTAAACAGTCAGCCTGTAAATTAGTCAGTTCATCAGTCAGTACATATGTCATTTGGAGCACACAATCTTTTAATTGAAAAGTATAATTCAGATTTTATGACATAAGGTGGCACTCCATAAGAGTTACTTTCACCAGTATATCAATGCATGTATATCATTTCTTTGGGGCAGGAGTTCTGTGTCCAGAGACTCAGCTAGTGACTGGTCAAAATGAAATGAGTCACACCAGACACCACATAACAAAAACATTTACAAGATAAAAATAACCCTCAACCCGCACTCACAGTGCAAAACCTACATTTTCTATCTGATTAATTGTCCTGTGAGTCCTTCAATTGGGAACACAAACGTTATTGTATTTGCAGACTATAGCCAAGTTTGAATATTGAAAGAAAACTTTTGGCTATGGAGTATAGAGAGTAAGCGTGTTCAAAGAGCTCATCTTCACAGCTTGAGAGACTTTATTCCATCTGGGTTTTTGGGGGTAACATGGGTGGTCAACACAAGGGCCCACACACACCAAGGATAACTCCCCACTTTCAGCACTTTACCATATATTGTATTTTACTGGATTATAAATCCTTTCTATAAAAAAAACCTCACTATTAAATCAAGTAAGCCACACAATCATTATTAAGCCAGCAAACAGGATGTTAAAGATGTCACTATTTGCATTTACCAACAGCTTTCTCCTTATGCCTTCCATACCAGTGTGTTACGGGACCTGTATGCTTCATCAGAACTGCTTGTCAGAAGGTCAGATAGCTTTGGAAACCCCTACACCCACACAATAGTCATAGTTATCCAACGAAGCTTGAGGTCAAGGGCAACTGGACTTGGTAGAAGAAACTAGAAGACATTTCGTCACTCATCCCAGAGACTTCTTCAGTTCTGACTGACTGGTAAGGAAACTCACCTACACCCACACCTTTAGGGGATAACAGCCGCTCAGCTGCGCAGAGGTGAGAAAGGAAGTTCTCTTTCATTGTTTCACTATTTCTGTCACTTTTAACGTGTACAACCAAGTACAACATTACATTGCATTCCACACTATGACCACAACTTTGAGTGTGGTCGTTTGATAAACACGTTTTCTTTAACTCTATTTAACTTGATGTAGAACTGTGTCTGCCTTTGACTTTTAATATAGCATATTTTTCTTGAGGATGGTCCTGCTGTGTTGCTGTCAACAGTAGGCAAGGGTATCTGGCACTAAAAGAAAAGCATGAACGATTTTAATAGCGTTTTGCTTATACTTGTTTCTGCTGCCTCCTCATCCCAGGGGAACAATAAAGGTTTTCTGAACCTGTCAGCTGAGCAACTGATGGTGTGTTTAATAAAACTAGCATTACTGATGAACTGGAAACAGACATACCAGGATTCTCACCAAATCCCCTGGATTTGTTAGACATGCAAGTGGAAATTTCACTGTAAATTATAAACTTTGTGAGCTGGCCCTGGAGGGACTTCTCTGACATTTAGGGAAATTAGCTTTTTTTGCTGTCTAATTGAGACTTAGATGAGAAAATTTAATTCGTATACATCACCTGTACCTGAAGAAATGTCTTCAATCAAATGTAATTTTCTTCTAAACCACTGTGTGGTTGTTTAAGAGTCCCCAGACAGAGCTAGACTCTCCATATGTTTCACACATGGCTGTATTACAGTTTCTAGTTTTGTAAAGAGATGTCTTCCCTAAGTTATCCCCAACTGTTATTACAGTCTTCCATTTGTCAGTCTAGCCGGCAAACTACATTGTAGGAGTCAGACAAGGAATCTTATCTGTCACACTTCTATCCATTTAGATCACATTTTATCACAAACACATTCTTTTCCCGGACCTCATTGTACTCACTCTGTCTTACTCTCCCACACACACACACACACACACACGTAAACATACACAGTAGTTTCTTGCTGTTTGTTTTTTACTAACGAGCGACCAATAAAGCGTTTTACTGCAGTGTAGTGCAGGATAACAGGCTAATTACTGACTGCAGTGAACCAATGAACAGCACTGATATTGGGACATGGAGAGAGCCGTAAATCTGACCCAACTAATCTAAAATGACAAACTGTCAAACCAATGCCATATTTATAAATAGATATTCCTACGTGATGACTCTGTGCCAGGTGTATTTGGTGACCAGGATGTTTTCATGCAAATTGGACTATAAGGAACTGTAAATATGGTCATTATATATATATATATATATATATATATATATATATGGTAATTCCTAGCAAGGTCACATTTCTAATGCTGATACCACCAAGACATCCTCTTCTGTGCGCCAATTAGCAATTTTGGATTCCATCAGTCTGACGACGATTTGAATGCAGGTCAGTTTTAAGTAATTTTTCAAGCCAAAATATCAAATATTCACTTGTAATAAATTGTTAGGATTTGCTGTTTTTGTAAATACATATAATTTTTGATTTTTGGACTGTTGGTCAAATAAAATAAGCTAGTAAAAAGGACCAAAACTGAAAAAAAAGGACTTTTATAGGTTACACTGTTCAAATCTTCCCATAAGGAGTTTCTCAGTGGACTAAGACTAATTTAAAAATATACGTGAAATAGAAAATTATTTTACAGTAATATGGTTCGGAATTGCAACTCAGTAGTAAATGTTCCGAATGTGGAGATTTTAAAAGCACAGCTTGAATGATTTTAAGAATCTTTTGATCTTTCTAATTGTTTCTGCTGCCTCATCTCAATGGAACAAAGCGTTTTTTCCTGAACCCGTCAGCTGAGGAACTGATGGTGAGCTCAATAAAACAAGCATTACTGATGATCTGGAAACAGACATACCAGGATTCCCAACAAATCCCCTGGATTTGTTAGATATGCAAGTAGAAATTTTACTGTAACTTATAAACTTGGTGAGCTGACCCTTGATGGACTATTCTGTCATTTAGGAAAATTATTTTTTTTGCTGTCTAACTTAGACTTGGATGAGAACATTTATTTTTTTTATTTTTGGGAGTTTCTATACATACACCTGTGCCTGAATTAATGTGTTTAATCACATGTAATTTTTATGGTAATATAATAATAATAATAATAATATGGTTCTGACTTGCAACTTAGTAGTAAATGTTTAATAAAAATCCCCAAATGTGGAATCAAGTTAGAGCTGACAACTTTAAATGCGCAATACTTGTTTGTAACGTTGTACTGCAAACAGGAGGCCAGTGTTTCAAATTAAGTTAGCTTTCTATTCGTGAATGTTTTAGTTGTTTTTCGACAAACATTTTCAAGAAAAACTATTTAACTACTTTAATACTTACGTAAAGACTACGTATCAGTTCTGAATCATTTATCATTCCTTTTGAGGAGTCTCCAGGTTGTAATCACAATTTGAATGTGAATGAGCCTTTTGTTATTGACCTTCAAGTGGTTCAATGCAATCAGAGAATCAGGCACAACATCACTCTGATTATTAGAGAGTTAAAAAAAATCAATCACAAATATGATGGTACACGAGGACCAAAACAAAAATAACCTCATCACTTCTTGTTATATCACAGAGACTCGTACACACAGACTGTTCCAGAGACAGAACCGCAAGATGCACTGAATTTCAAACGCTGGACTTCAAACTGTGTTTGTGTTGTTTTCTGGTCAAGACATCAATCTCTCTTCTTCTTAAAATGCATTGCAGATTGCAACAAGCAATTTTTGCCATTATCAATTCATGTACAATAAATTGATTTATCAGTGTATAGAATGCATTGCACTTTAACAGAGCCTGCGAATCAGAGAAAAGCAGCAAAGCCTCACATTTCAGAAACCTCCCATCAAACTCATCAATTAACTTAAAATTGCTTCAGCAGTAAAACATAGCAAATATAAAATCAGCCAATGTGATATTGTTCTGCTTGAAATTTTGGCTCTCTGACAGAGCCATCTTTCTCTGCATCAAACCAACACGCACATAAACAGACTTAAACGGTGGGTGTTGAGTAATTACTCAGAGTCAAGCATACTGGGGATCTCCAAGGAAGCCCTATTAAGTGTGTGTGCGTGTGTGTGTGTGTGTGTGTGTGTGTGTGTGTTGACAGCTTTACTCAGGCTACAACTGGCCTGGGTAACAGGGAGAAATCTATTCTGATTGGCCCGTTGGCTAGAGTGGAGCCTCTCAAGGGACTCAAGGTGAAATGCGCACCTTTCTCAATCTTCATTCTTGCAACTTCTGTGAGGGTAATTTCAAATTAAGCATGGGAAATTAAATTAAACATCAGGAGTATGACTGCTGTGGCTTCATGTGCTATATGTGCAATTTACAGAAGCTATAAATAGCAGCCCATCGTACATCCCCCTAGGTATAAATGATACTGGAGGTGGAGACAAAGAGAGAAAACATCTAAGGTAATTGAAATAACCTTCAGCCAAGATGATCTGAGGTTAACAGGAAAGCCTGTAAAGAAGTCCCAGGGAAGTTATTGGATAGCAAATCAGAAGTGTATCCCAGTGGGATGACAAAATTTTAATGAGAAAACTGTCTTGAGCTTCCATTTTTGCTGACCAGTTCCCTCAAAGCTGGTTACCCAAACCAGCAAATATCAGAAACAATTCTAAGGGAGTTGTTTAGTCAAATTGTGCTTTTTACTGTTTCCCACAGGATTTGGAGAGGCAATGGTGGGTTGGTCCAAGAGGGTCCAGTAAATTACATGTGTCCATTTACTTTTAATGGACACATGTAATATGTTTTATACTTTCTGTGAATATAATCCAATTAATCTTACTTCCATCCTGTATAGACACCTTATTTTGAAAACCGGACGTTGTCACATGTGTATCCTATGTGTAGCGTTAAATTCATCGAGTCCGACCCACTTTGATAAATAATGTTGAATGCGGTTCTCGTATGGCGTAATTTTGGGTTATACATATAAAATACACACCTTGAATTGTAAATAAATAAATATTTTGAAATTGAAAGTACACTTTAAATCATAGTAGAATTAAATTCTTATTTCCATTTTCCTATTTGTGACTTTTAACAGCTCTGTCAATCAGGATAAAAGCTTTCTGTCTCTGTTACACACGCACAAAGACAAAGGCAAACACCTGCCCACAGGAGTTAATAACATCAAGGTCTATTAGCTAGCACCGCTAATCAGCCAGTAACACACAAACTCACATACATGTTAGTAAAATGTCTTTGTGATCGATTATAGTTAAAATGGATGCTCATTACACTAAAACACACACATACACACACCATATGGCTGCAGCTGTCCAAAGACTGGAAAGCTTTTAAGGAGGGAGGGAACAAAAGGAGGAGGATGAGGAGGACAGGAAATCCTTTCTTTGTATTTATCTATTTAACACTCTTTCTCTCTGCCTCTGTAGCTCTCTCTCTCGTTTGTCCCCTGGTGGGTAATAAGGACTAATCCACTTAAGCGGCCTCTCTCTCTCCCACTCTCTGTTCCTGTCTGTCACCCCAACATCGCACATGCACAAACACACGTACATACGCACACATAGACAGAACCACACATTTCATTCTTCACACCCATCTGCCACTGTGCGAGACTGGCTGCATGAGTGGGAGACAAAGAAAGAGATGGAGGGAGGGAATCCCTGCCTCACTCCTCAACAGCAGCATCTTATTGTTCCTGATGACAGCCGGGATGAGAGACTCTCTCTCTTTCTCTCTCGGTCTCTCTCACACACACAGACACACACATAAACACACACACACACACACACACACACACACACACACTCTTAAATAATATATGTGTAGCTCCTCCCTCCAGGTTTCCTCACCATGACTCAGGCCTGAGGCCTCATTTAAAGGAACAGGACAGACGACTCATTCATCATAATCTTACTTACTTAAAACGCAAGCAATTTAAACTGTTGGCATGCTGTGCGACCAGTAAAGTACAACACACCTCTGAGCCACACCTCTATACACTGTTCCTCCATTACCATGAATATGGGCACTGTAGATTTTGAGTCAATCCTACACACACTGTCCTTCTATCACAAATACTTACTAGCTCACCAAATCAATGAACCAGCAGGAGTTGGACGATTAACCCTATTTGCTGAATTTTCCTTAAGCAGACAGAAAGACAAGAACAATGACAATGAACAATGAGAGTTTCCTCTGCATTTCTGCTACTTTCATTCAGTGTGTTGATCCTCATTATATTGTTTAGCATCATATTTTAGCCCAGTATTACTGGTTTACTACTAAATAGTCTTGGATAAGGAGTTGCCACAATATCACAGTTTCAGCCTAAGTACTCCAGCTGACATATTTGGGTTTGGGGAGAGGGGTGGTTGCGGGGTTTATCTCCATGCCAAAGCTGCTTTAAGAAATGATTTGTCTGTTGAAACCTTAGATAACTACATATGCATAAGAGGACTGTTTTAGCTGCAACAGACATTTGCTGTGTCCGTATGATAGATTCTGGGTTTTTACTCATTATTCATAGATGGGAGTTGGAACATTAGCTGAAGAATGCTTTTATGATGCAATTTTACTTCTGTTAGTTACTTTCTGTGGGGGCCAGATGTGCACTGTTAAAGGAGAACTCAAAGTCTGTTTATAGGAGTTGGGGAGTACCACAACATATACATACGAAAAAAACGAATTTGAGAAATTGCCTGAACTGATGTCACTTAAAGTTAGTGTTGGTTGGTCCTGAAGACAACAAGTTAGTTAGTCCGAAAAAACGTAAGCTTACCAGCCCTTCTCACATCTGCTTGAGGCTACATTAGCTGCAACTAGCATAACATACCCGTAGAATAGAAAATTACATGAAATAAAAAAGATAAAAACGCCAGTGTGGGCCGCCTATAACTTTACATGTAAACTTAAGTGTTAGATAAATAATTTCAGATGGTCGCCTCTGAAAACATTACAACTTATCTTGTTTGCTACTACTTCTCTTAAAGCCAGTGAGACACCCCAGAAATAGATCCCAATGCATTTAGCTACAACAGCTAATACAGCGGGCTGAATTTTGCACTTTGCCTAACACTGGTACATTTACAGTGATGCTGATAAACGTGCACATGCACCAGACAGTAAACCCAATTGATAAATGAATGAATACATACATTAACTTAAAAAGGCTGCTGGTCAGATTCAGAAAAAGCTTTACAATATATATATTTTTCCTGGAGTAAGCATGTCTCAAATCAAATCAAAAAACAGCTGTGATTCCTGAAAGTCAGAATGGCCACAGTCATGTGGTTACATACCATATAACTGCAATTTTTGCAGTTTGATTCCAGATGGAGACCTTTATTGTGTGTCATATGTCTCTTGCTTCCCATGTTTCCTGTCAGTATCTATGCTGTCAACTATCCAACAAAGGGAAAAGCGCCAAAAGACAAAAGAGAGTAAGAAAAAAAATCTATTTTCTTTAACTGTGTGTTTCTTACAGGCATGAGAAACAATATAACTTTTTTCAGTTCTCTTGTTACTGTGCTAATTCATTTCATTCAACAACTCGGTCAAACTAATTGAATTTACAGTTTTATCCAGTACAGTTTTCAGAATCACAGCTGCCTCCAAACCAACTCCTGTCTTCAGTCCTAATTTGAATAGTGTTAAGCTCACCTGCACAGCTGTGCAACTACATGCGCAGTGAAAGCTGAAGATGTTCAGTGAAGTAAGTCTGTTAATATGTATTCATGGCAGCACATGAGCAGAGGCATCAGTGTAAGTGCTGGCAATACTAGTGGATTAGTATTAGACCGAGTAGTGTTACTGACAGTGTGATCTCATTAAGCTTTATTTAAACAACAGCCTTTATCATTAGTTTTAATCCCTCTGCATAAACTCAGTAATGGATTTTAAGGACACCTCTGCCAAGACGTGAGGCTATCCAAACTACAGCTCGATGAAAGCGGGATTCTGATAAGCAATACTAAGCCTAACTAAACAAAACCACACATCATAATTACCGTTCATCCAGACTCTCTCTCCCCCTCTCTGTCGCTCTGCTTATATTGCAGGTTAATCTGGCTCTAAGCCTGGAGGAAGCAGTGTGTGTGTGTGTGTGTGTGTGTGTGTGTGTGTGCGTGTGTCTGAATCAGGGTGAATGACTGGATTACTGGTCACTCATCCATGTAAAAGCACTCTCAAACAGACACACACACTTATCCACTACCATACACAGACCAACATTCATTCATTCTTAGATGTCCTGCCTAAAACACAAATACTGTCAACCATAAATATTAATTTTTTCAATTCTTTCCTTCAGCACTGTGAAAAACCTGTGATAGTAGAAATGAGGTCTGTTTTACATACTGTTTTCAGGATGCAAGATCCTTCTCAGGGTAAAATAAGGTCTCTCCTCAGTTTTGTCCTCTGGTCAAGTGTTTGTTTTCAGAGTGAAATGAGGTCTTGTCAACGTGAAATATGAGCTCTCCCTAAGGTGAAATAAGGTCTTACCTTAAGTACTTAGCATGCTCCAAACTAGCTCTAACTAGGGTCCTGCATCGTCATTATAAAATGAACTGTCCTGTTTCAGTTACGTTCATTCAGTCACAGAAAGCAGCTGACTTAGTTATTAGTGCCACAGCAATTCTATGTTACCATGTATAAAAATGATTCCAATAACTTTAAGACTTTAAATTTGGGGAAAACAGAGCACTGGTATCAGATCAGTACTCAGAGAGTGGAGTAGGGACTGCTGGCACAACTCCAACTACACTATATGGACAAAAACACCGGGATGTCCCAATACTTTTGGTAGGCACTGTTTTTTCACGGTGTGGTCTTTCTCAAGGGAAATCTTAATGCTACAATATACAATTTTAGAAAACAGTTCTTTTAACAGTGTGTTTGGCCTTTTCCAGTTTCAATATGACAAGGCCTCCGTGTACAAAGCCATCTCCACAAAGAAATGCTTTTCTCAATTTGGTGTGGAAGAACTTGACTGGCTCGCTCAGAGCCCTGACCTCAACCTTTGGGAAGAACTAGAACATAGATTTCGAGCCAGGCCCTCGTGTCCAGCATCAGTGTCTGACCTCACAAATGCTCTTCTGGATGAACGGGTAAAAATTCCTACAGAGAAACTCTAAAATCTTGTAGAAAGCCTTCCCAGAAGAGTGAAAGCTTTTGTAGCTGCAAAGGGGGGACCAACTCCATATTAGATATAGATCTTCCAACATGTCATCCAACTCTGTCTAAAGCCAAAGGGGTTTATATGTGTTTGAATGGTCACATATTGCACCTGCTGTTATAGTCTCCTCCTTGTTGAATGCCACTGGTTCCCCAATTTATTTCTCATGTTTTTGTAGTCGTGATATGAAAAATTGTACCAATGTGTGTAACTACATTCAATTTTCGACAGTCTCTCCTCAAAGCCCCTCATAGTGTTCCACTCAGCTGTACATGAAAAGTGACAGAATAATGAAAACAGAGATATGAGTTCAAACAATGCCTACTTGCACACCTTTGAACACCTGGCCAATCACTGTGTAAAGTGTGCATGATTGTCAGATTGTAGGATTTACATAAATTGTGGGATGCATTGTTTATGTCTGTCTTTAACTGTAATGTCCTTTGTTCTCTGATAATTAGACACAAAAGGATAGTAAACAAAATGAACAAACTAACACTAATGTTGTATACATTTAAACTACGAGATGCTGGTGATGTTGGTCATCTTCTAGGAGTGCAAACTTCCCTTTGAAAAGCTGCTGAAACCGCCATCTTCTCTTTACTAAACATCTCCATGGCTACAGACATTACTCATGGCTTTTAACAGATTAGCTGAGAAAATTATCCCTAATTACTTGGTCATGCACAGAGTGCTCGCTTTGCTCCTCACTGCTGGAATATGAATAACATACACCGAGATTCAATCTCATGAGAATGCCAAACAATAACATGAAAGATAAAAAAAAAATGTACTCAATTTGTATTTCTATAGAGAGGTTGTGCCTTATTAATTAGATTCTATTAAGATTAATCAAAGAGTTATAAGAAGCGGCATTTAGCAGAAATCTGATGCTGTTTTTAGCACATGGACACTGTCCTCAGCTTTCAGCCAAGATGCCACTTGGTGTGAAGGTAGTTTCAATCCCCCAGCATGCCTGCATGAGGAGCTGCTGTGCTTCACCTGTTTCTAACACGACAAAGGCCAGAATGACATCACTAGCTTCTGCTTGTTAAGTGTGTTATTCTAATAAAATGAGTGATTTACAATTATTCTGGTAGCGTAGCAACAGCAGCAGCTATTGACAGACAGCTGGCGTCAGTTGTCTGATAAACACTCAGATAACTGCGCTCTGATTGCATGTGTGTAGGTATGAATGCGTGTGTGTCACTTCCTGTTGCTGTCTGATAATTTAGGATCCTATTTATAAACCACTGATTAGCATAACATTGAGCAGCCGTTCCGCCCGCACTTTCCTGTGAGAGAGTGTGTATGTGTGTGTGTGATGATGCATCCTGTGTATGTATATATTCTGACTTTTTTTTTTAATTCTCTGCTGTTGCTATCTGAAAATGTGATAATTTTGAGTGTCTAATTTCCATTTCATGTTTTTATCTTCTCTCAGTGCTACACCGTTTCCTATAAATACAAAATTCAAGTAGATAATTATCACTTTTTGAAAACACATCAAGTTCCTCAGACATATGCATGAAAAAGAAAGCTTAAATTAAACACTAAATATATAAAATGAACACAAATCCTTTTCAAGCTTATGTATTAATAATGAAAATTCCACAAAGACCTTTTTGTTTGTCTGTTTAGTCTGGGAAATTGTCGATTATACTGTAGTTCTGGTTTGGGTCACAAGCATACAGTCTGTGGCGACAAGTTTAAATTTCTAAGACTGGATTTGGCACGCTTGACACTGCGTGTGAAGAATGATTTAATAATCAAGTTGATCAGATTTCAGTGCAGAGCCAGTAGCTCAGCTGAAGTTGACCTCACTCTTATGAAGTTCTTTGTCCTTCAGCCCTCTCAGCCCTTGTTGTCCCTGTCTCTTCATCCACAATTTCATCCAAATTAAGTGTTTTTCCTCCATTTCTTTGCAATGTATGCACAAAGCATTTGCATAAGGGGTGTTCGTTTTGCAGAATCAATACTAAACTCACCAAAATACATGTCCACACTAGCAGTCATCCATTGTTCCCTTTAAGTACTCACTCAATGTACTATCCTTTCTGACTGTCAAGACTGATCAGAATTTGTACATTGGTGTAAATATGTGTGGAGTGTCTAGTCTTTGCAGGTTTCAAAACCTGTTTCAAAACCAGTCAGTCAGTCCACAGAGGGTTAAGTTAATAACTTTTAATTCATACCTGAAACAGAGAGCTAGTTGAAACAGCTTGTTGGTGTCATTAACGTTATCAGTCAATGTCAGCAGCCTAATGGGCTTGATTTGTTTCCTAAGAGGTTATAGTTACACACAAAACTGTCCTTTGTCATATTACAGTTATGTCAAATTACAATATGTACAATACTTTACACTGTGTTACAACACATGTAAAAAGTAAAACAGCAGAATGCAAAATGTGTCAAAAAAAACAAACAAACAAAAAAAGAGTAAAACAGCAGAATGCAAAATGTGTAAGAAGAATTTTTTGAGGGCCGAATCAGTGCTGGCAGTGTTAATATCACACATCTAATTAAATACTTGCAGATGCATAAGGACAAAGTTGGACTGTACAAGCCAGAAGTTCTAGTCAGCATGGGGATCACGTGTGCCCTATGTCATTAGTAAGTCTGACAGCACTCGGTGCTCCACATGGAGAAATCTATTATGGCAGCAATGGAGATGTTAAATCAATGGCAAATTAAAAAGAGTAAGGTAGATTTAATTCTATGAGACAATGTCAGGAACATGCAAACTGACGTTTGATCGGCTTATTAACTGCTAAGTATAATATCAGATTCGTATCTGTATTGGCAGATACTCAATAATGTGGAATTGGTTTTAGAAATGGAGAAGTGGTAGGGAGCCATCTGTAATTTCCTCTGTACTAAAATCAAACAGACATTCATCTTCGCTCTCACAGCTGTTCAGACAGGGTGGTGTATTTTAATGTGTGCTGGTTGCTTTTTGTTTTGTCTTTTGTTTGTTGTCAAAATTCATTACATTTTCACCTGTATGTGAATCATTTTCATTTAGTGTCATTTATTGTACCCTGTCAAGTGGGAATGGGAGAGGGAGTCACACTTTAAGAGACCGGAGTTTTATGTCTTTCTGCACACCAGGAGTGGAGACATTATTTCTTTAGAGATGAGATAAAACATTTTTATAGAGTCTCTTGTCAGCACTGCAGTAACAGCTGTGGAGAAAAGTTCAGAGAAAGGACTTTATAAATGTGAATATGTTCTACCTGAATTAAAAAGTTATTAAAATCAATTTGGTGAACATCCACCTCTGAAACTCTCTATGTTTCTAAATAATCAGCCTTTGGGACACACTAATATTTCATACACACACAGATAATAAACTGAAGAAGTGGGATTTGAAGGTTTACTTCTAGCAATGAACTAGTGCTGAAACAATTAGTCAATTGATCGATTTCTTGATTAATAAAAAGTTAGGAAGCAACATTTTTTTATAGTTAATCGTTTCAGGGTTTTTTTCAAGCAATTGTGGGACAATATAATCGCTAATAAATAATAGCCCTACACTGAATCTCGATGTCGTCAACACAAAAACACAGGAGTCTGCTGGATAACTGGACCATACCACATAGTCTTTTAGACAAATCATGTTTTTTGTCTCAGTTTGGAATGCTGGCACTATATGAATCCTACAGTACTCGTGAGCCTCGGAGGCTTTCACTATATAGAAAATGTCAGCCAAAGGTCTCCTATTTTCAAAAAGCATCTGGACCATTGATGCAGTCAAAGACACCTTGAGCAGCAGGACTTCAGCTAGCCATCAGCAGCACAGCAAGTGTTCAGCTTAATAACTGGTTGTTTTTTACATCAACATTCTCAGGGACACATACTTGACTTCTCTCCGACAGTTGGCCAGATTTCAACAAAATCAGGATCCCCCCCCCTTTTTTTGTGTCTCATTGTTTGCACTGATGAGTCAACCAGCAGATTTCCACGTCCATCTCCTGGAAATGTTCCAGCTGACAGTCATCTAATATTATGGGAAAAATGAAGACAAGGAGATCACACACGTAATTCTATACAACACACACAATGTCTCACAGAGCGTGTGTGTGTTCGATTTAATAAACTACCTTTGTAGGATTGTTCATAATAAAGTTATTGAACTGGATTACAGTGACGGAGAGAGATTCAGGGTGTGCCTCCATACAGCTGTATGTGTGTGTGATGTATCAAACATGTTTCCAGTGTATCACAAGTTTCCTAAACTGACTATTTTCCTATTGGGGTCATTTTACCCCCTTCTCTCTCTCGCCATTACACACACACACACACACACACACACACACACACAGAAGAATTCATATTTACTTATTAACTCTATCTGTCAATTATTTCCATGATTAATCACTTATTCTTTGGTCTTCAAAATGTCAGAAAGCTGTGGAAATGTCCATCACAAGTTCTCAGAGAGTAAGGTGACATGTTTTGTGTGACCAACTCAGAGAGAGAGAGATTTAATTTATAATCATATAACAAAGAAAAGTCTCCCATTTGGGTAGCTGGAACCAGAAAGGTCCAGTGTGACTGACCAGGAAATTAATCAAGGATGATCTATGAAAAGACTTGCCAGCTGCAGCTGTGTGTTTAGCCATTATGCTCTGGTAGCAGTGTCACACACACATAAACACACACGCGCACGTAATCAAAACGCACATACATAAAAACTGCATCATTACATTCTGCCCACAAACACTTTCTCTCTCACCTTCTGACCATTTTAGATCAGTTTACACAGAATGAGCGCTTGATTTTCTAAATGTATTAGTGTAAGACACAAACACACACAGATACTGTGACTCAAACACGCGCGCGCGCGCGCGCGCACACACACACACACACACACACACACACAGCCACACAGCCTGCTTATTAAAAGGTCTCACAGTTCTACATAAATCTCAATTTAGTCTCATACAGAACAGACTTCCTGAGATTTCCAGGAGCTGATCTGATGTCATTCCTCCATGATTCCTCTTTCTTTCTTTCGAGACCATCAGCATCAGACACATGAGCTCACAGTATTGCACACACATATGCACAAGCGCGCACAAACACACACAAACACAATTACACTGTAAATGCATGTAAACCATCAAAAAGCCAATTTCCCATGATTTTAAGCTGAATTTGAACGATTCCCTGTTTGATCCCCATCTGGCTGTGCCTGTGTGACAGCACGGAGCAGATTTTGATATTCTGCAGATTTCTGCTGATGTTCACTTGGTTTCATGTGCTTGTTCAGTTGGTGACATTCGCCACAGTTATGATGCTTTTGTGGCAGATTTTGCTGATTTGTAGCCGGGTCTTCCTACCTGTTTTGTAGAAGGCATCAGTGTCGGGGTCGCTGGGCGCCTCCTCGGCCGCTTCTGCAGGGTTCATACCAGAATCCGGTTCAATACAATCCACCGACAAAGAAAGAGAGAAATCAAGCCCTCCGGTCCGGAAAAAATCCTCGCGTCTTTATTCCTCACATGTTCTCCGTTTATCTCTCTCTTCCTCCAGCTCCCTCGCTAGGTTTCTTTCTTTCTGTCGCCCTCTCGGTTTGTTTGGTGTTTCAGGGCTGGCTTCGTTTCTCTCTATTGTTCCCGGTCCAACCTCCCTCTCTGCTGCTGTCCGCCAGGGTCTCTCTGCTTCCCTCCCTCCCTCTCCGCCCGTACCTCCCCTCCCTCTGTCTCCCTCAGTCTCTCTATCTCAATTCAATACATTGACCTTTATTGGCAAGACATAATGTGTGTGCCGTTAAAGCATTTATAAATTATTGTCAAACAGATATAACAGCAACGTATATTTATTATTATTATTATTAATATTACTATCCTTATTTTAATTTAATCCTAAAAAAAAGTCCTCTTTGGAGTGTGGGTGTGTGCTGTGGGTTTCACAGCAGTGTGCTCATTTGTTTTGAAAAGATCTTGTGTGCCAACTTGACATTTTGTCCTGATGTTGGAGCTGAAAGAAATCAATTTTACTTTCCAAATGATGAGAGTGCATCCTCTGGGGAGCATAACCTTGTGCTCATTATTCTTGTGTACAATTTATAATGCTGTCTCC
Source organism: Micropterus dolomieu (assembly GCF_021292245.1). Lineage (NCBI taxonomy): Eukaryota > Metazoa > Chordata > Actinopteri > Centrarchiformes > Centrarchidae > Micropterus > Micropterus dolomieu. The sequence goes on along the minus strand of NC_060156.1, from coordinate 24,596,278 downwards.
AGTTCCTACGTGTTCCTGCATTGCCTGTGTTGTCTGCAACTAAGTGTTTCATCCTCTCTTGCCATCTCTTCTACCAGTATGTGAGTTGTATCCATGAGATAAGTAGGCCTACTACACTGTGCAGGTGCTTACAAGGAAGGGTCACCAAAAACATTATGAATCATTCTCTCGGGACCACAAACAGCCACATACAACATTTCTCTGCTAACTGTAGCTGCTGTTCTGTGTGTTGTTTTACTCACATAAGTCCAAAGTCAAACAGGTGATTTTATATGAGGATCACTCACTTCAGCAAAACAACAAGAAGCTTTAATGATGACACTAATATTGGAGAAAATGATTCTGCTGCCTTGGGGATGATACTATGCCAAGAGTCTTTGGACGTGATTCATCCACTTGCATCAGAAAAGCAGAACCGAAAAGGTTACTATCTAAACTGTAACCTTGCTGGATTATCACTTGCTGGAATGTATGTTTGCTCCATTAAGGTCCAGTTTTCTGGTTTGAAGGTAGAGCAGAAGCTTTTCCTGCCCATTCATTAAAGCAAAACACCACAACAGTCAGCATGTATCGAGGTGATAAGAACAATGCTGGACCATGATGAAGAGTAGTATACACTTCACACAATGTACTAACTATGTACTCTACATTTTCTATGGTCTTTAAGCCTAAATAATCAATATACTGCATATTATCAGTGAATCAAATGACTACACCTGAGAAGGGGTTTCCTACAATGACAAACCAATAGAGAATTATCACCAAAGTCTGCAGTTCTATTGAGCTTCAAGCAAATTGTTTTGGTTTTATAGTACATTCACTATTTTGTTCAACACTCATTCACTCTGCTCTGGGGGAACAACAAGCTGTTATCAGAAAAGCTTTAATAAATCGTCTTAATGCTACCTTATCAGCAGACAAACGAAGGAATTAGTAAAGACCAAACCAGAGATAAAAGGAGAGTGAATATCAGTGTACGTTTGTGAGGTGGCTATAAACAAAAATCTCCCTAAAAAAAGGAGGAATGGCAATAGAGAGTGTTGTGGTCATTTTTTATTTGTTTATTTATTTATTTTTTTACAGCAAAGCCATATGTAATCTCTCGGTAGCCATAAACCAGAGTCAATGAAGGCCCAGCAGGAAAGTCAACCTTGAGGGCACATAGTGACGTCTTCAGTTATTTTCCTTAGGTTTTGTTAATTCAGGGGAGTTTTAAATCACAACAACTAATGAACAAGCCATCCAACTCCTTTCACTTACCTCTTCTATGATTTCATGAAGTTAATTTATGTATGGCAAATGAAGTATTTGACAAAAAGCCGTTCCTGTTCCTCTCCTAAGCTTTACTCTTGAGTACCAACCAGGAAGAGGTCAGCTGTGTGTTGGCCTTTGTCCAGAGGTTACCATGTTCAACATGTCTGTTTCACTCCCTGAGACCTTTCTCTTCTGGTTTTCCTGGCAGTGTAAGATTCTCCTCCTCTCACTGAACACACCACCTTGGGTATCAGCGTCTATGTGCAAGCTGCTCCCTCTCCAGTGTCTTCATCCTCTCACTGTGTGCTACTGCCACCTAGTGGGGAATATTGCACAAAACAGATATGTCTAAGTTGTGTAATGTTTTTTCGTCATAAGATTTTTTTGTTACACTTGACAGCCCCAGAAGGCCCCATTAAAGCCTTACTCAAGTCAATTTTAATTAGATGATTTCTGCTTTTTCCAAATAATGGACTTCTTACATGCTTCCTGCCTTGTTCAGTGACACTGAGGATGAATTAATGATCAGGCTCTTTTTTTTTTGTATTGCCCTCCTTTTCTGTTTGGTCATAAATCATTGCCCTCTTGTTACTAGTTTCAAACACGTCCTTTTAATATATTATTTCTTGTCCTAACATTAGACACTTTTACTTGACACAAGCCTTTTTCTTCAACTCCAAAAGGTGTTTTACACATATGAATTCAGAGGGAGGGTCCTAGATTTCACAAAATGTAAGGAGGTAATTTGCAGAAACAGTCCAGAAGAAAGGATTTTCTCTTCCTCTGGATGTACGCTCACTCTGGAAGAAGGTCGTGAACCATCCATCCATCCATCCATCGTCAACCGCTTATCCTGCGTACAGGGTAGCGGGGGGCTGGAGCCAATCCCAGCTGACATCGGGCGAAAGGCATTAATGTGTGTGCTAATTTTACTGCTGTCGATTTTTAAAGTATATTTTTGTTATGTCGCTGTCCGTTGAGAACCATGCATCTCTAGAAAGTCAAGTTTTTATGAGCTCAGACAAAACCGTCCTGTTTTCAGCTATTCCAGTAGATCCATATAAATAGTGCAATTAGCTTAAGAAGGAGGATAGTTTTCTCAACCCATAAAGGGTTCACCCTTCACTTCACCCATCAGATTATCAGAAAAATCACCACATTTGGAGATACATGGTTTTCAGTGGACAAGGAGGGTGTGAAAAATTGTAATCTGAAAAATATCTAATAACTAAAGCTGTCAGACAAATGTAGACAGTTGAAAATAACAGAAACACTCAAAGAACACTCAAAGTACCTCCAAATTTGTACTTAAGTACAGTACTTGAGTAAATGCATTTAGTTGCATTCAAACCCCAGCAGGTAGAAGGCAAACACTTGAACAAAGTGGTGGTGTACAGTACAACAGAAATGTAGACACTCTCACTCAGAAAAAAACATCTCTCCTGAGGGCATGAATGTAAGGACGCAAAACTGTTTGTTATCGCTATTATGGGTGAAAGCTGTTTCTTGAGTGGATACACAGGCTTTAATCCAACTTTTTAGCTACATTTATTTGATAATTTTAGATTTAGATAATTAATACAAGATATCTAATAAAATATGATAGATCATACTGATTGTTCTACAAGCAAGACACTCCATTACCAGGATGGCCAACTGTTCCACCAGACAAAACAACTTGCATTTTTCTTGGGTCAAAAGAAACTGTAATTAGCAGGGCTAGTCAACAGCACCATACTTTGCATTCTTGGTCACTGGCATTTAACCCTGAGGAACCACCTAAATATTCATTACATTATGCTTTTATCCAAAGCGACTTCCAATTGCTATATGTCAGAGGTCGCACGCCCCTGGAGCAACTAGGGTTTAAGTGTCTTGCTCAGGGACACATTGGTGTCTCACAGTGGATTCGAACCCAGGTCTCTCACACCAAAGGCATGTGTCTTATCCAAGGCCATCAGCAACACAGGTCAGTAAAGAGTCCCATGAGCGATGGGCGTATATGTGCCCATTGCTACATCATTACTCAGGCTTTCTACAAAAGAAAGAAATGTCACATTGTCATACATCAGCAGACATGCAGTGAAGACTTGTTGTCCAGGAAGGATGCACAATGCCAGCACCTTCAGGCTATCCAGCTAACATGAGTAGAGCCTGGAGCACACTGAATGAAAAATGAGGCCTCTCTCTCCCTCGTTTCCTATTATCTCTCTGCTACCCCTCAAGTATTTGTTTCTCAAAAGCAAGTTGTTCTTTCTCCACTGATGCTATTTTTCCACAGAGAGGTCAGTGTCAGAGACATCCATTTTTGCTGTTGGACTATAGGTGCTCCAGCTTGCACCGTTGTGTCAACAGATTGGCCTTTGGTTCTCCCTCACACGTGTTTCCACTTAGTTTGTCTTCGTTCACCTGTTAGGATGGGAAACCTTAAATGTTTACCATTTGTTTAGCACATGGACCATAATGACCTCACGTAGTACCTGTGTGGGTGTACACAGCTTTTAAAAATACCAGCTCACATGGGAAAGAGGAGGCTAGCACTCATAAAACCTCCAGTACAAGGGGATGCAGGTGAAAGGATTTAGCATTCTTTGCTGTCCAGAATGCAGGTTTTTGACCTGTCTGGTTTCATGTCTAGTTTCCACCACATGGCTGTTAAGCTGATCCTACAGACCCTCCCCTCCAAAGGGACAAAAACATTTTAAAATCCAGTGTAGAACTCAAAGTGAACAATAGAGGGAGACTCAGAACACTGATTCAATCTATTTCAATTTGCTTCATATTAAATTGCATTCAAGTACAACTATTTAAGTATCTATAATTATAGTATACACACAGTATGATAAAATATAATTATTCCAAAGAAGCTACATTTGGACACACAACTATGACTATTGCACACACATGCAAAATTATGAATCTAAATTAATATACAAATTACCGTATCAGATAGAAATTTTGGGTTTGTGCTAAATATTGTAAAACCTGTACCAAGTTATGGTGCACCCACACAGGTGTTTTCACTTAATTATGGGACTTAACCAGACTGTCTGGATGTACAGACAGAATCCCTACTCTTCTGTTTGGTTTCTTGCACCTGTTTCATGAGCTCTTGTAATTACCAGCATAACTCTGCCCAACTTCAGACAGCAGAGGTCTGATCAGCTGAACAAGTGAAAACACCTGTGAGGGTGTACATGATTTTGAATGCACTGACAATGTATCAGGCCATTGTTACACAACTTCTACTATAAATGACAATGACATGATTACCAGTACCACAATGTTAAAATACTCAATCATAAGTAAAACTCCTGCATTTGAAAAAAAGTACACACATAATAGAAACAAAATGTACAGAAAAGTTTATCTCTGTGTAGTCGGACAGTAATTTAAATTTAAAGAAAAACATCTGAAAAGTTTATATGGGACCTCAAACTTTGGTGGAACTGCTAAAAACTCTGAAACTGAAACTGACTGCCTCTTTGTACGGGGCCACAAACCAAAAAGGTTGGGAACCACTGCCTTAACGTATATTAATTTTTATGAACTTTTATAAGCTTATCACATGGTTTATGTAAAGAAAATCTGAAAAATAAAAAGTAACTACATCTGTCAAATCAAACTAGTAGCATGAAATGCAAATAATTCAGTAAAGTAGAATACTTAATAAATGTACTTAGTTACTTTCCAATGCTAGTAACACATGTATTATTCCTACTTTGACTAGTCAATCTGTCTTCTGTGAAAAAGGCCTGTTATTGACATTCACAGTCTAGTGAATTAAGATATACTGTGTAGTGCCCAATATGTTTCTGCATGCAGGATGTTTCTTTTAGGGACTTTTTGGCAGCTTTTGTTTCTGTATTTGGCATCCATAAAAATCACAGCATGGCCATGACAGACTCAGAGGGGGGAAGCAGATGAGTCACTTGTCCAAGGCGGCAGTTCACTCACTCTCTACTTCAGAGAGTTTCTAATTGGCGAGTTATTATCGAAATATGTCTGCAGTCTGTATGGCCAACTCAGCCCGACACAGCCTATATCTCCATGCTGAATAACAGCTATAGCTATGTCCTTTAGGCACACTTACTACCATTGTTCTTTCTTTTGACTTGTTGGACTAAAATAAGAGATGTGTCATTGCATAAACACGGACAGCTTTAGTGCCTCTCCCCCCTACCTCCTCACAACAACCACCCAACCTCACCCTCAGGAGACTCAATGTGACAGTTCCACTGCCTCTTTCTGACATTCATCTGAAAATGCTCATACACATTTCTGCTATTATTGGCTTTATCTTGAACAATAATAACCTGAGACAAGTTTCCCAAGGCTGTATGTGAAATATAAATCTATATGTGCACAGTGAATCTTTATCTGCCCCCCATCCACAACCCTCTGCTCTCTTTTCCTGCCATTAACAATGAGTATTGCCCTTTATTTTATGGCTTTATTTTTCAATAATAGTGATGTCAGTGAGCCTCAGGATACTTTGGAATTTAGCATAGTTGTTTCCTCTGTGGCTTAAAATGGGGCAGCATTCAAATAATTGGTTTAGACTCAAACCATCCACATGTGCGTCAGCTGTTTCTTAGTCACATGATAATCTTAACATGATAACCTAAGATCTACCTAATTTGTTAAGTAGGGGGTAAATCATGTTTAGCAGAGACTACTGTGCTGCTCTGCTCGTGCTGTATGAGGATTAGGTTCAGTTCTTTACCATAGCATTTTTCTTTACCTCTGCCAAGCAGATCATGTTTATGTTCCTGTTTGTTAGTTAGCAAAACAAGTTTCACTGACATTTGTTGGGACATGTGCCGGTTTCTGGTGCAGCTCCAGAGATTTCTTAACATTGTGAGAAAGAATGTCGACTGCATAATCATTTTGACAAATCTTTCGTGATCTACAAAATTTACATAGAGAAATATCTGACCCATGTATCCATTAATAGACTGACATAGAATGTGTATTTTGATGCCACTAAACTATATCGGAAATCTAAACTCAAAATGTCGAAAAGTCTGTTGATTGTGCAGCCTTGGTGGAAGTCTGTTATCTGAATGCTTTGTACTTTCTTTTTTCTAAATGTGTTTTATCTGCTTCAAGGTGTCATATTTTGTCATTTAAATTAGTGTGATACTTCATGAGACATAGGACTTTTTTAAGCTATTAAACAATCACACAATGTTATACCGTTTAAACTCTAAGAAATGCTTAAAACAGCATTGTATGTACCTATACTGCAACATAGATTTGGGAGGTTTGGGAGGTTTCTTAGGCGAGAAGGATGGTAGCAAAGCTGACGTCAATGATGGACACCTTTCAACCCCTGTATGACACTGTGGGGGGCCTTAAGCAGCTCCTTCAGCAATAGACTGCTACACCCACAGTGTATACACACACATACATAAACACACATATATATATATATATTTTGTTATTAGTGATCCCACGCCGAATTTCCTGGTGTGTCTGCAGTCACTAAAATTTATCTCTTATCATATTTATCCTGTATTAGCTTCTCTGCACTGGCTCCCTGTAAAATCCAGAATAAAATAATTCTGCTCATCTACAAAGCCCTTAAAAGGTCGGGCACCATAATTTCTTAAAGAACTCACTTGTGGTTCCTAGAGTCTCTAAAAGTAGAATAGGAGCCAGAGCCTTCAGCTATCAATCTCCACTCCTGTGGAACCAGGTTCAAGTTTGGGTTCAGGAGGCAACATCTCCACATTTAAGAGTAGTCTTAAGTCTTTGTTAAGACTTTCCTCTTCAACAAAGCTTATACATGAGTTAGGGCTAGCTCAAGTGCAGGGGTGGACTGGTAATGGTAACCTTTTATGGCTGGTGTAACGTAAATTATTTATTTATTTAACTGTTTAAAAAATGAGCCAACGGCTGGCCCATATAGCACGGACAGCAGCCCAACTGACACTGGGCTGACCCAATCACATCTCTTACTGGCCAAACCCCCTCCCCCTGTGACCTCTGTTCTATTTCGTATAGGCTTCGCCCTCTAAGGCTATCGCTATTGGGTTTACCCATACGCGCGCATGTGCGGCACTGAAAAAAGCTTGTCTACGCCCACCTGCGGTGTGGGCCTCTCCTACGTCCGCACCTTGTATATATAAAACGATGCATACTTTCACGTTCCCGTCATCCCAATAGACAGGAACTTCCTACGTTTCTCTTTCCGGGGCGCCCGGACGACCTGCTGCTGCTGGCGCGGTCCCGGGATGAGGCGGTAGTGCAGACAGCTAAGCTCGTTGCACACCTGTCTCACCTGGGTTTCACAGTGAACTGGAAAAAGAGCGTTCCTCTCCCAGAGGCTCACCTACTTGGGTGTGGTGCTGGATTCCTCTCTCTGGAGATGGTGGACGCCCTGACGGAGCTGCTCCGCTGTGTGGTCCCATGGACGGTGGTGTGTGTTTGGATCTAGCCTACTGTCGGGACCCCCTCTTTCTGTCGTTCGGGGTCCCACTGGGCAGGGTCACATCCCATATCTCGGTCTTCCGATGCCTCCCTGATGGACTGGAGCGGGACCTGCCTCTCTCAGTTGGTGGGCGATCTGCGGCAGGCCCACATGCCTCTCAACATAAATGTGTTGGAGCTTCTCACGGTGTGGAAGGTGGTGCGACACTTCGCCCCTCTGCTGAGCACCGTCAACAAGGCTGCAGCAGCCTACATAAACTACCAGGGCGGGGTACGCTCGGCACAGCTGCTGGGCTTGGCCAGCCGGCTGATATGTGGGTGCACACTCACCTGCTCTCCATCAGAGTGGAGTAGATCTCTGGCGTGTTGAACAGAGGGCGGACATCATGTCATGTCTAGTCCTTGACCAGACGTGTGGTACCTTCAGCCTAATCTGATTGCTCAGATCTAGCTCAGGGTCAGCGTGGCAGAGGTGGATCTGTTCGCAAACCGAGAGAACGCTCAGTGTGCCCTGTGGTTTTCACTGAGCTCCTCGGGACGACCCCCATGTCGCCTCTCCGGCTGCTGTATGCTTTTCCGCCAGTTTGGCTGATACTGCACGTCCTGGACCGTCTGCAGTCTTCAGCCGTGGTATCTCCTCCGGAGGGGGGATGCCCTCACTCAGGCGGGAGGCGCGATCAGGAGCTATCCACTTCTCGGCCAGCCCCACAGCTGGGAGGTGGCGCTTGGAGGTTCTAGGTCTCTCCTGGGAGGTGATGTGTACCATCCTCTACTCAGTCCTCTTATTCCTCCAAATGGTCGGCGTTCCAATGCTGGTGTTTGGACCAGGGGTTGGACCCGGTGGCCTGTCCTCTGCCGGGGGTGCTTTCGTTCCTCCAGCTGCTCATGGACAGAGGTCTGGCGTTCAGTACGGTTAAGACCTACGCTGCCGCCTTTTCGTCCTGTCTCGAAGGACGGTGTTCCCTCTCTCTGGTGAAGCATTTCCTGAAGGGAGTGCAGAGGCACAGGTCGACGTTGCGGCCTGCTGCTCCTCAGTGGGATTTGGCACTGGTTTTATGCGCCCTGACCCAAGCCCCTTTGGAGCCCTTGGAGACCGCGGATCTGCGGTTCTTTTCGGCCAAGGTCACCCTGCTCATGGCTCTGACGCTCAAGAAGGTCAGCTATCTGGCTGCCCTCTCTGTGGCTCCGTCATGTCTCCGGATCCACAAAGACGGCAGCTCTGCTGTCCTGTGCCCTAATCCTGAATTCATGCCTAAGAAGATCACCAGCTCCTTTCAGTCACGGGTGATAACTCTCTTGGGCTTCATCCCCCCCCCCCCATGGGTCTGAGGACAAAGCTACGTCCGACTTCCTCTGCCCGGTCCATGTGCTGTGCTGCTACGTGGTGCGCAAGACCACCTGCTTTTTGTGCACTACAGGGTCCAAGGAGCTTCCCCTGTCAGCGCAGCGCCTGTCTCACTGGCTGTGCAAGGCTATTTCAAAGGCCTATGTGTCAGCCGGTGAATCGCCCCCAGACGGCATCAGGGCGCACTCTACGAGAGGCGTCTCCTCCTCTGTGCCGTTGCACGGTGGAATGTTGGAGGACAACATCTGCATCTTTTTTCAGTGCCGTGCATGCGCGCGTAGGGGTAAACCCAATAGCGATAGAGGGCTGCGCCTATACTCATAGAATCTGGAGTTACAACACGTAACAATCGTTTCATGCCTTGAGGAACAAAAAAAAAAGTAGCCAAATGCGTGAAAATTTTTTTTGAAATGTGTCTGATACTGGATATGCTCAAGGTATTCCTGGTTAGGCATTTCAGGAAGCCAGCTGAATCACTTGCTTAATGACTATGCCAGAGATAATAATTTCATAGTTGTACTTAAGTTAATGTTTCAAGATAATATTTACATGGAAACATAAGAATAGCTTTTATAATTTTTAAACATATATTTACATAGGAAAACACATGAAGCTAACAAAATGGTGATATTGGTGTTCTGTTTTGTTGCAGTATTCACCTTTCTTTGTAACATGATGTTAAGAGCCACAGTAAACAGCAAGAAAATCTCAAAACTCAAAACTCAAGCCATCATTTTAAATGCAAGAGTTTAGCTAGTTCGATAGCAGCAGCTCCTATTCTGTAGCGAAGACAATATAGAAGCAGAGACAAAGTGACAGGACCGAAGGACAGAGAGAGCAGGAGGAGAGTGGAGGTGAAGCTGTAAGCATGGAGTAGCTCAATCTGTAGGAGGGAGTGTATGGAAGGAGTGTCATAGGTGTTACACTGGGGACATGACTTTTTGAAAGGGCTGATGTTGATGTTGCTTAATACTATCATGAGACTGTCACCTACTGCTACTGATCACTCACTGTCATACAGTGCTGCATAAGCTATTTGACATTGTTTTCATGGCTAGCATAGTTTCCTAATGCAGTCTTAACTTCGGCTAACTGTCCTAATGGCTGACTAGGTGAGGTTATTTTGTCAGCATTGCGTTGGCTAATCCCACACTGCTGTAAAAATGACTTGTAGACTACTTGTACTTGAGTATGAGTTGTGTGGCCACCTCTAACCATAGTGGAGTCTGTAAATAAGTGCAAATGAGTACACTGATTCACTTGTACTGGTACACTTATCAACGGCAAATACCACTTTGGGGGAATATTACAGTAGGTACATCCTTTGGAGAGGAAACTACCTCTGAGGTAATTCGGCTCCCGGTAGAACCCTGTCGGGCACTGAAGTGGAGCAGACCCAGAACTACTCTCATCAGCTGTTGGCTGTAACTTAAACACTAGCAGGACTAAAGTTATGGTACGGCTGTGTTAAAACTATAGCACAACATCACTGTGCTGTAATAATGTTATACTTTATTAAATGTCACATAATTAACAAAATAGACTACTTGTTCCTCCTAAGTCATTTAGTAGATTAGGTCAAATGAACGAAGCATCTGCTGCTACTAGTCCTATTATTGTTATCATTAATATTAATTATTGCCAGTACCATCATTCACTTTCTGTGCCACTACTACTTTTGCTGTTTGTATTTCTTTGTAGAAATTGTTTTGGCTGCTCCCTCCCGAGCAGAGTCACGGTTCTGTTCACGGTTTCTCTTCCTCCTAAAAGGAAGTTTTTCCTTGCCTCTGTCGCCAAGTCCTTGCTCATGGTGGGAATTGTTGGGTCACTGTAAATAATATAACAAGGAGTACGGTCTAGACCTGCTCTATATGAAAAGTGCAATGAGATAACTTTATGAATTGGCGCTATGTAAATAAAACTGAATTGAATATAATTTGAAGGTCTGATGACATTGATCAAATGTGTCTTGTCATTCTGGGTGGTACACTAAAAATGGTAAAAGATACTGTACGGTACATTTAAGCATTGCACTTTATGTGATCCTCTGTTGGAAAAATGATTTGTGGACTGTTACCTATAAGTCATGGCAGTGGTTTTGTTCACGGTATTTATGCAGACTTCTCAGAGTTAATGTGGTATAGATTTATTGATGTTAAAATGCTACACATAGCACCTTTGCATGTCAGGAGTCCACAGTACGGAGTCACTGACAAAGGTTGGAAACCTCTTTCCTGTCCAAGTGAATACAAAACTGGAGGGCTCAGAGAGGGAGACGCATGAGTGGTCAGAGCTAGATGCTTGCAAGATGTTTGTGTTTTTCACTGTGATTGAAGAAATCCTTTATTTCAAAGGAAGAAAATAATACATTTGAAACAAGCAGTAAAAGGTCACAGATCAAATCTGTAACATCTACACGATGTCCTGTTAGCATGTTAAAGTTACAGTGGCTAAAACCAAAGACAAAATTAAACTCTCCAACATTATGGCCTATTTAACAAGTCTCAGTAGTATGGCACCATTTTCAGGCTGTCATAAGAGTCCAATGTTTTGTGATGAGAGTACTATATACAATAAAAAAAAAACTAAACAAATATCAACAAAAGAGTTTGATAAGCATGTGTTTTAAAAATAGTGCTTGAAACGAGTGACTTGACATAAAACTATGTACATACCTGTATTTGTCAAAAGCTTGTTTGCCTTTATATACACATCTTTTTTTCACATTGTTAATAAGTCACATCAATCATATTAAATATAGCAAACATTTCTGCTGCAGTAAAAAGAAAGGGAAAGTCAATTTGAATGACATGTAAGCACGTGTGTATCACATTTCAACATAAAACATACAACAATAATATTAATACCAATAGTAATGACATTATTTGAACAATTAAATGGAAATCTCTTTTCAGCCTCTCTACTTGATGAAATAATTCTTCTCTGCATCATTTCCCGGTCATTTTGCTATGTACAAGAAACATTCAGAACGCTATCCTTCCAGTAGAGATCTCTTTCTAATACTCACATTTGGTTTTTCAGTGTTTGCCATTCTGTAACTGCTCCAAGATGCTGTGTAGACCTGAAATTGCTGACCATATCACTAACGCAGATATATCACCGAGTTTTTTTTAACCATTTGACAGGAAAAGGCCCACATTTTAGGGAAATATGTTTGTTTTCTTACTTAGATGACAAGCCAGGTGAAAATATTGGTATTATGTCATCTGTGTGAATCCAGGAGGTTTTTTACATAGATTCTTCATCTCTGGGTAGGACAGCAAACAAGATGTCAGACCTTTCCTTTAAAAACTGGTTTGATTGTACTGTAATGGAGTTGGGTCTGAATTCACAAGATTTTCACTGATTCCCTCATGCAACCACTGCATAGTCAGAGGATAACAAAACATTACATTTCCTTATTTCTTTTTTTTGTACAAGAGAATGTCTTACACATCAATTTCAAAACAATCAAGAATGTTTACTTGCTGTAGGACATGAATAAATACAGAAAATAATCGAGTCAAGTTAAACTTTTAACAATGACCATAATAAAAAGAAAAAAACTCATCCAGAGGTCCAAGATTATCAACATTATCAACAACAACAAAAATAATAATAATTCAAGTGGCGAAAACATAATGACACTAACAATTGTACAGAAGTGTTTGTGCTTGTGAGGACATTAACCCATCACCTGAAATGTACCTCAAAATAATAATTCAAATGCAAACTGGTCCATTTTGCATCAGTAGCTTTATAGATAAACAGCATCTGTTGTTTTTATGAAGCCCAGCATCCCTGACTACAGATCTGCATTAAGTGGGTGCTTGAAGTAAAGTGCAGGATATATCTAGCCATAATTTCCATATTCAATACTTTTTTCAAACATATATAGATCAATCTCATCATTGACAAGTAAATCTGTTCAACAATGAAATTGGTGAACACTGAGAGATTACATTCTTGTAGCATGACGGAAAACTATGAGATGCTGTAATCACGTTGGAGTTGAACTGACAGGGACAGAGCGTGTGTTTATGTGTGTTTTATGGTGCGTTCAGATACAACGCGAATCAAAATAACCTGACCCTAAAAATCAGAAAAAAATGTATAATAATAATCTAATAATAAAGTCACATGATAAAGAACTGCATCTGATGTTTGCTCATATACTAATATTCCAGACTCTCTCCTTTCTGCTCCTGTGTCTGTACATTCATGAAGTGGAGAAATACAACAATCTCTCATTGCAACCTCATTTTGTCAGCATCTGTTTGCCTTTTTTTGCATTTGACAATTTAGGGATGCAACCAATGACAGTTTTTATTATAGATAAATCTGCTGGTTATTTTCATGATTAATCACTTTGTATATAAAATGCCCAAAAATGATCATTATTTCGCAGAGTCAAACATGATGTTTACAGATGTCTTGTTTTGAAAGATAATAAATCAGCTTCTCAATAAGTCAAAGAAAATCAGCAAATCCTGACATTCACAGAAGCTGGAACCTGCAAATGTCAACTTGAATTTTTTTTTCTGGCTTATATTCAGCTTCCACTGGTATTAATAACCTAACCACCAATAACCATTTTTAAGAGATTTTTCCTTGTGTTATCGTGTTCTTTCATTACATCCAAAATATAAAAAAAATATCTCACATTAAATGATAGATGTATAATGTTTAAATATTGAATAATAATTAATTAAATTAACCCTTAATGGGGGTATACAACTATTTATAATATTTGTTGCCTCTTAATCTAAATTGTGCTTCGTGTTGTATCTGAACGCATGTTTGTAAAACTCAGCTTTAAAAACTCATATTTACCTCTCTATATTACTTATTAAAATAAACTCAACTGAGCACTCCTTACTGCATTATTGTAAACAAAGGACTCATATGATAATATGACTTGAAATATAACACAATGATCCCCTCCTCCCATAAAAGAAAATTTCAAATTCAAAAGAAAGAAAGAAAGAAAAACATATAGGCCTACGTTTATTAAGCTTTGTTTGTTGTGTTATCTAGATGTATAAGGCTGGTCCAGTCATTGTGTGTTTCTGGCCATTAACAGTGTCCTGCTGCATGACTGTTCCCGGTCAGCTGGTCAGAGGTAGAAGCCGGTGGCTGGTGGGTCGGGAAGGCTGGACAAAGTCTCAGGGGCGGGCATCTGCACAGTAGGGGGCGCTGCTCCGTTCCTATTGGGCAAAGCACAGCCCCCTGGGTAAGTACTGTTCAGGATGCAGCCATTCTCCATCTGCACAAGGCAAGAGGACATCGTGGATACAGACAGCTGGAAGTAACACAGTAATATACATAGTATGGTCTTAAAATAGAACCGCTGTTATGTAGATTTGAATCTCTCAACATACAGTTTTATTGCTGGTAGCTGTTATTCTCTAGCAGAGAAACATATAGAAATACTATTACAAATCAAATGTTCTGCTTAATAAACTGGTATTTATTGGATAAATTTTGAACAGTCTTGGTCTTGGTAAGGAGAAACTCTGCATTACATTAACTAAACCTGATACATCGCTTCTTCTTCTGTCCGCAAACCCTTTGTCTCTGAAACAAATAAAAACATCTTCCATTTTTTTGTAGGTCAGAGATACAAGACAGAGAGAAAACAAATTGCGCCAGCACATCATGTCTTTTCAATCTTTAAATCTTTGAGCAATGACCCTAAATGAACAAAACAAACAAGACACAAATGTAGAGGAAAGACAGCTCTGTGCCTCTTCTTATGTTTCTGCTTTGGATTGGCAACTATTTTCCTAGTCCAGCATATAGACATATTAGGCCTGCCACCACTAATTAATTTCATTTGATTCAGTTCTGCTGAAGTATAATGTAGTATAATGTATAATGTACTGTACTGTACTATATAACGTATATAAGACAAAAGTATGTAAACCGGGTGCCTTACAGTAAACTATTTTACAAACATTTTTAAGAATGGGATAAATACTGCAATGTAAGTACACCTCTGACTCACCCTCTGTATGTCCTGAATATCTACAGAATTTGTCATTAGTTATTTAGGTATTTAAACATGTAATGTTGGTGTGAAAAGTGAAAAATTTGAGCTGAGCATGAAAATTATGCAGATCACGTAAATGAGATTCGTCCTGCCTGCACTAAAATACACAACATCCCATTCAAAAGCCACGACAATTCACTAAGGACCAAAGTAGGGCTGCAACTAACGATTATTTTCATCATCAATTAGTTGGATCTGTAAAACATCAGAAAGCTGTTAGACAATGCAAATCACAATATTTTATTGAGCACAATGTGACGTCAATAAATGTCTTGTTTTGTCCGACCAACAGTCTGAATTTTACTTTATTGTTGCACCATGAAAAGCAACAAATTCTTGCATTTGAGGACCCCGGAATCAGCAAATGTCTGGCATTTTTACTTTTATTTACTAAATATTATAATACCAATTATTTAAATTATTAATTGATTATTAAAACAGTTGCCAGTTAATTTTATTTTGATCAGCTAATCGACTAATCATTGCAGCTCTAGACCAAGGTATAAGACAGACCCCTACAGCACCACTACTAGTGTGGCTACTAAAAAACATGATAGTAATAATGTGTGATAACACAGTGAAGATTTTGAAAAGGTTTGAGAACCATTATCCCAACAGTATGGGTTATTGAGTAGCTGGATACTATGCTTATATTACTTTGTTACACATAGTGTTCCCAAAATTTAAGAATTAACTTCCCAACTAACAAAAATTTTACCAAGTGATTCTGGCACCACAAGATGTCAAGGTGTTTCAGCAACCTCACCTTATTGGGACTGGGCTCATGAGGGATCTCAGTGGTCACTATGCCATAGTGGTCCAACTGCCGGCAAGGCTTGCTCACTCCTAGGATCTGCTCCAGGGAGGCGTTGGGGGGAGGGCACTGTGTTAGACTGGAGATGACCTGGGCCAAAGGGACTGTGATCTGCTCCTGCTGCCGTTTATGGTTCATTCCCTGGAACGATGAAACTGTGGTCTCAGCCCCATGTTGTTGTCCACTACTCCCAAACAAACCATTTCCACTAATAGCGTAATCCGGATTGTCAATATCAGGCATGCTATAATCCATGCAAGAATCTAGTGAGGTGTTTGTCAGAGGTTTTTGGCTGTTATCAAGGCAGGGGTTGCTGCCTAGACTCTCCCTGAATTCATAGTCCTGCCACTGGGATTTCCCCACTGAATGCTCTGTGCTGGAGATGCCACACAGTCCGTTGAGGTTGGCTGCCTTCTGTTTGGCATGGCACTGCTGTGACAGATGGTTCTGCATCATGGGTTGTTGCTGCTGCTGCTGCTGAAGGTAGCGTGGATGCGTTTGCTGCTGGTGAAGCTCAGCATCCAGTTCTGAAACCTTGCCATTGAAAATAGTCTGTTGTGTGTCACAGTGTCCCAGTGGTATCCCTGCACTGAGTAGAATGTCTTGGGCTGTCCATTGTCCATTCGGAATCGATTGATTTTGCCCCAGCAGCTCACCGTTGACTATCATGTTAGCCAAATGGTCAGTCTGCTGGCCCCAGTCATGTGCCACTTTACCTGGACGTAAGTTGAGGTGCTGTTGCATCTGCTGGGAGAGCTGGACGATGGGAGCCTGCCCCACCTGGGAGCTCTTATGTTGAGGAAACTGCAGTTGCACATTAGTGTTAGAGGTGGGATCGCTCTCAGGTATTAACACTGTGGTGGCTGTTGCTGAGGCAGTACTGGGAGGCACCTGTCCTCCATGCTCTGTGGAATCAGTTTTACCCTCTATAGAGTCATAGATATATGACAGAATCTCATCGTTTGTGAGCAAGTCGTCCAATGTGGGCACACGTTCAGGGTCCATCTCAACTCTGATCATCCGCTCATCCAGCAGCAGCAGCTCCAGGTCTTCTGCACTTAGCCCCAGCCCTTCCAGAGCTCCAAACAGCTCGCCATTCGAACAAACAGCCTCTTCTGAGTCCACAACCCCTTGGCCCTCAAGGGAGAGGGAGTCCAGAGTAGCCAGCAGTGGGTCAAAGCTGGTGCCTAGCCCTGTGATGCTTGCACCCAGCACACCATTGCTCGGCCCTTCCCAGCTCCTGTGCAAGCTGGAAGGTTCAGAGTCAGAGAAGCCCATTTGGTCTCCAAAGAAGCTGCTGTGGAAGGACATTTTGGGCTCCACGGCAGGCTGGCAAACGTATACTGACTCATCTTGACTCATGAGTGCCCCTAGAAGAGAGCCAGGGTCTACACCATCGCCTATCAGCCTGTCAGTCCGACTCTTCTTTGACTTACTGCCATTTTTCTCAATGCTTCCATCTCTAAAACCCGCAATGGGATGGTTGGACTGGTAGAGTAGGGCCTCACCTGTAGCATAGGTAAAAGGTAGATGCAAGGAGCGCTTACGTAAGTGTTCTCCTCCCTCTTCATCCCTGTAAAGACAGAAAACATGATTATTGTGTGGGGACGTCGTCGTGGCAATTCATTTACAAAGGATCAAAGTTTCTAGCTATGTTGCTGGCAGAGTTGCTGGTTTGGCTCTCCATGACTCAAGGTGTCTTAGAAGTCTCACATCGTAACTGAAAACAAGACCCACTTCCCTCTTCAGATAAACTCTTAAACTCCCTGCATAAATATGATCAAACATGTTTAATATACATGTGCAGTGTATTATATAATGGTTTTGTTGCTGTAAACTTGTTTTGTCTGTCTTTGAATACGACTGGTAAATTTTGTAGGTTTAAACCACAACATAAACAAATAGGAACATACAAAAGGGGCCTCTGGGTCGCGATGATGTAGTCTGGTTTGCCGTTCTTGTACACCAGCCTGGCATTGGCCTGGACCCATTTCCAGCGATTCTCCTTGGTGAGGAGCCTGAACACAGTCAGACCACTCTCTCCAGTCTTCATCACTACAAATATGGAACACAAACACAGTTATAAGAAGTAAACTGTATTACAAAATGAATATGAACCTACTGAAAGCCCCACTTCAACAGTCACTGTTAGAACAGAGGAGATCAGCTGGCCCTTTCGTGTAGAAGTTCTACTTGATGAAAAAACACTGACCTTTGCCCTACAGTCAGTAGAGAGTGGTTAGTAACATATCTGACCTCTGAAGTGTTTGTGTGTTGGTGCTGTTGTATGGATCATCTCTGATGCTTTGCTCATGCAGTGGATTTGTGAGACCTATATCCTCTCCTCTGGCAGCTCTACAGCTTTGCTCTATCTGCTCCGTAATCCAGCAGGATTACTTGCGAAAGCTGTCTGAACTCTCTGACCAGGTTGGACCAGATCTCTTCAACTTTTTTTGACAGCACTAAATCTAAAATAGCAACTTGTTTCGGTCAGAAAAACATCAAAGATGGATGTATTCTTTTTACATACTCTCTTCGTGATTAAACAGCACCAGGCTACATAACAACTATCTCTTAGCAAATGAAGTGTCCTTAAATGTGATAAATCATGTGTGTCCTTGTGGTATTGGGGTTTAAGGCACTAACCAGGTAATTGCAGTGGCCGTGGTTTGACTTCAACCATCTCTTGCTCACCCATCATTACATGTCAGCTCTCTACTGTCTACTGTAAGGCATAAAATGACCCTTAAAATGTGTTTACATGGGTAAAGTCTTGAAATGTTTGGAGAATACTGCATTCTGTGAGGTGAAGAGAGTTTCATTGTCAAAAAAAAGGCACTTTCACCACTTATATAAATATATTTTTTTTGCACAACATATAATGTGATTTTCACTTTCCTAACTAATATGTGGTAAACACTTTGGTTGGCTTTTTATGGACTTTATTAGATAGTGATGATGGAAATGAGGGAGAGACAGATGCAACAAAGGTCCCCAGCCTGACTCAAACCAGGACGTTTATGATCGTTGTCTTAACCCCCTAAGCCACGGGGGCACGCTAATAAAACTTACTTCTGACATGGTTCTCTGCACAGTGCAACATATCTGCTGCATGGATGAACTGATAGCCAGATCCTCGTACCCGCAGCTCAGCCTCTGTGTACCCTAGTACTATCTTCCCCCTGTTTAAAAAATACACAATTTATTTTCAAAACATTGTTATTAGTACACGGCACAGCTTACATCCATATCTGGTGATTGATCATCAAAGTACTGCAGCAAAACAAATACAAAGGGAAAAAAACCCACACATGCTATCCATTCAATCAGCCTAATTGTGAAGCATCTCCAAATGAATGTAAAATGAATTCCTGGTACTATTACTTTATCCTCACAAGAATCAATCATCTTAACCAGCCAAGTGACAATACTAGTGATATGGCACATAAAACACAAAGGACTGAGAACAAACAAATGTTACATGTATGGTGTGTTCATGTCACTGTTGCATGTCAGTTAGCAAAGTGTTAGCCTACTTTGCGTCACAGGCAGTAGGTGTGAAGTCCAGCTTGTGTTTGGTTCTGAAGATCATGTTCTTGGTCCTGATCTCCAGGATGGATGGAGGCTGCAGGGGAGTTGCAATGGCAAAAAGGGCAAGCTGAGGCGGGGCCTTTCCTCCATTTTCCTGCCGCTGGTTCTGTCCATGCAGAAACTTCAGTCTGCCCTGGATGTTCAAAGCCTGTAAAAAAGGAAAATAAAGGAAATTGTTAAAATAGTATTTTGTATAAGTCCTTCAAATGGGTTAATATCTGAGAGACTGCAGAGCCCCATTTATCCGCACAGTAGCTAAATTTACTTTCGCTTAATAATCCATTATTAGCAACTACCATTGCAAGGCATTACTATGATTGACATGTTTCCATGGGTATCACAATAAATGTGATGGGGGTGTATTTTAGGATGATGCACTCCTATCTAGTGCCACTACTATACTGTATTTCTATGAAGCCCATGGCTTTCAGTGTAATCCAATTCTCAATTCTCTCCTGTCCATCCATGTACTGCATATGTTCTGAACGCTTACATTTTTAACAAAAATGTAGATAAAAATAATGTTTCCATCTCATTACACACACACGCGCCCACACACACACACCACATACTGTAAACTATAAGAGAGAAAAGAAAACTAGGGCTGTCCCTGACTAAGGATTTACATAGTCGAATCAGAATCGTCAAGTCTTGCCTATAGTCGACTGTTACACATGGTAGCTTCGCTTTAATCTTGAGAAGCTGCAGAGCTGCAGTCTCTATTCATTCAACTTACACTGTACATTTCCAACTAAACTGAGGCTTTTTGAAGACCCTTTTCTCTCTCTCTCTCTCTCTCTAATTCAAATAGCCGACTATTTAAAAACGATATAATATTTTTTGTGTGGTTCATCAACGGTGATAAGTTATCCGAAAGTACCACGAGGTGTGGATAACTGGGCACAACACCAGTGAAGCCGGGGCTGGGTCTCTTCAGCAAGTGTTCCTCTTCTGCCACTACCTACACTTTAGGCCTACACATGTGCACTGACGACCCAGGGTTAGGGTTACAAGTTTATATGTTTATTTACAGCATTAAACGTTGAAATGTGTATTGTAATAGGCTGTTATTGGGAGAAAACTGGTAGTTCTATGTAAAATCAGACATTGAGCACCCCCATATCGCCAAAATGGCATGATCCTTGTTTCACTGCGAAGCTTCGACTGTGAGATTGACAGTCGAATCAGGCTCCGCCCATCAAAGCATTGAACCTTTGACTATTCGGGGTCAGCCCTAAAGGAAACAATCCTTTAGCTCTTCCTCTCTCAAGCTTTAAACCTTTAAAGGCATTTAAGAAGACCTATGTTTTTGATAATTTTTCTTAAAAACAGTTTAATGAGCGCTGTAGTATTTCTATATTATTTTCTATTTCACCACCACCACCCACACTTTGAATTGCCTTGTTGTTGAAATGTGCTATACAAAGAAACTTGCCTTGCCTTGCCTATAATCTAAAAGAGCTACATATGTCTTATTTACGGTTCACAACAGTGAAGAAAAAATAATTATCAGGCACGAGTGAAATGGTACATCTGTGGGAGCAGCTGCAAATTTTGGGAAATCATGCTGGACTGTATGTCTATGAAAACCATTGCATGAAAGAACAGTACCACACAGACATGCAGCACTATTTGCAGCAAACAGGTCACAAGTCCAAACTCTGGTAAAAATATACATTCATCCTGCAGGTTTTCTCTCTTTTGTTGGAACATTTAACCAACCAGAAAGCCAGAGGAGTTGTCCAGTAGGCAGCGAAAGCGACACATAAAGCTCCTCTCCAGGAAGGACGAATTCTCGGGGGGAAGCTGTTCAGGGTTGTAGGTGA
Source organism: Micropterus dolomieu (assembly GCF_021292245.1). NCBI lineage: Eukaryota > Metazoa > Chordata > Actinopteri > Centrarchiformes > Centrarchidae > Micropterus > Micropterus dolomieu. Next base: position 24,574,961 of record NC_060156.1, on the reverse strand, counting down.
CCACAGCTGAGCTGCTGTCCGGTTCCATCTCTGTAATTACAACAAGTACAAGCTGATGTTAGTGACACTGACTATAAAGTATAGTTAGTTTAACATTCAACAATTCTCTACAACTTTGTATTTCTATACAGCTCCCTATCGCTCTGATTTTGACTGGTATTGGAAGTGATCCTCAGCTCACATACTACTTAGTTTCAGTTGTAAATATGTCACATTATGAAAGCCAAAGATGCTCTAACCACCATTTCACTGTTACTTAGATTACAAAAAAATAAGATGATTAGTTTGTACATCAGTGCAACGGTCCTGGTGTGTTAGAATCCCTTAAGGTCACAAATGTGAAAATTAAGAGCACAAACAGCATCATGCCACTCTGTATTTATTCTTGAGCTGGACTGGTTGTTGTCTCATATCAGCTGCCCTACATTGTACGAAATGCACTTATGTAATGAGCCCTGAAGTCTGTCTTAACTCACCAAGAAACAGCATTTGTTTTTTCAGTACAGGAGTGGGTTTGTTGTGTCAACCATAAGCATCTTAAAACCCAAATACAGATCTGGGACCACTTCGCCTCTTAAGCCACAGTGAAGATTACAAGGGTCGTGACCTGACCTGAGGATGGTTTAATAGCTTAAAGGGTTAGTTCTAGTAGTGTGAGGTACTTATCCATAGTCAGTGTACAGTGACTTATAGGAACTGGTGATTATGCAAAAAGAGGAGTCATTCCAAAGGTTTGTACAAAGTGTCTGCAAAAGATGGCCATGAATCCTTGCAAACTTTGCAAAATATTACTATCAATTTTGCAAACACTACTAGGAGCCAAGGTCAAATAAAACTGACCCTCATCTCAACAAACCAACCTCCCAGCAAATATGATTATGCCTTAATCTGGTGTGTTTGCCCAAACAAGGTTTTCAGTTTAGAAACCTGTATTCAGTCCTACCAGGATCTCTCAGTTTTGTTGTGTTCTTAATAACAGACTCATGTAGGTACAGAGAGTGATCACCTTGGGGGGAGTCCTGCGTAATGGCAGATGCAGCGGCAGGAGGATTCAAAGCCCAGTGCAAGTTTCTCCTGAGCTCCTGCTGGTCCTCTGTATGGACCAGCTCATACACACTCTGGTGCATGACATCCGTCTGAGAAAAAACAAAGAGGGAAAGAATGATCTTATGCTAAAATAAACCAGTTACATGCAAGTAGAGACATACAGGATGTAGATAAAATTATACACCAGAAAAATAAAAAGCAACAAACCCATTATAAAAATATGAACCATATCAGACTGCACTGCAGTCATCAGAGTTTGTCAATCCCATCTATACTGTTTGTCTATCATCTCCCTGAATAGCTTCCGTTTTTTACTGCTCCTCCTCATCAATGCAGCTTGTCTGTGTGCCATTCATTGTCAGAGTGACTAGATTGTTTTCTTTGTCTTATTAAATCATCTTTACGGTCTTCTACACTGATGCCCCTGCAGGTTGGACTCAGAAAATGTCTCCTCATTCATCTTGATATTAAAGAGTTGATTACCTCTTAATAGCTGGCGCATGCTGTCAAGTGGCTTTCAACATAGCAATGGCAAACAAAAGGGGTTAATATTAAGTTTCTTTACATTGTAACTACCTTTCCTTAATCATGGTGCCATCATTATGCCATATCCAGTTGATTATGCACAATGGGAATGGGTGTTTCTTTGAGCAATGAATACAAACTACAAAAGGTTGAAATATCTGCCATGGATGTTTGCTGTCAGAACGTCACTAGCTGGTAGCTGGTTGTCCTCATAGAATGTTTCATAGTTAGGCATAACTAAGGTGTTGCTACATGGCAGCTAAGGCACTGCTAGATTAGTGTATTTGTTGTTTCTGGGTCATAGCGGTTCAGAGGGATGTTTATTTGGATGTTCATTGTGTTGCTTGGTGGTTTCCAGGGTGTTTGGGGGTGTTGCATGGTATGGACAAGTTACTAGTCACCTGGGTGTGCTACTCTAATGTTTTTGCAGTCAGTGGTATTAGTGTTGTAGTTGTAGCAGCAGCAGTAGCAGTAGTAGCAGTAGTTCCATAAGCTCAGTGTTTGTGCCTTCAGCAGTATGTATGAGAAAACTCCCTGTAGTGTGTACTTCTTCAAACTCTCCCTGCAGTGTTTACTTCTTCAAACTCTCCCCGCAGTGTGTACTTCTTCAAAACATGAGTGCATAGGTGCACTGAGCTGTCCAAAGAGTCTCAGTGTGTGCTGCTCAGTTGAGCTGTGGGGCAGAGATGTGTTGTTTACTGCAGCTCTCTGCTGTGACTGGTGGTTTATACAAAATGCCAAGCTATAAATAGGTCAGGTCAGGTGCTGTTGTTTGAGCCTCTGACTGTGCACCATGCAGGGACCAGACCAATGGATCAAACAAGACCCCTGAACTGCTCCCATCAGATGCTGCACGCAAGCCTTCAATCCAGACCCATGTATCAGTTGCTGAAACAGAGCTTCAACATGTTGAATGTGATAACATATGTGCCTCTATGGATTTGCACCTCTCTGTGTCTAACTATGTTTCTGAAAATGTAAGCAAGATTTAATAAGAATGATGTAATTAAATCATGATAATAAACATGATGGGTTCAAATGTTAATTAATATGTTAAAATCCCAAATTGATCTGTTTTCAAGTACGCTCTAAAGCATAGGCATCAACTGTGTGTGTAGTTACAGCAGCTACAAGCTCTTGTTTATATGATTTTCTTTCACCACTGGCAATCCAACAAGATGCTGGAACATGTGCACATGGGACAAGTTTGCCCTCAGGGCTTTCTGCCAGAAAGCCTTCCTATTTGGTTAGGCACCAACACAACTTGGTTAAGTTTAGAAACATAGAAAGGCAGAAAACCTTTCTGACAGAAAGCCCTGAAGGCAAATTTCTCCCACGTGCCAAAACTACTCAATTGTCTGATTTTGAAAGCGAGTCTCTTGAATGTCGATTACGCGGGCATGATGATGGACATGTAACAGACAAGGTAGCCAAGCAAGCACTAGCCCTATTCTTACACTGTAAGCATTTGGACCCAGGAACTACTTTAATATATAGGTTTACTGGAGCTCAACCCCATGGCCCCAGTATTTTGGAGGCTCCCAAAGAAAGTTGAGCAAATTTAAATTGCTATGGCACTACTGATGTAGAACACAATTTAATTTTCCTTCCGCTCCGTCTGATGGTTTCATATTACTCGCAATTTACCTTCTGGAAAGGAAACCATTCTCATTGGATGTATCTGTTGATCACCTGACTCTCTTCATGCTCATCATATTCTCTCAAGAGTCTCCTGATTATGGAGACACATCAGCCCTTTCTGGGAGACAAAGCTAATAAATACAGACTGCAAGTCAAACCACAGGTGTTGATGGTATACGAGCTCTGGCGACCCACATCACAGTGTGGATTTCGCTCATGTCTTCACCACATAAGAGTGATTCTCCTTACCCCTAGGCTGTTTCAATTTCTTATTCTGATTGTGTTATCATTGTTGAGGAGTGATGAAAGAATTATTGGAGGGGAGTAGAAGTCAGAGATATAGAAAAAGACTGGCACCAATGCAATACCTGGTGGAAACCCAAGTAGTCCTGGATGGTGTGAGAGGAGTAGAAAATGGTCCCATTGGAAGTGATGACCAAGACAAAACCATTGAGAGCCTGTGGGCCAAACAAAGGATGCACACAGACAGTTAGCAGAGACAGTTTCTTTTACTAATGATTCAGCACAATTTTTGGCACACACCAATAAAGAAAAACAGCAGAGTCAGGGGTCCCGGTGGCTCTACAGAGTTCACTCACATATATCATTCACCTAACAACAAACTGCTTCTATTAATTATCCTTAATTATTGTTACTTACTGTTATACTCTACTGTTTTACTATTAGTGTCTAGATTTTGTTGCACGTGCATTGCACGTGAGTGAGTGTGTCTTTTTGTATTAAATGTTTACTTTTGTAAGTGTGTTTGATGTTTGCTGTATATTGTGTAGTCTTATATTACAGTATGTTTCTTGAAAACGAGATGGTACATCTCAATGGTTTTTTATCCTGGAAATAAATTTCTATGTTATATACCCCTAATAATAGATTCGTGAAAAACGGGAAAATGACTATAACCTACCATAATTGTTCTGCTTGAATGATTGTGATTATGGACAAGTGTAAATTAGAGACCAATGTTGACCAATGTTTTTCTTGCATAAGGATTTTCAATATTTTATAATATTTTTTGTTCCTTGATGCATGTGGATATTAGTCAAGAAAGATGAAGCGAATGGCTATATACAATATGACACCTGTCAACATTTTGCCTTCATAAGCTTTTGACTGATATGAACTATTTTATGTCTTCTATTTCTGTAAAATGTCCTCCATTTGCCACAGCTGCAGTTGTTTATCAGCGTGAATATTCAGGTTTGTGAGGCAGCACTACAATAATATAAATGTTTGGCTAACAATGGGAAGTAGGAAGGAAGGGAATGAAGATCTAGGAAAGGGTAGGAGGAGACATAAAGGATAATGTGGAAGCATGTCAAGTGAAATGTCACACACTCATTGTTTCTCTTAAAAAGGGAACAGCTGGTCCAACATTTCCACCTCACTAAACGCACACGTGCCCTCACCCGGTAAACAAACACACAAACAGACATGTATCAACAAACACATACACACACTGTCCTCACACATCCACAAACATCTGTACGAGCGCAATCATTTCGTTTCTAAATCAGCCCACAGGGTGCCAGGATGACTAATACTGGAGATGCCATGTTATTCTTTTTGATAATACAACAGTGATTCACTGCAATTATCTGCCACACTTCCTCCAAAGTAAACACAAACACCCAAATGTCAAGGTTGAGTTTTTCCACATAAACATCCTCCAAATGGATGCTAAATTCAGTTTCAGTTTTTCAGTTTCTCTAGCTAAATAATTTAACCTCTTGTTTAATTTCCCACAAAGTTTGTTCAAATTTAGGATAATTCCAAAATGGTCTGTTGCTGCTGGAACCCAATGTGATGTGAAAGGCTGTGCAACCATCAGAAATGAGGCCATATCCTTTAATACCAGAATACTCATGTGCACTCATTAACCTCCCAGCTGCAAATGATTTGATTTAGTCATGAGCATGAGCAAAAGAAGGGTGATGGCTTACATGTTTTGTATTAAAATAAATAAAACTAATAAAAGAAAATGCCAGTCTACATTGTCAGAGCAGGTCAGTTATTGTCAAAAATAACCAATTGTGTGTGATTATTTTCAACAATGACTAAAAAGTGAACGCACAATTAATACATTCTGCCATGTTTCCTCCATTTTCTGATTCTGAATAATTGATATGCTCACAGCTCCTCTATAATTCACCACCGTCTGATGTGACGAACAGCAAAGAAACCAGCTCAGTTCCAGAATAAAACTCACATTCCTCAGCCTGTGAACTGCTTGCTGTCCATTTCCCCTCTCATCCCAACGATTATAAGCGGGAGGAGGAAGAGGAGACCCCCTGTGGATCACTCACCCTCTTTATCACCAAATGAGCTTTCATTTCTCATTATGAACAAGCTGGGGAAGTGTACGCTTATCATAATAATGAAACCTCCCTGGTAGGGTCGGGTATGGCGGACCGGCTGTTTCCTCTCCTCTCCTGGAATGCCAGTGTGATGCACATTGGGAGGAACTGGACTGGAAAATCAATGACTCCAGCAGATCCCAAAAAGATCTGGCAGCCAGCGAGCTCGCTCTCCACTCAATCACACATACAGCATAGAGGGCACAAAACGAGACAGGAGAACCCCCCCCCCAGTATTAATGGAATGAACAGCAGCACTGTCGATGGGCTTTTCTTTAAAAGCTGAACTGTGACCTGAAATTCCAGCAAAATGTGGAGATTTTCAAACTGAACCCAATGTTTCTGTCATAATATAGCATATATGGCTCTGGTGCAACTCTTCACAACCACGTATAGTAAACCAGACAAAGTATTAATGGTAAAAAATGGTAAAAGAAATATGTTAGAGGTAGCAACATCACTGCAACAGAGCATAGTAGAGCAGTCAGAGAAGTCAGATGATCAGGCCACAGTTTAGTCATTTTCTACACTCTATTACCAAAAGTATGCACACATGGGAAATATTACACTTTTTTGCGATTGTTTAACATCTCATTCCAATACTACAGTGACACCGTCCTCTAGTGGCACAGTGCCACATACTGTGTGGGCAATGTGTTGCGTTGGCTCAACGGGAAAATGCCCAATATGCCAGATTACCAGATTAATCTGAATCTTGGGCCAATATTATCTTATTTTTTAATATAACCCCCCACCTGTAAAACTTCAATTCATAGCCCAGGCTTTTATTTGCTACAATTACTGAACTCACCCTGCCTATATTTGGGATAGGCCTAACCATACCAGTAAGTATGAATTGTTTCCGTATATTTAACTGAATGAATGAAATTTGCAGAATCTAACCAAATCTGATGACGTATAGCATGACCATATTGACCAAAGTTCAAAAATTTGTATGTGCAATCTAAGCAGCAAATAACTAGTTCGAGTGGGCGATCAGGTGGGCTTCAAGAGTTTTATACAACCAGGGAACTTCTATAAAAACCAGACCAGGCTTCTAATTGAGCCCTGTGTTTAGTTGTCAAAACGTGTAGCTACACCAGGCCAGTAAAAGGGACAGGTGTCTAATTAGAACTAGGATTTTAATTTACGTTTTACAGTATATAAGTCCAGTGCTGTCTTTAGGTCAAGTCCCAGGCACAAGTTTTACCCACCTGTTCAGCAGCAGACTCGCTTGACTAAACAGTAAACTAATGTTAAACAGGGGCACAGCAGACTGTGCCAGACATTTTGAGTGTATTGAGCTGCCCTGACCATGTGGGCATCTGACACTGGGCTGAATATATTTTGGGCAGTTTTTGAAAAAAAGAATAGAAAAAGAAAATACAGCAGTTGCCCAGACACAAATTAAATCAACACAATTGCTCGACAACAATTGTTGTCTCTCAAAACACATTTAATATTTAACAATCTCAGATATTAACCTAAAATCAATTAAAGAGATGATGACTTTACAATATATTGTGAATAGAAACAGTATAGTAACAATAAATACAGCTTTAATACTGACCTGCAGCAAAAGTTCACCTTCAGGAATCTTGGTCTCCACCACTCCTGCTGTTTTGCTGTCACCATCATCCACAGCAGCTGGAGACACTCCGTTCCGACTGTTCAGGGCAACTGTAGAGAGGGACCGACATAAAGAGAGGTGGGGGTTGGTGAGGAGAGGAAGACAGGTTTTACTCCTGTGATAATGTTTGCAAAGCACTGCTGTGACTGTCATATTGCCTTATGTTTCATACGCTAAAGATGCTGCATGCACGCCTGATCCCAGCTCATTAAATATTCATTACATGCAATCTAAAAGTCTAAGTCATCAAATCCAGACCTTTTATTTTGTCTAGCCTGCTAACATCATGATTTCAATGACAGCAGCACATCAGTGATAGACATTACAACAGAAAAACACATTTCTTTTTGTTGCTGTCCTACAGATGTAAACACTTTGCCGTTTGATGTACTGTAAATAGGCTACTTTACATATAGACTAAAGTGAATGAATATGAGTCTTTGACATCTTCAGCCAAACAAGTTCACACAGGGCTATCACCGCTAGGTAATCTTTCTGCATTTGCAGTATACCAGAATTTTTAAATCTGGTGTCTGTGGCGACACTCCCATGCTGGCGAGTGATGTGTTTTGTGCCAACCAGCAATGATTGGTTGGCCAGAGCTGAAGGAGGAGCAACCGTTGTGTCAGCAAATGCTTTCTTTCTTTCCCAGAAATGTGTTGTTGCCAAATTTGAGTGAGATGAGGCGACAGTTCCTTCAGGCGTCACTATTTTTGCACTATACTGCTTGCACAGCTCAGCTCAACCCCCTCCCCCTCCATTCTTGTATCCAGTATAACCACTCCCCCTGCTCCTGCCCCACTCCCCTCTGCCGACCATCCCTGTCTCTGCCACCCAGCCGTTCATTGGCTGGTGGCCCCAGCTGTTCTTTTCCAAATGGTATTCTCCTTTTCCCACTGTGACGTCATAACTTTTTGTCCCTTCCAGCCATCCAGCTCTGGAGTGAGTTTGATTTTGGCCTTTAGAAAAAGAGCAATAAAATAAATAAAATTGGCCCAATATAATTCAGGAAAATGAGCTTCACTACTAATAATGCTGTAGAAACTATGACCCAGGGAACCTTGATAAAGTGAGACTTAAGTCCAATATATATATATATATATATA
>NC_060156.1:24557804-24566540 GCF_021292245.1 Micropterus dolomieu | reverse complement strand
TACAATATATTGTGAATAGAAACAGTATAGTAACAATAAATACAGCTTTAATACTGACCTGCAGCAAAAGTTCACCTTCAGGAATCTTGGTCTCCACCACTCCTGCTGTTTTGCTGTCACCATCATCCACAGCAGCTGGAGACACTCCGTTCCGACTGTTCAGGGCAACTGTAGAGAGGGACCGACATAAAGAGAGGTGGGGGTTGGTGAGGAGAGGAAGACAGGTTTTACTCCTGTGATAATGTTTGCAAAGCACTGCTGTGACTGTCATATTGCCTTATGTTTCATACGCTAAAGATGCTGCATGCACGCCTGATCCCAGCTCATTAAATATTCATTACATGCAATCTAAAAGTCTAAGTCATCAAATCCAGACCTTTTATTTTGTCTAGCCTGCTAACATCATGATTTCAATGACAGCAGCACATCAGTGATAGACATTACAACAGAAAAACACATTTCTTTTTGTTGCTGTCCTACAGATGTAAACACTTTGCCGTTTGATGTACTGTAAATAGGCTACTTTACATATAGACTAAAGTGAATGAATATGAGTCTTTGACATCTTCAGCCAAACAAGTTCACACAGGGCTATCACCGCTAGGTAATCTTTCTGCATTTGCAGTATACCAGAATTTTTAAATCTGGTGTCTGTGGCGACACTCCCATGCTGGCGAGTGATGTGTTTTGTGCCAACCAGCAATGATTGGTTGGCCAGAGCTGAAGGAGGAGCAACCGTTGTGTCAGCAAATGCTTTCTTTCTTTCCCAGAAATGTGTTGTTGCCAAATTTGAGTGAGATGAGGCGACAGTTCCTTCAGGCGTCACTATTTTTGCACTATACTGCTTGCACAGCTCAGCTCAACCCCCTCCCCCTCCATTCTTGTATCCAGTATAACCACTCCCCCTGCTCCTGCCCCACTCCCCTCTGCCGACCATCCCTGTCTCTGCCACCCAGCCGTTCATTGGCTGGTGGCCCCAGCTGTTCTTTTCCAAATGGTATTCTCCTTTTCCCACTGTGACGTCATAACTTTTTGTCCCTTCCAGCCATCCAGCTCTGGAGTGAGTTTGATTTTGGCCTTTAGAAAAAGAGCAATAAAATAAATAAAATTGGCCCAATATAATTCAGGAAAATGAGCTTCACTACTAATAATGCTGTAGAAACTATGACCCAGGGAACCTTGATAAAGTGAGACTTAAGTCCAATATATATATATATATATATATAACCAATATAAATATATAAAAAACAAATATTCACAAGCCTTTTTTTGTTCAGTCTTCAGTCTTTTTATAATCGTCTTTCTTGTCCAGATTAATTTACATGTTGGAAAAACTGTACAATCCAATACAAAAGCCCTTCAGAAATGTCTAGATGTATGTGCATTATAATGTTCAGTGTCAGTAGACACTGTATTCAAAAGGAGATGATTCAACTGTGTGGTTGTTATGAGGCTGTGATTAGTGGTACTGCATTACATAAATGTAATGCTTCATTCACTCAAAAAACTTGCCTCTGAACATAATCCAGGTAGCAGTTACATTTCTTACTACAGTGTAATTAGGAAAACTATTTTGTAACATGTAAATGTCATTTCTGCTTGCTGGGAGACAGGTTTGACCAAATAAGCTGTCAACTCAATGCATTTAATTAATTTTATTTTGTATTAACTGCAGCAGAGTCATGTCTAGTCTTGTTGCTCTTTGAGATTTTGTCTTACTGGTTTTGTAAATGCTCCGTATTTGTATAGCGCCTTTCTAGTCTTTGCGACCACCGAAAGTGCTGTTACACTACATCGCAATCACCATTCACACACATTCATACACTGGTGGAACAGCCACCAGGGGCAATCGGGGTTCAGTATCATTGACATGCAGCCTGGAGGAGCCAGGGATTGAACCGCCGATCTTAAATAAACAGGCAACCTCTTGAGCCACAGCCGTCCCATATTGTCTTGCCTGACAATAACAAAAATAACTTATTTATTTGTTACTTTTGAAGTTGTCTAAAAAGACATCACTTTAGACTCTCTATGATAGACATGACACCAGCATTTCCTTTGTGTGAAATCATCAATAGCTGACAATATATCAGCTGATTGATGATAAAAAAAAACATATAATTAGTTGCAGCTAATATTATCATAACAATCAGTTATTTCTTATAACGTGAGATGATAAGCTGCAGGGATGTCATGAGAAAGAGAGCAGTGGTCAAACACATTAATCTCTGACCCCCACAAGAGCATCATGCTGCGACCCGTGATGAACTTTGATCCTAAAGGTGACGTATGACATGATTGGGTGACAGGGTTCTAGGTCAGATCTTTTGTTGTCTGCTAAGGGGGTTAGCAAGGAGTCCATCTATGGGGTGGGGCGGTGTTACGAGTGTTAGAGCAGACACTGGATAGCATATGGACTTTGTGTGGGGAGTCCGACGTGGCTTCTACCTTCACACGAGACAGAGCTTTGGTTGGACACCCCTGACCTTATTCCCGTACAGACATCTTGGATCGACTTTTAGAGGACTGCTGAGCACAATGTGTGACATGATCCAACATATTTGTGAGGAAATGGCGTGAGCAAGGCACGCTACACTCTAGCATGCTAGATAGGCTTGAGTGTGTCTTTTTTGTCCCATAAAGAAATGCAGGAGCTATTCACAGCTGGGAAATAAATGGCTGCCAGGCAGCTTGGAAAACAAAAGATTCAAAATTGTGGTATATTCATGGTCTGATGGTTGCTTGCACATAATGTAAGCACAATGTCCCCAGTTTAATTATAGTTCTTTGATGCATCGATTTCCTTTTGATCCCTTTGTTTGCTGTCTGTGCCCATGATCAGCTATCACATAAAAAAATACAAATGCCAACTTGTGCTGAAACTTCGGTCAGTTAATACATTGGTCAACAAACAATTCTCCCACAACAATAATTTGCTGGTTCCAGCTTCTTCAATTTGAGGATTTGCTGTTTCTTTGTGTTATATTTTTGAGTTATACACATGTGTAAAATAATAAAGCATTACCACTTTCTTGGAAAATCATTTTAATTGCTATTCTTTAGTTTAAGTGCAAGTTTTCCTATTTGAATTTTTTTTAACAGACCCTCTTGAATTTATGAAATATCTCACATGCTTCCATTAATGATTAAAAATAATTAATTTCTTTATCTGACAACTGCCAAAAGTGCATTGTCAACATGTCAGATGCAAACTGTGCATTTTATGGTGCTAACTGTGATCGTCAAATGATCTTAACATGCTTTCCTCGCTTGTAATCCCAAAACAATTATGTCTGGATCACAAAATAATTATTTTGTGACCATGACACAACAGGCTTTATTTATCTTCTCGTGATTGTTATAAAAACATTTGTGAGACTCTGGTGTGATAATTAACAGATTTAAATCAAACTCTAATCTAACTAACAGTTCCCTACCACAGTCAAACAAGCACATTATGAATCTCTAATTATATTATTGCAGTGCCTTGTGTCATTTGGTCGCTATAAACTCCTGTAAGCTTATTGTCGACTACAACAGGCTCACTATCAATCACTAAAACAACATTGCAGGAACATTATGGGAGTTTCAGTGTGGTTGTGCTGCAGCTGTAATCACTAAAGGCAGTGATGTCTGCTGATGATTACCACGGTAGAATCTTACATGTTTTTATTCGAGTGATCACAAAAACACAATTTTGGTTAATGTCAAAACTAAACTGTTTTGTCATCACTACAAAACAAAGTTTATTGCATCAAGATAATTATTTCCAGATTATGAGAAAACAAAGGTTGTTAAGACAATATACAAATCATTGCACTGACATGCTTCCCATTCATCATGTGTGTTTGTATTTTGGTGGTTTAGACATTTAGAAACCACAGGTACATAGCAGAATCATAATTCAGCCAGAATAAGTGGGCCAACACAAAGCCTGTTCAATGGCCAGAGGATGACAAAGGGCAGATCTTGTTATCAGGCTTCAGTAGGCACAAGTGTACATAATGAAAAATTTACATTCCCACTGCCATCACATTCATGTGGCATAATAGCACGCCAGAAATCACCCAGAGGCGTTTCCAGTGAATTTAATAGAACAGCTTGACTTTCCCAAACATGCTTCTCTTTATATAATGGAGCTCCAGAGTTATGGCACAACAAACAACATATACACAGAAGTGGCCTACTATGACATGGACAGGTCAGTCCCCACAGCCTCATTCAACTTTTTCTGCCTACTCTTTGAAATGGATTGAATTAAATTTAAAGTACAGGTCAAATTTTTCATTTTGGAGGATGTTTTTTCCCCTGCTGTCCAAGTTAGTGGCTTAACAGACAATATTTCATAAAAAAAAAAACACAAGAGTTTATGTCATTGAATTGTTAAATAGCTTGCCTTTAGAACATATGTTTGCTAAAACTCTTTAATAACTAAACTTAGTAGGTTTTCTTCTTAAACTTGGGCACAGCAGAAACACTTTTTGAACACAACATTGACATTTCTCTTCCATCCATCAACTTTTAAAATGATATGGTGAACTTGTTAGCATATATATAGCAACATTATCATTCATCTTGTTTGTGGCCACCTGATTCAATATGCACTCTCTTTTTGCTTTCTTGGTCTCTACCAACTCCTGAGGGAAATATCTTGCTCTTTAGCTGCTAAATGCTCCACTATGTTCACTAGCTAGTCTCTAACTGTGTCTGCCTGCTGTTTGTTGCTGAACAGGTAGTGTACAGTGGGTTTTTAGAGCTTTTTCACTGAAAACAGCTGCCTGCTGCGGTAAAAAAACCCCGACACTATGAGAGCAGTGAGAGTAAACCAAAACAGTAAAGTTGGACAGAAAAACAATTAGCTTAAACTCACTATAAAGCTCCATAAAGCTGCAGCTTTCCAATACAGTTAGTTTGTTTTCTATTTCTATGTCATAGGGTTGGGCGATATGGTCACTATGCAACAGTAGAAATGTGTCCGCCGATATAGATTTGGCAATACCGTTTCCACCACAGGAGCTGTCCCTGAGTGTCTCTGCTATATCTTCAGGTCAGGCTTTAGGGAGCTGAAGTCCCTACCACCATGGGATCTTATTTTGGAAAGAATATGTATGGTAGTCAATGGCCAGAGACAGCAAATGTTTTGATCCCTTTTGAATTGTGCACTGAATCGCACATATAATGCTTGTCAATTTAAAAGATACGTCATGAAAGTCGCAGTTTATCATAAAACTATTAAAGTACAAGACGTGAAAATACGTAACTAGAAAGACCACAAACCCTTAAATCGCATATGTGACGTCATAACCTTTTCTCAGTCCGGACAGTCAGAGCGGAATTGATGCAACTCTGAGGTCACGCTACAGCAGCCAATTCTGCTTTAGGCGGAAAGCTCCATAAAGGCCATTGTTCAACATGTGGCTCTCGTTCTGCTCTACCTTGCCATCATTTGATCGCAAATTCCCTTTCTTCTACCTGAAATTCACCTGGTTGCGAGCTATCTTCTGAGTTATGTGCATTCTACTGAGAGTGTGAGTGTGTTACATATGCGCCGTACAGGGCTGGATTGGTAATCTGGCATACTGGACAAATGTCAGGTGGGCCAATGCGTAAATTATATATTTTTATAACTGTTTAAAAAATCGGCCAACAGCCCATTGGGTAATTTTTGATACTGATACTGGGCCGGCCCAATCACATCTCTTACTAGCCCCCACCCCCTATGCTCTCTGTTTCTTGCGTTACGCCCCCACCCCACCCCAAAAAGAAAAGATCTTCAGACGGATGCTGCCAAATGCACGAAAATAACCGATATATTTGCTACTGGGGCTGCGGTAGTTTTAACGTGCAGGCACAGAGAACTGTGGCCACTGCCAGGCAGAGGAGAAGGTGTGTGGTGACAAAGTGACAGGGCTGAGTGCAGGAGGAGAGTGGAGGTGAAGCGGTAAGCATGGAGTAGCTCAATCTGGAGGGAGGGAGCAGGGAGGAGGAGGGCCATTTACACTGGGGACGTTGGGGACATGTAGCCTCCACTTTTTGAAAGCATTTGTTAAAAATGTTCTGAAAAATAGCTTGCACCAAGAAATGTTAATTAACAAATAAAAATACTATGAAAAAGGTTTATTTGCAGAATAAACCTGCTGCGAAATGTAAATCTAGAAGAAAATCCTATGTTGTCCAAAAAATGAAACTTCAGATAAAAACAATAACTGCATTCTATTATATTTTTATATTCTCAATTGTTACCTGGCACCTGAATTTTGTGCTTGCCTGGTGCAGGAAATGTCTCCAGAATGCAGGAAATTAAATGTTTCATGCTCAAAATATTTCTTCAATAAATGTTTTTTTTCTCTAAATGGTAAGCCTATTAAAATATGTTCTTGTCTTGTTGCCGTAGCCCCAATCTTGTGCAATGTTACGTCTCATAGGCTAAGTGTTTTGTCACACCCCTAATCTCAGCCCTTTAATGGAAGGATGGTGTATTGGTGGGGGGTGTCCGACCGATTTTGGTGGGCCGCCTGAGCCAAGGGCCGATTTTTTGTCCCAGTCTAGCCCTGGCGCCGTACCAGAAACAGCAATCAATGTCACAGAGAGGACAGAAAGTGTGAACATTTGTCATAATTTGGGACAAATGTGACCCGGGGGGAAACCGGGCGATGAAATATGAAAATCGTGAAAATCGTGAGGGTTAGCAAGTATAACCTAGCAGGGGCTAACCTCTGTGGCTCCTTGCATACTTTTGTGCGACAGCGTGCTAACATTTAGCTTACTCACATTCCACTCCAGACCACATAGTCAGCATCATCAGCATCATCAGTGTGGCAAACACAACTCAGAAGCTGGGGATTGAAAAACCTCACTAATCTTTTCTATTGCCTAATTAGGATTGTATTCAATAATTGAGGGCTTATTAAATACTGAAAATGTTGCAGTATGTCATTACTTTTTCTAACCAAAACCTTGATTTTATCCTGGTAAATATATGATATTTGAGTGTCTCAAAGCTAATCATGCATGGGGTGCAAGATTCCTGCATTTTATCTGCCCACCACCCACCCCAGAAGAGTGGGGCTGTTCTTGGACTGAAAAAAAACATTGGGTTTCAGATCTGCATAGTCCCGCCAAACCAAATGAAGTCCAGTTGTGATACGTTCAGAAAACAAGTCTTTCTGTCCTGGGACTGTGACCCAGAGGCCAGCTTGGCTCTGGTCCCAGCCTTCATCATGGAGTCTCCAGCATAAAACTTACTGACACTGCTCCACGGAGAGCCGGGTATGCTGGGGTTTATCTCAGAGGGCTTTACTGTGCTAGAAGCTAAGACTTAGACCCAAAAAAACATTTAGTACACTGCAAATATTTAACAAATATTCGACCACTTTCAATTTGTCCCATCATGCTATTTAGAACAGGATTAACGGGGATGTTCTGTGCTTGCGGCGCTTCAATTTCCTGCCCAATCCCTACATGCCATCCTGGAATCTTTCCAGAGCGTTGTTATAGGCCGCCGTGTACCCTTGATAACAAAAAGCCCCACACATGACACCGCCAAAGAGACTTAACAAAGCATTTGCAACCAATCACAGGAAAGATTTAGGATAAAATGTTACTTAACACCAAACAGCTACTGTTACAACCAACACCAGTGACACTTTCTCTTTATTAATGAGTTATTTTTAGACAGCTGGAGCAGCGCAGACTTCAGTACGCATCGCCATGATTTACAAGTTCAAGCAACAGCGTTCGTAGTATTGGTAGTGGTGGTAGATAATATCTTTGTGTATAGATCATTTAACTTATCAATTTAAAAATGAAAAATAGTAAATACAAATTATATATATTAATCTTTATTCCCGTGACCCTGTACACAGGATAAGCGGTTGATGATGGATGGATGAATGGATAATTTTTATTTACTATTATATATACAAAAGTTTTCTATACAACCCACTGCTTTCTTTTCATGGTCTGTGACTAAGCCGTGTATATAATACTCAGAATAAGCTTGTTTGTTTACACCACATAACTGCTGTCAGGTCACATGAGATAACAATGGCAGGAGTCTGATTCATGACACAGTGCTATATTTGGACAGCATTAACCCAGTCTATTAAGCCTGTGAGTGTGTGTGTGTGGGCGGGGGGGCGGGTTATTAGGCCACAGTGACAGAGACCTATGGTGCTGGACATCCTCAGCTGCTGTGTTAATGCTGACGATTAGAGGACACTCCCTACCATGGCCCAAACTGGGTATGGAGTGAAGGCTGGTGGAAGTGCTACAGTTTATTTTGGATCCGTGCCAGGACTGATTCAGACCTCAGGCAGCGAGGACGAGAGCAAAATTAAGAATTACTTTTTCTTTCATGGTTGAGAAAGCTGTCAGTCATTAGAGGGTCAAAGCCATCACACGTCCCACTTCATCTCTCTCATACATATTTATGTTTACATGTAATCTTGCCTTCTGGTTATGTGTCTTAATCCATGTTTCTTATAAGTGACATTTTGACTTGTATAAATGAAACTTGTATAATGTATACATTCATTCCACACAGACTGATATATTTCAAGTGTTCATTCCTTTTAATTTTGATGATTATAACTGACAACTAATGAAAACCCCCAAATCAGTATCTCAGAAAATTAGAATATTGTGAAAAGGTTCAATATTGAAGACACCTGGCGCCACACTCTAATCAGCTAATTAACTCAAAACACCTGCAAAGGCCTTTAAATGGTCTCTCAG
>NC_060156.1:24553439-24557704 GCF_021292245.1 Micropterus dolomieu | reverse complement strand
TCAGCTAATTAACTCAAAACACCTGCAAAGGCCTTTAAATGGTCTCTCAGTCTAGTTCTGTAGGCTACACAATCATGGGGAAGACTGCTGACTTGACAGCTGTCCAAAAGACGACCACTGACACCTTGCACAAGGAGGGCAAGACACAAAAGGTCATTGCTAAAGAGGCTGGCTGTTCACAGAGCTCTGTGTCCAAGCACATTAAAAGAGAGGCGAAGGGAAAGAAAAGATGTGTTAGAAAAAAGTGTACAAGCAATAGGGATAACCGCACCCTGGAGAGGATTGTGAAACAAAACCCATTCAAAAATGTGGGGGAGATTCACAAAGAGTGGACTGCAGCTGGAGTCAGTGCTTCAAGAACCACCACGCACAGACGTATGCAAGACATGGGTTTCAGCTGTCGTATTCCTTGTGTCAAGCCACTCTTGAAAAAGACACAGCGTCAGAAGCGTCTCGCCTGGGCTAAAGACAAAAAGGACTGGACTGCTGCTGAGTGGTCCAAAGTTATGTTCTCTGAAAGTAAATTTTACAATTCCTTTGGAAATCAAGGTCCCAGAGTCTGGAGGAAGAGAGGAGAGGCACAGAATCCACGTTGCTTGAAGTCCAGTGTAAAGTTTCCACAGTCAGTGATGGTTTGGGGTGCCATGTCATCTGCTGGTGTTGGTCAACTGTGTTTTCTGAGGTCAAAGGTCAACGTAGCCGTCTACCAGGAAGTTTTAGAGCACTTCATGCTTCCTGCTGCTGACCAACTTTATGGAGATGCAGATTTCATTTTCCAACAGGACTTGGCACCTGCACACAGTGCCAAAGCTACCAGTACCTGGTTTAAGGACCATGGTATCCCTCTGACCTTAACCCTATAGAAAATCTATGGGGTATTGTGAAGAGGAAGATGCGATACGCCTGACCCAACAATGCAGAAGAGCTGAAGGCCACTATCAGAGCAACCTGGGCTCTCATAACACCTGAGCATTGCTGCAGTAATTCAGGCAAAAGGGGCCCCAACTAAGTATTGAGTTGCTGTCATACTTTTCATGTTCATACTTTTCATGTTCATACATTTCTAAAAATCCTTTTTTTGTATTGGTCTTAAGTAATATTCTAATTTTCGGAGATCCTGAATTTGGGATTTTCATTAGTTGTCAGTTTTAATCATCACAATTAAATGAAATAAACATTTGAAATATATCAGTCTGTGTGTAATGAATGAATGAATATAATATCCAAGTTTCACTTTTTGAATGGAATTAATGAAATAAATCAACTTTTTGATGATATTCTAATTATATGACCAGCACCTGTATATCCTTTACTAAACTAACAACAAATTCTTCTCTTCCTGTTTGTCATTGCTCTTTGTTTCTGACGACTGCTCAGAAGAAGCATGAAATGTCTCCATAATCCCAAAAATCTGTTTCAGAATCAGAGATGAGGAATAAGGTCACTTGGTTTGCAGATTTATTTTAAACCTACTGTACACTCACTAGTTTTAAATGTTGTAAGAGCAGAGTCACTTAATCACTGTTCTGACACCTTTAAATGGAATCTGTGAGTTTGTGTTGTTGTCTGGGAAGTAAAGTGGCAATAAATATGGCATTCAAGCAGCATTTGCAGGTTCTGAAAATCTAATAATCATACAAAGACTAATATATAGTATAATATTTCAGGGAAGGCTATCAAACATTCACATCCAGACTTCAGTGCACCTGCAACTGAGTTTGGAATAAGAATAAAATTTACTAATAAAAAAAAAGGAACCCTCATCCCTGTTTGTTTCTATGAGCTTCGTTTAGCATCACACTGTCGCCAGGATTTCTAAAATCGCTGCAACTCTCTTTAAAACTTTCTGCTCAGCTCAAGTGTTAATCTGTACAGTAACATGTTAGCAGCTAATCAGGAAGTTGGATGTTGGTACTGTAGACACAGAGAAAGCACTCTGGATGCAGATCAGCAGTGACAATTGACATGCTGTGTGTGTGTGTGCACGTGTGTGTTATCTTTGTAATTTTTTGCTACTTTTCTCCTCTGCCTATCACAGTGCAACCTGACTTCAGCTACATTTAGTCAAAATTGTGTTTTGCAGTGTATTGAAGATCACTTGCTCCTGCTACCTTTGCTTTTTCAGTAGCGCTATTTCTTGACTAGGATGTTATGATTTGGTCTCATAATAAATTAAATTGTAGAGCTTTTTCATACAGGTTTTGTGTGTTTTGGGGTCTTGTGTTGATACTGTTTTTCAAATTAAAAACATGGCAGCATTAAAAACTTTCGGAAATTAACAAAACATTATTTAATCTGTTAGGATCCTACTCTGCATTAAGTATGTAAAAGAAACTACATGCCATCGTGTGAATCAACCGACAAAACAAAACCACAGCATTCAACCATTGAAAGTTAACAAGCTACATTTCACTTCTGCACAGAGATTATTAAAAAAATTCTCTTTGCAGGACAGAGAGCAGGAGAGTGAATGTGTCTGTCAGCATGTACACACAGTACACTACATGACTGTGTTTATGTGTTAATTATTCTACCAGAGTGTGAATGGCAGCGAGTAAATATAGAATGTTTCAACTCCTTCATCCCCCCAAACTCTGTGGCAAATGAACACGCGATGCACACATACCTCCCCCACATCCACCAACATACACACGGATGCACGCAACACACACATACAGCCACACATATAGAGGCTGAACATGAACACGCGGTCACTAATGCAGGAGGAAAGCACGCAACTTCTGCTGCTTTCGTGTCTCCTGAGGTTTCTCGATCACATGGTTGCATATTTGCTTATGGGAGCCGATCCAGAGAGGTGGGAGGAGGAGGTGGTGAGGAGTGATGGGATTTGGGTGGGGTAGGGAGGGGTCACTTCTGATTACCAGGTTTTCTCTTTGGTGGCCTGCATTCCTCGCTGTGCCGTATCGTGATCAGCGGGACTGGGGGATGGGGTTAAGCCCTGTAGGGGAAGGACGGAGGGAAGGACGGGTAGAGAGGGGAAGGGAGGGAGGGAGCGTTGTCATGAAGGAATGACCCACTGCTGATCATGTAGCCCAGATAGCGCTGCCTTTTATCTATCGTGCATGTGCAGATAGATGAGCCACAGTAAGGAGGGGATGGGCAGGCAGTATTTAAAATAAAAAATACATCGCATTCATTCGGAGCAAAACAGTGATGGCTATCATGTCACAAGACTTTCACAACAGCTACACATGTTACGTAACCAATACTGAAGCAGCAGCAGCAGTGCTGACAGGCTGTAGGAACGTTGTGGAGTGCAGCTCTGACAGATATTTCCAGCTGTGTGCCAATTCTATGTGTGCCGTGTCATGGCAGCGATGTATGAACATTAATTTAATTAAAACTGAGTTTTTTGGCCTTATTTTCTTTCAGACATCGGGCATGTAGCAACATGTTGTGCACATGTACCCACACTGAATTAATTTGAATTGATTGACATAGATTCAGCTGCATTATTTGCCAATAGACATCTTACCAAACAGTCTAGTGATGTTTAGCAGAAAAACAAGAGATGCAGAATGCTATTTTAGTGTCATTTCTATTGAATAAGTCTACAGTCAGTGTACACACTAACTTCATGTGTACAACAAAGAATAGTGTTTTACATAATTCATTTTCTATATCCTGATCCCGATCCAGTGGGAGTTGCTGCGCAGGTCCATGTTTGCCATTTCACTATTAATGGAAGACCTTTTAAGCCAGGGCTTTCATAACAGATATTGTGGTTTACCTTATGAAAACTTGAAATGAAATTCCACTCTACTGCAGTAGAAGGAGTAATACAAGTTGGATGGCCAAAACAATTCAATCTCTCTGTATTTGCAATGTGTTTTTAAAATCTGGTATCTGTGGTGACATTCCTGCGCTGGCACACCAGTAGTGATGCATTTTGCGCCAACCCGCAATTATTGGTTTGCCAGAGCTACAGGGGGGAGCAACCCAGAGCCACGTAGAGAGCTCCATGATCTGCCATTGTTGTTAAAAAAAAGGTCCATTAGAGAGTTTATTATTGAGAATTGTAATTTTTAAAATTTTGTTTATTTATGGTTATTATGATTGTATAGTTTGTGTTCATATGCTTCGGCAACCTTGAATTGTATCCAGTCATGCCAACAACGCTAGTAAAATTGAATTTGAACGGAGACAACACAACTCGGACTATGGGGGAGCCTATGGTGGAAAAATCTGCTCTTGGACAGGTTGGTGTTTGTAAAGTAGGCTATGTAGCTATTATATTTATTCTA
>NC_060156.1:24529346-24553339 GCF_021292245.1 Micropterus dolomieu | reverse complement strand
ACATCCACCAACATACACACGGATGCACGCAACACACACATACAGCCACACATATAGAGGCTGAACATGAACACGCGGTCACTAATGCAGGAGGAAAGCACGCAACTTCTGCTGCTTTCGTGTCTCCTGAGGTTTCTCGATCACATGGTTGCATATTTGCTTATGGGAGCCGATCCAGAGAGGTGGGAGGAGGAGGTGGTGAGGAGTGATGGGATTTGGGTGGGGTAGGGAGGGGTCACTTCTGATTACCAGGTTTTCTCTTTGGTGGCCTGCATTCCTCGCTGTGCCGTATCGTGATCAGCGGGACTGGGGGATGGGGTTAAGCCCTGTAGGGGAAGGACGGAGGGAAGGACGGGTAGAGAGGGGAAGGGAGGGAGGGAGCGTTGTCATGAAGGAATGACCCACTGCTGATCATGTAGCCCAGATAGCGCTGCCTTTTATCTATCGTGCATGTGCAGATAGATGAGCCACAGTAAGGAGGGGATGGGCAGGCAGTATTTAAAATAAAAAATACATCGCATTCATTCGGAGCAAAACAGTGATGGCTATCATGTCACAAGACTTTCACAACAGCTACACATGTTACGTAACCAATACTGAAGCAGCAGCAGCAGTGCTGACAGGCTGTAGGAACGTTGTGGAGTGCAGCTCTGACAGATATTTCCAGCTGTGTGCCAATTCTATGTGTGCCGTGTCATGGCAGCGATGTATGAACATTAATTTAATTAAAACTGAGTTTTTTGGCCTTATTTTCTTTCAGACATCGGGCATGTAGCAACATGTTGTGCACATGTACCCACACTGAATTAATTTGAATTGATTGACATAGATTCAGCTGCATTATTTGCCAATAGACATCTTACCAAACAGTCTAGTGATGTTTAGCAGAAAAACAAGAGATGCAGAATGCTATTTTAGTGTCATTTCTATTGAATAAGTCTACAGTCAGTGTACACACTAACTTCATGTGTACAACAAAGAATAGTGTTTTACATAATTCATTTTCTATATCCTGATCCCGATCCAGTGGGAGTTGCTGCGCAGGTCCATGTTTGCCATTTCACTATTAATGGAAGACCTTTTAAGCCAGGGCTTTCATAACAGATATTGTGGTTTACCTTATGAAAACTTGAAATGAAATTCCACTCTACTGCAGTAGAAGGAGTAATACAAGTTGGATGGCCAAAACAATTCAATCTCTCTGTATTTGCAATGTGTTTTTAAAATCTGGTATCTGTGGTGACATTCCTGCGCTGGCACACCAGTAGTGATGCATTTTGCGCCAACCCGCAATTATTGGTTTGCCAGAGCTACAGGGGGGAGCAACCCAGAGCCACGTAGAGAGCTCCATGATCTGCCATTGTTGTTAAAAAAAAGGTCCATTAGAGAGTTTATTATTGAGAATTGTAATTTTTAAAATTTTGTTTATTTATGGTTATTATGATTGTATAGTTTGTGTTCATATGCTTCGGCAACCTTGAATTGTATCCAGTCATGCCAACAACGCTAGTAAAATTGAATTTGAACGGAGACAACACAACTCGGACTATGGGGGAGCCTATGGTGGAAAAATCTGCTCTTGGACAGGTTGGTGTTTGTAAAGTAGGCTATGTAGCTATTATATTTATTCTACGTCAATGAAGCATTGTTGTCTTTGAACTGAGCCTAGGGCAAGCTTATCTATAGGCTTGCGTCATGAGCACGCGTCACTAGTGTTTGAGTAATTACTGTCACTGCCAGAAGGGGAGACAAAAGTTCCACACTGCAGGTTTAATGGGAACATCTTCAGCAGTCTTGTTTTCTCCTCACATTTCACTCCTTTTAGACCAGTTTTGGTCTCTACCAACTCCTGACAGAAATATCTGGCTCTCAAGCTTGCTAGATGCTCCACTGTGTTCACCTGCTATTCACTAATTTTGTCTGTCTGTCGTTTGGTTTTGGGCAGGTAGTGTACAGTGGATTTATCAAAGCTTTTACTAAATATATCTGGGAACTATCATTGATGGGAATAGTGAGAGTGAGGCCAAAAAGTAAAATTGCGGGTCATAAAACCAAAACAATGCGCTAAAGCTCAGAAGAGCTGGAGTCTCAGGTGATACTTTTTCTGTGGGTTTATCACTATAAGTGATCCCTTCCACTTTACACAAGGCCACCTGACCCATTGTTTATATACAAATATTGATTGTTTAACTGTGCCTCTTGCAGGAGGAAGCATCACAACCTTAATACTGTTAAAACCAGAAACAATATGCATTATAATTTTCAAGCATTATACTGAGCAACCCCACACTAGCCTTCAGTGTTACACACACACACACAGACATCACCAAACGACAGTACAGTGAATCCCTCTGCAGTCACGGATTATTCATTCTAATCTCCATCTATATTTACAAAAGAATATATCTGAAAGAGCTGCAGTTCATTTTAACAACAGGCATGTTGCTATGATAAAATCACAGGATTAATCATAATTTCATATCCTGTCCACTACAGGTTTAAACTGTTAACCATGAACTACAGTGTTATCTGCAGCGGGGCCTGCTGTGTTATCTGAAGCTCTGAGCACAGTAATGGCCATCTGACATGCATCGGGTTATGCAACAACTGTCACATGATGACAGGTTTTATTCTTGCAGCCTGCCTCTAAAACTCAGGAAACTTTTCTAGAAAAAAAGGGACGGGGGGGGGGGGATAATCAAGCTGTTTAACTCTTCCA
Source organism: Micropterus dolomieu (assembly GCF_021292245.1). Classification (NCBI taxonomy): domain Eukaryota; kingdom Metazoa; phylum Chordata; class Actinopteri; order Centrarchiformes; family Centrarchidae; genus Micropterus; species Micropterus dolomieu. The sequence continues at coordinate 24,550,620 of NC_060156.1, read as the reverse complement.
AGAAACCAGGAGAGCCCTTATTGGCTTAGTTGTGTCATCCAGGATCATCCAGGGTTTTCTCCACTGTAACAATTTCCTCACAGCACCATTCCTCATTATAGAGAATGAACACTGTTACTGCAACTGACAAGTGAAAGAAAAACTTTATGGCTATGCTGTCGTACATACTGTAGGGCCCGCCAGCAATAATGGCGACATTGCTTTAATAGCAGGATAATAAAAAATAAATAGGCTAAATTGATAGCGGCTGGTGCTGAAATAGGTCATGACAGCTACAATTACTCACACAATCACTTCCACTTAGGCAAGGTAAGTTTATTTGTATAGCACACTTCAACAAAAAGGTCATTCAAAGTGCTTTACATAAAACATAAAAGCAACAGGGAAATATAAAACTTTTTTAAATGAGTTAAATAGAAAATAAAAACAGGTAGGTCTCTCACCTTTAATTATATTACTCCTTTCATCCCAATCTCTAACTTTTTTTTTAACACTTAGGGACACTGACCCTTATTACTTAGATACAGGGACTGTAACTAACCCTAAGGGGACTCTAACCCTTCCTCAGATACAGTCGTCACTGAAAATCCAGATTGTCCACGTTACAAACTCTGGTAAAAGCGGTTGACAGTGGGCCCTGTCAACATGTTAACAGCGGAGAAAACAGGGACTCTAACCCTTGTAAGTCTATTCGGCCCTCTTAAGTGATTGTGCCTCCAAAATAAAAGCATGGGAACATTTATTCCAGCAACGCTTTGTGTCGAGTTTATTGAGAGCTTTTGCTTTGAAGAAGAGCTTCAGAAGAGACTCTGGCTTGCTTGAAACACCTCTGAAAAAGACGTCAGTAAACATGATTGGATTTCCCTGAATTTCCACAGGGAAATGAAAGTAAGCGTGCATCAGTTTATGAATGTGGATCAAACGCCGAGACACACACACACACTTTTGCACATGCTTTATTGTGAGCATGTGCAAAAGTGTCCTTATAATCAATTTGTTTAACACAGGAGAAAAAATATCCGCAGTTAGTTGGAATAGATCTTACATCCTTCCTAACGGGAATCCCACACAGTACCGACTGTGCTAAACGTGTACACAAGTATGAAAGGATTTCAAATAATTTGACTTTGTTCTGGCCCGCCATGTAACGGCTTGAAAAAAAATTGGCCCAATGCCAGATGTATTTGCAGACCCCTGCTGTAGGGCATGTTTTGAGATAAAATGCAGCGGTGTAAACAAGCAGGTTTTAGAACATTGCAGACTGGCACGTTGCAAGTTTCAAGTTTCTTTGGTGTGAAGTGGCTCATTTCTGCTCAGGGAGGTTTGTTTCTGCTTGCCATCCATGCCGTTACTGCTGCACTTCTTCCTGATTTCCCCCAGAAGGTCGAGGGTCATAATTGGAATGCACATGCATTAATCGTGCATCAAAAAAAAAAGTGGGGTTAACTCATTATCATTGCGTTAACTTTGACAGCCCTATATACAGTCAGGTCCACATATGTTTGGACACTGACACAAGTTTTGTTATTTTGACTGTTTACCAAAACAAATATGGGCTTAAAGTGCAGTCTCACAGCTTTAATTTGAGGGTATTCACATCCACATTGGAGTAAAGGTTTAGGAATTACAGGTCTTTAATATTTAGCCCCTTCTTTTTCAAGGGACCAAAAGTAATTGGACACAAGGTGGACAGGTGTGGGCTATTCCTTCGTTATTTCTTCATCAATTAAGCAGTTAAAAGGTCTGGAGTTGATTCCAGGTGTAGCATTCGCATTCGGAAGCTGTGTTTGTGAACCCATAGCATGAGGTCAAAGGAGCTCTCAATGCAAGTGAAACAGGCCATCCTTAGGCTGCAAAAAAAAAAGACAATCCATCAGAGAGATAGCAGGAACATTAGGAGTGGCCAAATCAACAGTTTGGTACATTCTGAGAAAAAACACAACACACTGGTGAGATTGGTAACACCAAAAGGCCTTGACGTCCACAGAAGACAACAGTGGTGGATGATCGTAGGATCCATTCCATGGTAAAGAAAAACCCCTTTACAACATCCAGCCAACTAAAGAACACACTTCAGGAGGTAGGCATATCCAGATCTAAGTCTACCATAAAGAGAAGACTTCACGAGAGCAGATACAGAGGCTTCACCACAAGGTGTAAACCATTCATAAGCCTCAAGAATAGAAAGGCCAGATTAGACTTTGCCAAAAAACATATAAAAAAGCCAGCCCAGTTCTGGAACAGCATTATTTGGACAGATGAAACTAAGATCAACTTGTACCAGAATAATGGGAAGAAAAAAGTATGGAGAAGGCTTGGAACAGCTCATGATCCAAAGCATACCACATCATCTGTAAAACATGGTGGAGGCAGTGTGAAGGTATGGGCATGCATGGCTTCCAATGTCTCTGGGTCACTAGTGTTTATTGATGATGTGACAGAAGACAGAAGCAGTCGGATGTGTTTTAAATTGTATAGGAATTTATTATCTGCTCAGATTCAGCCAAATTCAGCGAAGTTGATTGGACAACGCTTCACTTACACTTACAGATGGACAATGACCCTAAACATACTGCAAAAGCAACCCAGGAGTTTTTTAAGGCAAAAAAGTGGAATATTCTGCAATGGCCAAGTCAGTCATCTGATACCAGCACGATCGAGCTTGCATTTCACTTGCTGAAGACATACTTAAGGCAGAAAGACCCTCGAACATACAACAACTAAAGACGGCTGCAGCAAAGGCCTGTCAAAGCATCACAAAAGAGGAAACCCAGCATTTGGTAATTTCCATGGGTTCCAGACTTCAAGCAGTCATTGCCTGCAAAGGATTCTCGACAAAGTACTAAAAATGAACATTTTATTTATGATTATGTTAATTTTTCCAATTACATTTGAGCCCATAAATAAGGGAACTGTGTTTAAAAATGGTTGCAATTCCTAAATGTTTCACATGATTTTTTCTTGTTCAACCTTTAATTAAAGCTGAAAGTCTGCACTTCAATTGCATCTCGGTTGTTTAATTTCAAATCCACTGTGGTGGTGTACAGAGCCAGAATAATGAAAATTGTGTCACTGTCCAAATATTTCCGAACCTAACTTTAGGCCTATATATATATATATATATATATATATATATATATACACACATACACTGTGCTGTAACCTACTGCCCAGTTTGTAATTTTTATTTTTCCTCTTGGGTGTGGGGTAGCCAAACAGGGATTTTATGGTTGCTACACCCACTAAAATGGTGTGTTCAATACAAGGAGCTGGAAAATGTTTTGACTTGGAAAATTACAACTGATTCAAACTTATTTCTTTGCAAAAAAAAAAAAAAGGTTCCACAAACTCAAGGAAGTTGTATAAAATTGTCAAAAAGAAACATGCCTTAAAATAAATATATACCAATACATAATATTCCCTTTAAAATAAGAAAAAAAAATTGCAAATGTAATTCTTGTTTGCAATAATATAAAATAGGTATTTCTCTCTCATTTCATATTAATCATTGAATTAGAGTGACAAATGAGGAGCACTTAAATATTTTGGTAATAATCACTGAACACACAATTATCTATCAGTGCCTCATTTTCTGTAACATATTTATATATTTATATTTTGGACATATGCCTGATGTGATACTTCATCACCATGAACTTTGCAAAGGGCAAGGCCACTTTTGGATTATGCAATAACAGACAGTGTGAGTGCAGCAAGGTAGGCTAACTGTTTATGTAAAGCTGCTGCCATGCAGGGTAAATTTATAATAATGTATTAGACTATTTCCCACCCAAAATATTGTTGCCAATGAAAATATCAGAGCAGAAACTTCTAATTGATTCTGTGCACAAATGTTGGGACATGTCTCGTTTCAAAAAATATGTAGGTTAATAGTTTGTGTGCTCAGAACTTGAACGCAGTTGCCTGTGTTGTACTTCGTAGTTACCAGTTTTGCCCATATTACCCATATTGGTAAGGCCAGTCATGCGTACTTTGAAAGTGCACCCACTTTTCAAACACAGTGTTGACTGATCTTGTAGTAAGTGCTGTGTGTAAATAGGTTACAGCCACCGCAACCACGGAGTGAATAGACAGTGGAAATTGTTACGTATATATGACATACTGTCACGAGTTGTGCCAGCAAATGACAATCACAATTTTATTTGTAATGCTGATTTATTTGTATAAATGATGCCAATCTTTGTCCACAACACATTATACAACTAACTAGTAGCAGACACTAAAAGACAAACCAGACCAAACTCCTGATTATATGGTTATATAGCGCCAATTTAATTTTTTTTAATACTTTTTTTTTCCTCTTTAGGAAATGAATTACCGAGGTCCAGACCTCGGCAACCTCATATCTGGCTACATACATGATTGTAAGCATTTGAAAAGGATGATGGAAAGTCTTGCAGGAAATACACAATTTTTTGTCTTGTGAGAGACAGAAGCGAAAACAAATCCAAACAAGCTGTTCTCAACAAGCACAGGGTGTATGGGTAACATTTACATTGTGGTGAAGAAAGCCTTTTGTGTCAGTGTCAGCATGCCTTGACAACACTGACGTCTAAAGGCCTGCTACAGTAGCTTCTACTAATAAGTTATATTTACATTCACTGTTTGTCTTGTGTGTATCCTTGATGCCAAATAAACATGCTGAATGCATTTTCTTTCTATAAAACATTTCGCAGCAGTGATTTGGGGAAGAATTTGAAGCCTGCATTGTTTAAAATGTTTTATTGACATAAATTATTGCCACATTACCTCCACCAAATGTTGATCAGTGGAATTTTGTGATACCATCAGCAAGACTGTGTATCTCATCATCCTTGCGTGCACAAGATACAAACAAACTGGGGAACTACTCTTGAAAAACATTGCTCCATAGCGGTCAAAATCTCCAATGGATACCTTTAAAACGTATAATATAATAACAACCTAAAGAGTGTTGAGCGCGCCAAGCATTTGAACAATGCTGTTTGGACCCTAACAACAGTATGCAACTTTAAATGTAACTTTAAGTTTGTCCCGAGGGTGGCGCTAACTGATAAAATGTTCATCCTCTGCAGAGCATGAAGAGCATGTTAATCTTAGAGAATTGTTATCAATACAAAATGTTATGGCAGCCTGACCACCAGTTGTTACGAAATGTCTCTCTAGATCAGCACCGACTGGAATACTCACCCCAAGCATGGATAAAGAGGAGAGAGCAGACCAATACTAATAAGCTTATCACTGATTCTTCACACCAAATTATTTGTGATAATACTAACACAGCTGGAAACACTGCATGTGGCCTTTTAAGTACAGGACTGTTATAAAAGTTACAAAACCACCGGAAAGTTGGTATAAAGCTTTTTTACAAGTGTAAATCTGCCAGGATACGTTGGCATCAGTTGCACACGACCCATTAGAGGAAAACATATTAACACTCCAACATCTGTCGCCTTACAACCTGGGGATACAGCAGGTGATTCACAGATACATTTCCATACTTAACTTATCAGCTACTACAACTCTCTTGTCACACATGGGGCATAAATGATCCAAAAGGCAGGCAACAGCTGTGAAGCCTGAGCTGCCTCACTCTTAGAGTGGGATGATCTCAGTGTTATCAGAGAGTTAATGCCCCTCTCTTCAAGCTGGTGGAGAGGGACGAGACCATTGTAGCTCCTGACAAAAACAAAGATGGTAGCTGGGGTAGATAATACTGACAGCCAGATTAACTGGGCTCTGCCAGGGCTTTGTCCAACTCCTATGAAATATTCAATTACATGCACAGCCAGTGAGTGTTTGGGTACAACAAACAAAATCTTTTAAAGAGATACAGTGTCCAGGTAGAAAAACTCTCCGCAGCACAATGCAATTCTAATGCATTTTAATATTTTATTTAGGTGAGCCTCTCTTAGCGTTCAACAGTTCCTCTAAACATCCAAACAAAGCAACGACAGCAGAGTGTTGAAGTAATGGCAGTGTTCCCAGAGTGTACTGGAGCTAAGTCATCGTTCCACAGACCACCCAGTTTCGGATATGTCTGGCAAGCAGGATTTGTTCTGTTTACAAACAAGACGTTATGGCTGACCACAGAGGCAGCCCACAGCGATGGACCCTGTGGGTCTAAAGAGCTTTCTCTCTGTGGAGCTGTTTCCTTAAGGTAGGAGCCCTGAGCTCGTTAATTACTTCGAGACTGTCCAGGAAGTAGGCTAATGCAGTTAGACAAGAGGGTCTGTCCATAGGCTACACTTTGACCTATTGGTGCTGAAATCCACTGTCAATAATTCACTCTGACAGGTCGAGTAGCTGGCGAATACTTCCATATGTTATTGAAATGGAATAATAAGAAAAGTTAAAAAGTAAGAAAAATAAACACAACTTCTATTGATAGTTCTGAAATGGTAATAATAGAAATTTGTCATGAGAAAAAAAACACTTCGGTGTGGCTTAATTTTGTTTCTTCAGAGAATGAAAAGCCTCTACGTGTACACAACATTTGAACCAAGTAGCCGCGCAACACCCACAAGCACACACTCAGTAGGAATATGAAGTGCATTTGCTTCATCCGCCTGAAATGCACTCATATCACCGGTGCTGTATCCTGTCCGTCTCACCCCAAACAGCCATCTAAAAAAGCCACTGTCTTAAACAAACATAGCTCTGCCTCTGTTTCATAAATTCTTAAACGCCAGGGTTTCTCTCAATTATTCATGCTTCAAGAGCATCTGATGGCCGCATTGCAGCATTCTCTTTGAAAGATCACCTCCTAAAATAACAATGTCTTCACATAGTAGAGAATACGGTACTCATCCATCCATTGGCATGCAACTCTGATGCTTAGGCGCACAGGTTTAATGGACAGCAAGCAGAGCACTATCTCCTAATCCCCAAATAAGTGATCTCACACACACACACACACACACACACACACACACACACACACACACACACACACACACACACACACACACACACACACACACAGACATCTCAATTAAATATTGAGGGCCTTATCCTTGGATGAAATCATCTGACTAAGGCGGTGGCTGGTTGCTCTTCTTATGGTGTGGTGGTCCCCACATCTCTGGTTGATGAGATGAGCCGTGAGATGTCAGGAAACACATCCAGCACAAATACAAAGCAAGCAGGTCGGCTGTTTTGACATTATCGAAATAGCTGGAGGGATCAAACCACTTTAAACTGAATGCTCCTGTTGAAATGTATCACTCATTTCTCTTTATTTTCAAACACACAACTCAAAGATGCTAAATAGCCGCTAGGGATCTGTGCTTCAATGCTTAAACGAACAATTTTGGGAAATCTTCATCGTCGATTAATTTCAATTTCATCCCAGTGTGATCAGCTGACAGAGTGGTCTACGTGGAAATAAGAAACACTTACATCTGTCTTATTTACATACTGTCTATGAAGGTAGCCACTAATCCAACCAAAAGCCAGCCGCAGTTTAATTCAGTTAAAACTGTGTTAAACTACAAGTAGCTAGTGGAACAGAAGCTGTTCTGTGCACTGTGTTCGACCTTTGACTACTAGGAGCCATTCCTGTTTTATCCCAAGCAATAATGATTCCGTTCACGTTTTCTTAAGTGGCAAATTTACCAGAGAAGAAGTTCTTGGCTCGCAGGTAGCTGACACTCAGGCGGAGGATGGAGAGTTTGTCCAGACTGGCTGTGACCTCCTCAGGGAAAGGCAGCAGACTGGCCAACCGCTCCAGCTCCCCGTTCAACCTGTCTCGGTGCCGTTTGGACGGGTTGGATTTGCCCCCTTCAGCTGGTGGCTGCTTCACCCTGATGAACATTGTAAATGGAGAAATCGGTCACAGCTAAATCACCAGCGGTCGCTCAGTCAACGGGGGTCCCTAAACAAATTTAAAATGTGACCGCTTTTTGGGTTCCTCTCATTTTGTCAAGTTTTCATTCTTGAGCTGAGCACATTTTGGATCAAACCACATATTTTGAGATTATAACAACTACGCTAACACATTATAGGATTTATGAGTTCCATAAAGGGTATTTTAGAGTTATGATATGCATGCTTTAGTTACTTTAATGTTCCATAAGAATGACACAGTACTACAGCGTTATTTTTAAATTTAGTCTTTATTTTTAATTTTTCTTTATTTTTGCTACGTGTTTGTGTGAGGTCTATTTTTAGCCGTCCAAAATCATCTTAAATTGGCAGCGTGTTGATCTCAGTGAGTGCTAAAAAAGACTGTTATCATTTACTTTACCATTTCTAAAGACACCACTTGTGTCAAACAAACCTTTTGGGGAAATGAGTGAAAATGATGCAATTTAACAGCAATTTAATTTAATTATTTCACTTATACATTATAAAGCTTCAATCAAGTGTTGGAATTAGCGGAATCTGTGCTGCCAGCAGTGTTTTCTTCATAAACATGTCTCCTGTAGAGGCCCATTGATGATAGCTAACACACGCACTACAAGAGGAAGCAAATCAATTTACTTTTTTCTTTGACCAAAGAATCAGTATCAGTGATTTTACCTGTGGCAGGTGTTTCATAGTGTTTGTGTACAGTATTTCTTCATAAAACAAACAAACAAAAATGCTTCATCTACAGAACACAATAACATTTCTCATTTTTAAAAATGATTCCAGTACTTTTTTAAGTTAAGTAATGACTTTAGTGAAGAAATATAAGAATCTCAATATAATCTTCTATGGTCTGAAAGGCAAATAATTTATAATAAAAAACACAACTTCCACATAGCAAAGCTGACATTGTGATTTTTTATATATATCGATTTTTTTTACATATATCGATCGAATATGTTTTTTCTCTAATGCTGCACAGAATATTGGCAGTTTAACATGTTTCAAAATGCAGCAAATTGAAAGGCAAACTAGTGAAGTCACAACGACGAAGTACAGTATTCTGTGCAGACTGCAGAGTTCTACAATGAGTTTTAAAGAAAATAATCTCTTAGACTGTCACTGACTCAAGATAAACACACTTTGTTTGATCCACACACACACACACACACACACACACACACACACACACACACAGAAAAGTTGAAAGAAAACATTTGACATATTTGTGGGTGTGATTTATGTCATGGAACAAAATATGTTTCAGTTTAAATGAACCGCGGACTTTATTTTCACCATAAATAGACCCCTAGAGTGTAATCTGGAGAGTGAAGTGTCAACTCAAATACTACAAACAAAGATATGCAAACACTCGACCAAAGTTCATTTGGGGATGGCTGGTAGATAAAGTGTTTAGGCAGTGATTCAATAGTGTTCTCACTGTGTGAATTCTGACCCTTTGTTCTGTGTTTGCCAGAAGTCTCAACACATTATTATTAAAAAATGAATTAAATCAGGTTAATATGTAGAAATTATGGCATTGTTTTTCCCTTATTAGCTATTTATATGTTAACTCACCTATTATTATTATGTTATTTTGATACTACTATACTAACAATTTATTATATCAACCACCCAATTTTTAAGCATTTACATATTCAATTTCATTCAGTATTTTTTTGGTTTCTCAGGTATTTCACCCTTAGTAAGTTTGGACATTACTTACTGACCATTCAGTCATTGTCTGATGTTCTCTTGAGAGAGCAGTACACAGTCTATAACAACAATTCCCAAATGGGGTCTGAGACCCTGCGTGAGATCTCAACATAAACTGGATGATTAACAAGTCAGAAATGCCACAACGAAAAAAAAACAACATTTTTCTGCTGCACAAATGTAGGTTTTACTCTTTTCTGTTTGTCTTAAATAGTAGACAGCTTTACCTCATCAGGCCTGTGCTTAAATGAACAGAAAACCAAACACCCTTTGGTGGAACTGCTCATGTCTCATAGTCGTATAGTGTTTAACTGTTTAATAATATTGTTATGAGAAGTTTACAGTGAGTTTGTTGTTTATAAACATTACTTTTGAGTTGACAGTATACATTTCATGTGCCATGACTATTCCTAACTCATCCACACTAGCAATGTCACATTTTATCAGTGAACATGAATATGGATGGAGATCTGAATCTGAAGTTTGTGTGTGTGTACTTGAAATGTCCTGAACCACAACGCTATACTGGTCCTGTTCAGGCTCCTCAGCTGAAAACCTGATCTAATGAGTCCAATTTCAGTATCTTTATAACCTGAAACGTCTCAGCTAAAGTTTTACTGTAGCATGAACCTGTCTCATCACAAAGGAGGATTATTATTACATTTGCAGACACCGAGCGTCCTTTTTAGGAATTATCATGCTCTACGGTTCGGTTTCTGCCCTCAAATTCTCCCAGATTAGATTTTAAATAAAAACTGTCTCACTGCCTAGAAGAAGGATTCACTCAGGGGATGAGTCATGAAAAGTCACCTAAATTAAAAATGACTGCTACAAGTAAAGCAAACCCACAGCAGGGAGATCATTTATTGACACTTACAGAGGAGTTCTAGTCATTTTATACAGCAGGTCAATAATGATCTCATCAAGCAGCAGTTGCTGTCTGACTGCTGTGTCTTACCTTGCACAGTTTGAGGATTTTCCAAAGTCAGTCACATGTGATCACATAACAGAACAAAGACAATTGAGGGACTTCTTTGTATTCTTTGTCTGTTTGCATTTTACTTAACATTATTTTTTAAATACTGGCAGGGAAATGGCATCAGTTTGAGATGATGTCACACCAAAGCAGTTAATGTAGCTTCTCAGACTTTATAATAACATCAGATTGTTCATCTTTAATTTGAATGTTGTAATCATCACTGCTGAGGATTTAATCAGATGTTTATGCTGGGGGGAAAAAGATGTTACGTTTGTTACACTCAAGCCACAGTCTTAGAGCAGGTCTACATCATAAAAAAGACTTAGGGCCGGTTATCAACATTTTTTCATATGAAGGTTTTAGCCCATCTAACACATTATTTTATGAAGAAACGACTAAACATTAAATATCCCACACCAATCCAATCAATATGACAGGGAAAAACGGTCCCTCATATCTTCTGAAGGGCGTTTTGACAGAAAATGGCGTAGGCTAACACTATGAACCCCTGAGTCAGTAAAATAAAAAAAAGAAAATGGCAAAAAGAAAGAAAAAAAAGTCTAATTGATTCTACTTTTCGTTTATTTTTGGAATTATCAACAACAACAATAGCACTAATAATAAAAATCAAAGATGGGCATGTTGAAGGTTAAAATCAGGCCGCAGTTGCAGGCCTGCAATAATCTGCAAGCATTAAAGCAACCCTGCACATTTTACATTTTACAGCGCAAATTTCCACCCTATGTAGAACATCACGAAATATCCATATAAGTAGGTATGGATTAAATATTAATATTCAGAACCTTACGGGTGCATTAAAATGAATTTTCGTAGCAAACGAAATATCGAAGTAAAATATGTTTCCTCGATTAAGGAACTGTTTTCCTTAAATATTCTATAGAACTGTTCAGACTCGTCGCAGGATTGTGTATTTAGAAACAGACATCACAATTCATACAGGCTCGCCAGGTCGACTTTATATTTTAATGGGAGGCTATTTTCAGTGTACAGCATTGGAATTGTCAATAAAGACAGAAAATAAAATCAACTTACGCTCTCTGGACTGGTTTTCTCCTCTTGCGTCCTGCATACATGACGGCTCTTCTTATATAAGCCTCTGATGAATCAATCAGAAATACACAGAGCCTCTTTCTCCGCTACATGTAAACCAGCAAGAATATTCTGCTATAATCCTCCAGATCAAGACTGTAAACACATTCTTAAAAAAAAAAAAAATGAAAAAGCTAATAAAAAAAAAAAACAAATAACACAGCCAGACACCTAACGAAATAAGTTAGGTCTTTTGCTTTGCTTTTTATGGGCCGCGCCGGTTACGGATTAAATCAAAATATCTGCAGACACAAAAAACAAACAAGCAAAGGACGCAGCAGAATCTGATCTGCTAAAAAAGAAGAACAACTCAATAACTAAACTGTCGTTGGCCCATCACCCTTACGGAAAGATGAACTTGTTCCAAGTAATAAGGCGATGTTGAGTTTTCATCCTCATGAAGAAAAAAAACGAAGGGATTATCAGAGAAGAGGCGCAGTCTGCAGATCAATCCTCCTCATCATTCCTCCACTTTATAAATACAACAAATGAACTTCAAATAAACGCAGTAAAAGCTTCAAGCATTTCCATGTTATAATCTACATCAGCGGTGCACTCCAATTAGCGCCGGACTAGAGCTGCAAGGGGGGGGGGGGGACAACGGGTGCGCGCATTCCACTGACGGGCACGCCCGACACAGATTTCTGACGAGCGCGCGCTCAATAAGTTACAGCACTGGCCAGGAGGCACGCTCGGGCACGTGGAAGAGTCTCCTGGAAACACAGGCCGAGCGCGTCCACGCCGGTGCGTTCCCGAGCGAGTCCCGTCGTCCAATCAGCGCTCAGGTTTATGTTGAGCCTGCAGTGGCCCGTGCAGAATATGGGTCAGGGGTTAGACTTTTAAATAATGTAACTGAATTCATATCAACATTCAAATAAAGTCTTTACCTGCAGCGATTGGACTGATATTTTATCCCAGGTGAGGTGGTAGGAAATAAGAACCTGCAGTCAGTGATCATCATGCAATAAACAATGAGCAGTGGAACTTAAGGAATTAATTTATCTGCAACAGGGTTATTTTAATTATTAGCCAGTTTAACGTGATTTTAAATAATTTACTTTTGTAATATCAAAATGTATTAAATGAAAGGTGTTGCTCTAGTGATGAAGGGACAGAGAATCATCACCTGGATCTGCAGCTCCCCTTGGCTTTACTAAGCTTTTGGTTCAGTCTCACTCTCATAGTGTCATTCTGCAGTATTGTCCAACAAAGACAGGAAAGAAGAAAATGCACTCATCGTTTGTTAGGACACAGACAATGTGTTTAGAGTCTACAGTCAACATTTATTTGTTTACAAGAAAACTCCATGCTGCATCTTTAAAGTCCAACTGGAAATAAATTAATTTTTTTGTCTACAGCAGTGGAAAAGTCTATAAATCACTATAAATGAGCCACCAAACAAACATTCACTAATGAATAATTTTCAGGCTAGATTGCTAATTAGCTGCTCAGATGTAACATATTAATCAGCATAATCATACCTGCAAATTGTCACTTCGGTCCGGTTAGATGCTGGTGGTCCTCATTCTTCAATACCACTAATGACATGCTGTCTGTCCCATGGCTTGTAAACTACCAACTACAGCCTGTCAGCGGCTGTCAATCAAACAGAGACACCAACAAGCCCCAGAGATGAAAGTAGTCTATACCATTTGTCTTCCTTTTAATAGTAGCCTAGGCCTATAACACTATTAACAATACATTCAAAAATACATTGACATTATTTTTGACTGCCAAAAGGAGAATTTCATTTTTTTTTTTACACGCTAACTAAACTATAGTCTAAAGTTAGATCAGTTTCCTGATTTAAAGAATAAATAAACAAGCCAAGTGATCAAGCATTCACACCATCTTCTGATACATAGCTACTGGATATACATTTCTCATGTTACATGAACAAGTAGTATAGGTCGTGCCAATTTGTCAGCATTTTCTTCTTCTCCTCCTTCCTCTTAATCAGTTAAATTGCACATCAACTCAAATAGGCTGTACTCATTTGAGTTATATCCATGTTATGGTACTTTATACTTGATATCAACTCTGACAGTCACTATATGCACATTAAAATCATATTATTGGGTTTTAAAATGTGATGCATTGTTATAGATTAATGTAGTTGTAAGTAAGATGGGCTTCACCTTGACCAGCTAGAATATCAAAATGCTGTTTGTTTATTAATTCATTATTTACAGTATCTCACAAAAGTGAGTACACCACACACATTTTTGTAAATATTTGATTAAATCTTGTGACAATGTGACAACACTGAAGAAATGACACTTTGCTATAAAGTAGTGACATTAATGACTGTGTGTTATGTTATTTTGAGGGGACAGCACATTTACACCGTTATACAAGCTGTACACTCACTACTTTACATTACACTCAAAGAGTATATTTTGTGAATACAAGACTATTAATTGTAATACAATATTTTTTCCTTGTGGTATTGTTACTTTATACTAATGAAGGTTTTGAATACTCTTCCTTCCTGGCTCTATATTAATGTACTTCTTAGCCAAAATACAAGTGATCTCCCCTGGAGAGTGATGCCTGTTACTACTCCTTTTGTACTCCTTGCAGGCCAGGAAAGGGGCTAGGCCTATGTCATATATAACAAATAAAGGTGGGTGACAAATTAAAGTGTTGTAGTAAGAGCAGCTTCAGTGCTGCCTTTCATCAGTTCGTCAAATCTGTGAACTCTGGAGGGATGGAGGAGAAATGAGAAACGCCGACTCACATGGCTGAAGGATGAAATGGTTTGAAATGAATAGGCCTAGTATTGTGTAAAATAAATACAAATATTACCTCTGAGTATTATAGGCTTAAAGCCTACAAAAAGCCTACTAAACACCCATTTGATAGATTTTCCCTGAAGTGCCCACACAATTTAAGATAATTTGCAGCGCATACAAAAAGAACCAGGTTTAGGATAATAAACACAAACAGAGATATCTGTTTCTGCAAAAGAACGCCTGTGGTGACCTGGGGGCTCGTCCTTCCCAGCCCCTAGTTTGTCCTTTCTCTTCCCCCCTTCCCTGTGTGTCTGTGTGTCTACTGTCTGTTGCTGTTTGTGGGTGTGTCAGCAGGTCACCGGGCAGGTGTACGGCAGCGAGAGTGCCTGGAGTTTCTCACACAACTGTAGTCAATCTACTAATCACCACTGCTGATTTATACCCCATCCCTCCGGTATTCACCAGATCGTCCGTTCACCTGTGTGGTAAACCACTCATCAGGCCAAGCACTCTCAGAGTGGTTTTTCTCACCTTGTGTTGCCTTCATCAAATTATTGTTTTGTGTCAGGGGACTGTTGCTTGGGAAACTCTGCTTGTCCGCCTGTCTCGGAGTTTGTGAATTTCACTGCCTGCCTGCCGCTCTCGGTCACCACGCACCAAAGACCTCTATCCATATTCTGTCAATAAATCATCTGTTTTTTTGCCCTAACCCTGTGTCTGCTCCTGGATCCCTTTTGTTTTGCCTAACAGAACGATCTGGCCAAAAAGACATGGATCCAGCAGATACGGAGTTGGAGGCTGCTAAGGCTCAAACCGCCCTTGCTCACCAGTGAGTTTTGCTTGGCCAACACGACCAGCTGATCCAGACGCTCTTGGAGCACAGGCAAGCCATGAAGGATCAAATATCCTGTTTAACTGAACAAGTGTCTGCACTTACCCGATTAGTCCAGCCAGCGCCAGAACTTCCCAGCCTTCCCCCACCTCTGCTGAGAACCTTTTTTCGGCGAGTTAAATAGGTGCCGGGGATTTTTGCTTCAGTGCCTATGGTTTTTTTCTTAGCACCCCTTAACTTTTTACTCAGATCAATCTAAGATACGATACATAATGGGACTGTTATGGGGAAGGGCATTGATGTGGGCGGAGGCAGCTAACGCTAACCTGACGTTCTCTGACGTTTGACCAGTTTATTGCTGCTTTCAAAGAAGTGTTCGATCACCCTGACCACAGCGGTGATGCTGCCAGGTGGCTGTTAGACCTCCGCAGGGGGCGCACAGTGTTGCTGATTACTCCATTGGGTTCAGGACCATAGCAGCAGACTCGGGGTGGAACGATTCAGTCTTTCGGGGAACATTCAGGATAGGGCTCTGTGAAAAAATTAAGGACGAGTTAGCTTCTTGAGACGAACCAGTTGACTTTTCGTTGGCTATATGCCTGGACAACCATCTGCGAGAGCGGTGCAGGGAGAAGTCCAATCTGTTTGTTGCATCTCCTCAGCCATACGTTCCTGCAGTTGAGGTTTCTGAGCCCTGGGAAGCTCCAGTACCTGTTGTCACTCCCAGAAGGTAACTTGCTGGATAAAAGGTTCACCGCCCAGTCTGGCTTCTCCGTGGAGAACCTCTCTGAACCCTGTACTGCTAGATCCTTAGATGGTAGGATTTGGGCTAGGGTCACACAGGTAACCACCCCCATAGAGTTAATTTTGTCCGGCAATCAAAGGGAGAATTTCTTTTCAGCTAATTTTGGCTCCCAACACCCCCCTCATTTTAGGTTTTCCCTGGCTTAAGTGTCACGATCCGCATATTGACTGGTCTGTGTGCCAGATTGTAAGCTGGAGCCCCTTTCTTACAATCTAAGCGAGGTGTTTCACAAAGATTTAGCTCTTTCTCTCCCTCCGCACCGTCCCTATGACTGTGCGATAGATCTCCTCCCCGGCTCCCCCTTACCTAGTAGCCGTCTGTATAACCTGTCCCATCCTGAGAGGGGGGCCTACATTGGGGATTCTGAGAGCTGGTCTTATATGCCCCTTGTACTCCCCGGTTGGCGCAGGCTTCTTTTTTGTAGCCAAGTAGGATAAAACCTTATGCCCCTGCATAAACTACCGGGGGATGCAGCATCACCGTGCGTAACAAGTATCCCTTACCACTCATTTCCTCTGCTTTGGAACTCCTGCAAGGGGCCACGGTGTTCACTAAGTTGGATCTGCGCAACGCGTACCATCTGGAAGATGGCGTTCAACACCCCTCTAGGACACTTTGAATATCTGGTAATGCCTTTCGGCCTCACTAATGCACCTGCTGTTTTCAGAACCAAGCAAATGACGTGCTAAGGGATTTTTTAAAACCGTTTTGCTTTTGTTTACCTGGATGACATTCTCATTTTTTTTTCTAAGACTGAGTCTGATCACATTGTCCATGCCAGCCAGGTCCTACAGAGGCTGCTGGAGAACAAGCTTTTTGTCAAGGGAGAGAAATGAGAGTTCCACATGAAGTCTGAGTTTTTTGGGGTACATCATCGAGAGCGGGAAGGTGAGTCCAGATCCCATCAAGATACAGGCGGTAGTGGATTGGCCTGTCCTGGAGACCCGTAAGCAACTCCAACTGTTTTTGGGCTATGCTAATTTTTATCGACGGTTAATTCAGAACTATAGCTGTGTAGCTATTCCCCTCACTAAGTTTACCTCTTCCAAAATCCCGTTTGTGTGGACCCTAGAGGCAAGGAGGCCTTCTGTAAACTTAAGACTCTGTTCACATCCGCCCCAGGGTTATTATAGCCAGACACCACACGCCAGTTCATTGTGGAGGTGGATGCCTCTGACATGGGGGTTGGAGCAGTCCTCTCACAACGCTCAGAACTAGACCAGAAGTTACACTCCTGTGCCTTTTTCTCTCGCCGACTTTCCCCAGCTGAACAAAACTATGTCGGTAACCAAGAACAGTTGGCGGTCAAGCTAGCCTTTGAAGAGTGGAGGCACTGGTTGGAGGGGACTGAGCTTCTTTTTATTGTCTGGACAGATCACCAGAACCTCACCTATATTCAGTCAGCACAAAGTCTTAACTCCCGTCAGGCTCAGTGGTCTGTTTTTTGGTCTTCTCTTTTTCACTCACCTACAGACCTGGCTCCAAAAATGGAAAAGCTGACGCCCTGTCCAGACAGTTTGCCCCCACTGAGGAGTCTCCAGTGGCTGACTCCATCATTCCCTCCTCCTGCATGGTAGCCATGGTCACCTGGGAGATCGTGTCTGTGGTCAGGGAGGACCAGCTGATGCAACCAGACCCAGGTTAACGGCCGGTCGTTGTTTTGTCTCAGGGGACCGTTGCTTGGGGAAGCTCTGCTCGTCCGCCTGTCTCAGAGTTTGTGGATTTTACTGCCTGCCTGCTCTCGGTCACCACGCACCAAAGCCATATTCTGTCCATAAATCATCTGTTTTTTGTTTTTTTTTGCCCTAACCCTGTGTCTGCTCCTGGATCCCTTTTGCTTTGCCTAACGCCTCAAATATGTTGTACAGTTTAATCAGGAATCATTAATACTTGCATGCTGTGCAATTCTCATAAATAAGGTGAACAGGAGGACAAATTACATTTCAATTGATGCCGTATTAATATTAATGAGGGGCGTTTCACTGACCATTTATAGGCAACTATGGGCGTTTAAAGGGTCGGACATGGAGCTTCCTCACATGCGCCACATTTCAAGATGATTGTGATTTATAAAGGGAACTTGCTTACAGATGTGCGTACGCACGGTTTTATAAGTCTGCATATTTTTTGCCGTACGCAATTTTGGGCGTATGTACACCATAATGATAGGATCAGATTCGCATCAATGGAGTTGACCTCTCATTGATGCGAATCTGATCCTATCATTATGGTTTTCAGCAAACTGGATAGAGACTTTGGAAAGCCTACTTTCCAAGCTTTTGAGACAGTTAGCTCACACTTAAAACAAAGAACATTTCAATTGTTTTGATTGTTTGTACACCAGAATACCTATGTTGATTCAAGCCAATCCATGACAAATCTACAATTTTACATTGCCATAGTATTTAAAACTGACTTTCAACTTGTGCTTTATGATCTAAAATCCAACTGGGAGCATGGCCCTGTAAACCCTTAAGTTTTAACAGTTTAAATTGTATTATCTAATTTCTTTCACAAAGTTATAGAAAAATCTTAACATTTGTCAGGAGACACTTCAGGAGGGAGTGACTGACTGGAGGGATAGGTAGATAGTTCTTGTTGGCCTGTTCTCATCTCAGAGCGTCATGTACAGATGATTTGAGAAATGGTGACAAAGCGTAGTTATTTGATGCAAAAGGTGCCCTTGGTGTCTGCAGGAGACGCCCCGGGTGTGTGTGTATGAGTCTGCAGTTGCAGAAGATATCTTTGGTGTGGGAGGCTGCAGGAGATCTCAAGAGGGTTCAGTTATTTCAAAGAGGTTAAATTGGTCATTTCCAAAGTGCAGTAAGACCGTGGTCCAGTTTTCTCAGGCTTTTAGTTCATCAAGCCACAGTGGGTGCAATGGACACACTGGGAGATATTTTAAACATTTTAGTATTGTTTAAAATGTACTTTTCAGGAATATCCTGCCTGATCTAAACCTGAATGGTTTAATGGTGAGGCTACAGTTAGCAAGCTTAGGGACAAGAGGTAGGGTCTTTTCCAAGCTGATCTTAGCAGTGGAGAAGAACTATTGACATTGAAAGCAGATATAATCAGGTGGTGTAAGGGAGGATTTCAAATAGGCTACGGTTAGAGGACTGAGGAAAAAGAGGCACTGTTCTCATCAGAGGAGAACTACTGACAGACAAGCATCAGCAGAACAGAAGGACTGGAGTGGGAATGAGGATAGCGTTGGAAGAGCTCGAGGAGGTCTCGTATAAGCTCTGGCAAACCTACATAAGACTTGGTCCAGGCTGTTCACAGCAGGAGAGATTTAGGGCTCATACTAAGGAGTGTCCTCTGTCCTTCAGATGTAAGTAGACTGCAGAGTCCTGACCTGAGGAGTTGGCCCTTCTGTGTTGAGTCATGCGTTTGTGTAGTGGTTGTTTAGTCTCCCCAATATACAGGTCTGTGCATTCCTCACTGCATTGGACCGCATACACTAGATTGCTTTTCTTGTGTTTGGGTGTGCGGTCTTTGGGGTGTACCAGCATCTGTCTTGGTGTGTTCTTGGGTTTAAAAAACACAGGGATGTTGTGTTTGTTGAAAATCCTCCTGAGTTTCTCTGATACTCCAGACACGTATGGAATCACAATGTTGTTGCGTTTGACCTTCTTTTCCTCCTCCCCTGTAGTTTTGTTCTTCTTGGATCTTGTGGCTGTTTTCACAAAGGTCCATTTAGGGTATCCACAGGCTGTAAGTGCCCCCTTCAGGTGGTTCTGTTCCTTCTCTCTGGCTTGGGCACTTGTTGGTGTGTTTTTCGCTCTGTGGTGCAGTGTTCTCATGACCCCTAGCTTATGCTCCAGTGTGTGGTGGGAATTGAAGAGTAGGTATTGGTCTGTGTGTGTGTGTTTTCTGTAAACACCAAAGAACAAAGAAGTCACATCATAGGATACCATGGTTTTATTTGGGTCCAGTTTCAGTCCTCAAACTTTGTTTACAAAGTCAATGGAGTTTTGGATGTGGTGCGGCATGTTTCCCACCAAGGGAGCTAAGATGGTAGAAATGTGTTTGGCAATGATGTAGGTGACCGAGTTGATGCTGCTGATAATCGGCCTGAGTGGGGCTCCTTCTTTGTGTATCTTGGGTAGTCCATAAATGCATGGAATGGCTTCTCCAGGATACAAACAGTAATAGTTCTGACTGACTGTCAGAACTGGATGAGGGATGAAATGTCTTCTAGTATCTTCAACCAAGTCCAGTTGCCCTTGACTTTAACCTTCTTTGGATAACTATGACCTGGATGACTGAGAATCTTCACAGACATCTTGTGTTCTGAAACTTTGTAGGGGGGGGACTCAACATTTGTCTGATTGGCCGGCAGGGCTGCTTGTCTTGCTTATTGTCACCCCTGGAATAAAGGAATATATCCAGTCAGTTAAAGGTGAGTCTTGACGGTTTTTCCTTCAATTAAAACTTGACTAAAAAAATAGTATACAGTGGACTAAATATGACAAAAACTAACAAGGACATTTGACACAGGACTAAGACTACATTTTAAAATGGCTGACAAAATTAACACTAATTATTCCTCTACATTGCTTTATCCTTTTCGCCAAATCTTCTGTAACTACAGAATAGACCATCTGCTTCATGTTTACACCAGCATGCACATGCCCAGTGTATGTGAACGGCCACTAGATGTGCGTTTTGAGTTGTTGACGCAGATAAGCTCTGATACGCAGCTAAAACGCTGGTGTGGACTGAGATCGTATTTGTTTTAAAACTCAGTTTTTAAACTAAATCGTAGTAGTGTGGATGGGGCCTTAGTTTTAAATTTCCTCCAGCTGAACTCAGACAAAACAGAAATCCTGGTCATCGGGTCCCAGCAGATGGCAAATCAAATACTGCCATCTGCTGGTTCCCTAGTAAATCACATTAAGCCTGTGGCAAAGAACCTTGGTGTTTGGTTTGATAGTAATTTAAATTTCGAGCAGCACACCACAAAGCTTGTTCAATCATGTTTTTATCAACTTAGAAATATAGCTAAAATTCGATCTATGTTAACTTTTAAGGACACCGAGACCATTTTACACGCCTTCATCTCATCACGCCTGGATTATTGCAACAGCCTTTTCACCTGTTTAACCCAAAAATCTATTGATCGACTCCAGACTGTCCAGAACTCAGCTGCCAGGCTTTTAACCAGAACAAAGAAATATGACCACATTACTCCTATTTTAGCTTCATTACACTGGCTCCCAGTATGTTTTAGAATTGACTTT
>NC_060156.1:24471087-24529246 GCF_021292245.1 Micropterus dolomieu | reverse complement strand
AAAGTTAAAAAGACGGTTAAAATCTGATTTTGTCAGACTGCTGAAGAGCTGTGTCATTTGTTCCCACATGGACTATCACCCTTGTGATGGAGGACGGGAGCAATGGCATTAGGTCCTGGAGTTTTTTTTAAATGTCAGCTGTGGTGGCACTGGGGAAGCAGTGAGTGGTAGCGTTAAAGAAATGGATGTTTCTGGTTATGGAGTCACCAATTATTAGTGTGGTTGGGGAGAAAAGGGGACGAGGAGATGCCGGTTGTGTGGTTCCATAGCAGGACTGAGCAGAATCTGCTTCAACACTGCGTGCGGACTGAGGATGGAGTGTGTGAGCTGCCGAGTGTTGTGTTGGAGTAGCAGTAACATACCTGAGAGAAGGGCTACCTGACGGTGCAGGGTAGAGACGGCCTCCGGAGCGTCTGAGCACAGCCTCCTTCAGGATCCTACGGCCGCCGATCAGGCCCAGCGGCAGACCGGCGGCCCAGCTAATCACCGTTTGCCGCCAGTGCAGGAGATGTAGCCAGTGGAGGAGATGCAACAGTGTTGGCAGGCACTGTCCGCCAAAAGAGATCCGTATCAGGGAGACTCGAAGCCGCAGGTGCCTCCGCTGGATGGACTGGAGTGTCATCAGACAGGGCTGCATAAAGTTTGCAGAGGTGGATGTGCGGAGGAGAGGCAGCCCCGTCCGAGCTTCTCCTTCAGCCATGGACCACCACTTCAGCCCAGGTTGACTGATGCTTTGGAGTCGAGCAGGAGAAAAGCCTGGGAAGGCAAGAGGGGTCCCAAAACACGGTGTCCTGGATGTTAGCGGTTGCGCTAAGAGAAACAATCTGTTTGGCTTGTACTGAAGCCACATCCATAAAGCCAGTCAGCAGGGAATCTTTCTCTTTGAGTTCCTCTGAAAGTCGTCGGATGTCTTCCATAAGGTCAGCAATCTTTTTGTTTGTTTTCTTAAGGAGTGTGCAGTTCTCATGGGGCAGAGTTATCTCGGCTAGCATAACGTTAGTCACTGGAGCTTTGTTGTGGTCAGTAACGTTAGCGTTGATAGCGTTTTTACAGTCATCTAGCTTAAAATCCATGTCGGATGACTAAAATCCTTAACCCACGTAAAACTTAAGTTAAAAACTTCAGTTAAATAAAAAGGATATAAAAAATGTAAGTGTGGATTAAAACTGGATAACAGTTTTATTTTACGACGCCAATGCATGCGCAGAGTACAGATTAAAGCAGCTGTAGATGGCTGTCCTGAGTATCAAGAGTTAGTGAAGCTGTAGTTTATACTGCAATAGCTAATTTATTAACAATAGCTAACCTGGCTAGTTGTAAACAAATAGCTGGCCGGACGAGGTTTTCCAACCTTTTAACTGGAACGCCATCAACTTGGGTGTGACGTCTTCTCAGCTCTGACCTCCGACTTCCGAGGTCAATGGAGCGCAGCATCTGTCAGTGCCAAATCCGTACTGCCTGCCGGATCTGTTCTGCACATGCGCAAAAGTGGTTCTGTCAGTCAAAGAAGGTGACCGCCTATTCAAAATTATCTTTCAAATCAAGATAACAAATTGTTTTTTAATCACTGGAAATTAAACTGTCTGAACTAAATGATGTAAGAGGAATATACTTAAGATATGAAAAACTTTATTCAACAGTACATTTTTAATTTCTAATAATGACAATCAATCTAACGGTGTAGCAACACATAAAAGGTATTCAGATATAATGACCTGCTCCCTATGTTGATATAAAGGCCTCATTCTAAGAAAAAACTAAAACGCACTACTTTTTTTCAGGTGATTGTACAGTAATGAAAACATACTTATATATTATATTCCATTTCTGACAATAATTCTGTCAATATCCCCAAAAGTCCTTAAATGTATCAACTTGTGGAAATAAGTTAGTTAAATGCTAAGTAAATTAGATTAAATTATTTGTTATTTGAAAATTCAAATTTAATTTGACTGTCTGCAAATTATCAGACACTTTTGCTACTGTGTTAGCGTGATGCTAACTATCAGTATTATTATTATTTTCTCAACTTGTAGATCTTCCATATTCCTACACATAAGCACAACTCGGCCCCATGCTGTATAATGCCACCAGAGGTCAGCTGTTTGGGTCAAGCTTTTAGCATTTCATGGGAGACACAATGAGGAAAAAGTAGTACACAAAGAAAAAGCACTGAAAGTCTTCAAAATATAGCATACACTTGAACTGAGATGGATTATTTTCACTGGGCCTTCTTTTAGGCAGCTAAATTTTGCCGCTGACTCTGTCCACAACAGTACATTGCTTATTGTCTGTGCTGATACAACTCTCTGCTTCTCTAGACTTAACTATGCCTTAAAATGAAAGGGATAGGCAATCAAAGAGAACTGGGAAATACAATCATTGTGTATAATATAACAGCAGCACACAGACTTTTTCCTCCAATCCTGGAATGTGCCTTTGCAGTGAAAAGAAAAATAAACTACTGAAAAATGTATGAGGGTTGTGGCTTTGGAAGTGATCATTTAAATTTACAAAAGTATAACAACATGTAGACTGAATGAGTACACAGGCCGCAAAAATGTTTTTGTTCTTTTCTTCTGAATAAAACCACAAGCAATTGCTGGTAAGGGAAATTGGTCAAGAATCATTATATTGCTGTCATAGAATATTTTTTAAAGTTTTCAATTGAGGCAAATAAAAGATCATTAATTATGGATTCTTCCCATTAGTTACCAATAACAGAATGATGTTGGGGGCTGAAATACCAAGCATCAAGGCCAATGTTCCTGACTGTAATATGCAATTACAGACTATTTTGATAATCATTTAAGTATTTTTTTTTATGCAAAAACATTTAATGATTCATCAGCAGATTAAACCATAATGAAAATAATCATTAGTTGCAGTCCTTTATAAAATAGATGCTACACATTGTTACATCGGTTAGATTACCCACAATTCAATCGCTTAGATCATTTTATGGAAACAACGAGCACCAAAGTATTCACATTTACTGGCAGGAATGAAAGGCCTGTCCCATCCAGACATGTCTCCCAAATACAAGCAGGATGAGTTCAATGATTTAAGCAAATAAAAGCCCGACTATTAATTAAAGTTATGCAGTAGTTAAACAACTGGAAAATGAGCTGTACCTCAAGCCACTACAACAGTAAAATCCTGCTTTTATGTTAATGCACAAGTAATAATCTAAATATCTTAATATATAATAGTACAACAGTTGCATGCTGCGTTGTTCTGCATTGAGTACTTTTACTTTTAATATTTCAAGTATTTTTTTTAGAAAGCCAAATGACATACCCTTGTCCCTGGTAATGCTGATCATGATGATACTGATGTGTTATCTTGCCTGGTCTGAGTCTGACCTGCAGACCGCCTCACTCCCGTGAATCCCAATCGAGTGCCACTGGCACATGGCAGACATCTTGCAGATTTGTTAAATCAGTGGTAGCTGATAATAAGCATTCATTCAATAGGTTTTAATTCAAATACAGAGTGGTGGAAATATTTGTTTAAAACTGGACTGAACATTTTGCGATGTTTGCCATAAATTTTGGCAGGTGCTAATTTGACTAATTGTAATTTGTGCCTTGGCTTTTTTAATGATGCAGATATTCTGATTGAATTTATTGTTCCACAAGGCACACCACCTGAAGTATTTCCCTAGAGTGAAAAAAAATAGCAATTCAGTCAGATTACAGGCAGGATGTGTTTATTATACATTATTTAAAATGTACCTTTTCTAAAATTAGTCTTATATATATTAAAGGAGACAAGACATATTTGTCTGTTAATGGTGTGTTACAAGTAGTAGTACTATTAATAAGACTTACAGTTCTTATTTATATTGCAATATTTATTGATCGACACTTGACCCCAAACTCGTTCAAAGATTTCAGGGCTACAATATATAGTATACAATATAAAGTGTTGTTTAAATGAGACACTGATGGGTGATGACGGCGAGAGTGAGCCCTCTGGTGGATAAACCATTTCTGTTAGTCTTACCGTCTTTGCCACATGAGAAGTGCTGCATTTTGTTTTTCCATTTTTAACTCCTCCTTTTACTTCCTATATATTTGGGAGTTTTCCCCTTAGCCACTGTGCCACCTCGCCTCCCTCGTTTGCATCTCGTGCTCACATATTAGATTGGATGGAGGAATCACATTTACCAAACATCCTTGCTCACACTGAGTTAATTTTAAACAATTATTTTTCCATAATGCACAGGTAGTTTAATGATGAACTTACTCTATAATTTACATTTTGCACACATCTAATACTTTTTCCTTAATGAATAAAAGAAAACTAAAGGTTATTTTTTATTATCATGTAATATTCCGGTTAATTAACAAATTTATCTATGAAATGTAAGAAAATAGGAATATCTCAATTTTCTTGAGCCCAAGGTGATTAAATATATATTTATATAAAAAGGTCTCCAGTTTTACAGGCTCTTTATGCTCATGTGATTCTCTCTTGTTGACTTGCACATTTGTTTTGCCATTCATTATTATTATTTTTTAAGAAAACATAACCAAACAACTGACCCAACTGTTCACTTCCTTCCCTTTTCCCCTTCCTCTCACTTCCCATAAGTCACCGCCTAACAAGACACAAGCGGACATGAGGGAAGAGAGGAAACAAGTAGGAAGATGGACATTTAAGAAGATGACATTTAAGTGCTGACAAGGAGGCTAGAAACTATTTATGTTTAGCAATGACTGATGACTGGGGTCGGTCACTGAAATTTCCCTCCACGGTCCAATAAAGTTTCATCTGATCTTTAACATAGATTTTATTAAACCATAAGCCAAACAGTTGACATCATTAAGCACATATTCATGAAAAAAAGCATTCAATAGTAGACAAAGGGTGGCTATTTGTTTGACATTTATTTCACGATATAAGTATGATAACTACTTGGCTAAATATAAGTGGATTACATTTTTTTTTGCATTTTTTTTTTTTTTTTTTTTTTACAAATAACCTTAAAAACATTAACATCGCTTTGAAAAAAAACATTTGGCTCCAAGTTTTCCATTGTAGCTACAGTCATAACTTGTCTGTATCAAAGTCCAATATCAAAAGAGATTTATAGGCCATCCTGTCTGCTTCATGCTGAGATCCTCTACTGGAGGAAGAGTGAGATTTCCATCACAGTTCTTTCAATATAACAACAATGAGCAACAGGGGACAACAGGAAAGGAGGCCATATTAATCTGCCCAAGGACTCTTAGGGTTTTTTTTTTTCTTTTAAGATTTCACTTGAGATGGCCATTTGTCATTTTTTGAATATTGTATTGAAAGGTATTTCCAAAAACATACACAATAGAATCTTGAGAAAAAGTAAAATACTGAGTGATTTCCCACAATACAGCAGGAAAACGTTAAAGCTGCCATTAATGCTGTTCTTGCTCATGTTAATCCAAACCATTATTGTAGTTCATGTAGTGTGGATATTACAAACATCTGGTGAAAATCAGATAGAAAAGAAGCCTTAATAGACTGAAGAGCACAAACAGGGAACCGACACAGCAAAGTAAATATGATCTGAATGCATTAGACCAGTTATAAGCTCCACATTCTTGATTCCAAATACTCTGCTTGGTACATTTTCATTCTCTCCATCAATGAAATAAACCTTACCATCTCTTTAGACATAGGTCATGACTGAAGTGAAGTGTTTTCCCTTATTTCCATTGTTTAAGATGTTTATGTAATGGAAAATGGACAATGAACATGGCTTCCCAGAAATTAGTACAGCTCTAAAGGATTGCCTTAAAAAACAAGAACTACTGAGGAAAATGTTATTAAAAGATGCTTTATACAAAGAAGGCACAGATACTTTATATGGAGATACTTTTCAGCCGCTTATGAAGGCACAAGAAAATGTATATGGTCATGCGACTCAGTGTGGGTATATCATAAATTTAAGTTTGGGTTAAGGCACTATATATTTTAGGGTGTTTCCATGTAGGATCACAAAATATGTGAGAATGCAACAGAAATCACACATATCACTTTTTGTTACTCGCACTGTGAAATGTCGTTTTCCATGTGTTGTCTTGGTTAATTTACCACTGGGTTTTTTATAATTTTGTTGTCCATTTGAGGGCGAGTTTGCTGGAATATATGTGAAGGTTTTTGACTTTCAAGTTGATGAGGGGCGCCTGAACACACCATTGGGTTTGGTAACCGTTAGAATTGTATGGTAGAGCACTTCTGAGAAAGAATAATTTGTCCCTATAACTATGTAAGAGTTCTGTTTGACCTAGAAGATTTAGGCTTCTATTGTAACTCTATCATCATGCCATACTCCACTCATCGGGCTTTCTTTCTTGCAATCACTGAGCATTTTGTCGAGATGAGTGCATGAATACGGTTCTAAAATATGGTAACTGGTTTCTTCAATTGAGTTGTTGAGAACACACACACACACACACACATCTTTGTTCCACTATCCCTGTGGGGACATATCACTGACTTAATGCATCCCCTAGCCCTTATCATAACCTTAACAATCATAACTACATGCCCAACCTTAACCCTTATCCTAACCTTACTGTAACCTGAACCCTAACACCACGTCTTACCCCTCAAAAAGCAGTCTCTGACACAAGTCCCCATGGGTTTGCGTGCATTCGGGTTATTGTCCCCACTCTCGCTGGTGTGGCCCTGAAGAAGATTTTGGAGAAGAGTTGTCTGGTTTTTGATGGGCTAATTTCTTAAAGCTCAGTGGCACAAGGCATTTTAATTGTAGTCCCATTGCTTTATGAGAAAGATGCACCTCAAAATATCCCACTTAATTAGCAGCTGTGCATTCAACTCAACTAGGGTTATTTTCAGTTTTAGTAAATACTTCACTGAAATGGAAATAATGCAACAAATCCAAATGTTTGCATCACTAAGTGAGGTAAATCTGACTCTCATATAGGTAGTTTGGTGACAAACAAACCATGTCTCCTTATTTCTGACATGTTAAGTGTTGGTCTAAGATATTGCTGTATTCTCTTACTGGAAAGTATTCTCTACAAAGGCACATGTATATTGCACACAGATAAACAGGTGTATAACCTTTGACGCATTCTGTACATATGAGATTTTTATGATCTTATGGTGAAAAAATACTACTAGTACAGTGAATTTAAGATTGTATTTAAACATTTATGTCAACCACTTATGAGTTTCATTTAAAATATACAGATTATTTCATCTGTAATAATATTAATTTGAAGGCACAGCTTTTCAGGTATTGATCACTTTCAGTGATTATTTACAATGCTATTTACATAAATGAGGACTTCTTTTAGAAAAAGTCTCCACTTTGTCAGCATCAAGGTTTAGACTGATTATATTAAAAAACATTCTGTGTTTTTGAAGTACTTTTAGGATTCCCTTATAAAAACATATTTCTTTGGCTATTTTCATTTACTTGACCAATCCTCCTAGCTGGCTCAAGGTCCATCCTGGTAAACGCACTTGCGGCTTTATACTTCATTATTATTATAGTGTATCTTCA
This sequence comes from Micropterus dolomieu, assembly GCF_021292245.1. NCBI lineage: Eukaryota > Metazoa > Chordata > Actinopteri > Centrarchiformes > Centrarchidae > Micropterus > Micropterus dolomieu. Next base: position 24,521,724 of record NC_060156.1, on the reverse strand, counting down.
CTACAAAATGGACAAGAAACAGCTATTAAACATTACAGAATTGACAAAGTAGCCAGTGCTGCTGGAAAGTTTGTGAACCCATTAGAATTCTAGAATCTGTATTTCTGCATAAATGTGATCGCAGATGTTATCAGATCTTCATTTAAGACCCGAAAACACACAAAGAAGGCCCAGTCAAACAAATAACACAAAAAGATCCACTTTTTTTATTAAGCACAATTATCTAACATTAATTATCTTTGTTGGAAAAAATATCTGAACCTTTATTTTCAGTCCTTTTAGTGACACCCCTTGAGCAGCAGTAACTTCAACCAAACCAAATCCTGGAGGTTCACATACTTTTTCCAATACACTTAATGTTGGGTTATTTTGCTAAATAAAGAAATTAAAAAGTATAATCCGTTTGTATTGCTTTTTAATGGGGTCCTCTTTATTTAGTTTTAGGACTTCACATTTTAGATCACATTTATGCAGAAACACAGAAAACTTTAAAGAGTTCACCAACTTTCTAGCAGCACTGTATATGATACAGTGAGTGATATAAAACAAATGACAATAAAAGGTAAGCATTAGAGGCTGTGGATAAGCACTGATACAGGCAGACTATACTGACTTTGTCCTTCTCCTGGACTTGTTGCAACAGAAATAAAAACATGGCTTGGCTCTACTCAGACAGGTATATGGCTACATCTTGAGCAGGAGTGGCAAAAAATCCATTACGTTCTGTGCAGACTCTTTTCTCCTGCAGAACAGAGTAGAGAGGATACATGATAAAGAGTCGTTTGTTTGTTGAAAACAAAGCCAAAAGTTAAATAAAAACACTAAATGTAAATCTGAAAAACAGAAAATATCCATAAAAATGCTAATTGGTAAAGGCATGTGTATATTGAAATTAATCTGTGATCAGAACTTTATGCAGCACATAATAAAATGACATATACCTCTACTGTTTTATAGAGATTTGGGTGAACTTCTATCTTTTAGCGGAAGATTTGTTAATATTTCTGGTTTTCAATTCCACTTTAAATTATCATTTCAAAATGAATTTGAAATGAAATGAATTTTTTTCCTGTTACATTTAATTAGTGCTAAAACAATATATTAACTATTTTAATAATTGAAAATATTCAAGTCATGTCATTCTCATTCAAATAGTCAATATTGATTAATACTGATTAAAGCTTCTCAAAAATGGAGAATATGCCACTTTTTGTTTTATATCACAATAAATAGTATCTTTGAGTTTTAAAAATTTTATTATGTTACTTTTGGCTCTTGGAAACTGTAAATGGCATTTGTTCATTTATTCTGATATTGTATAGACTTAATAATGAATTAATTAATCTAAAAATGAATAGAATTAATATTTAACAAAAATTATTTATCATTCATTTTCTCTTATAATTTTCCTGTTGGGTGAAATTATCCAGCCCACAGTGGGACATGTTTACCTGTTTCTGTCTGTGGCGTTCCAGGTAGTGCTGCATGACTGCGTGCTGTGAAGACGACACGTTGGACGGAGCAGTCAGAGGGCCGATATTGTTGCTCTGCTGGGTGACAGGTGATGTGCATGTCTGGAAGTAGCAGGAACCCTGATCCAGAGACGTGTTAGACCTCAGGCCTGAAGACCCAGAGAGAGCCAGGATGTCGCCGCCTGCTGGATTGGAAGAAAAGTACTGGTTGAACATGCAGCTGCTGTGGGTAGCTACCTGGCCACATGCCAACTCTCCCTGCTGAGTGTGGTTCAGTCCGGTGACACTACTTGGCCAAAGGCCAGCACGTAGGAATGTTTGGCTTTCTGAAGTTTGGCTGTGGCATACTGGCATCACCTCATGTCCATTCTGCACGATGCCAGTATTAGGCAGCTTCTGCTGCTGGTTCTGCTGAACCTGGTGGTTGTGCGTTTTCAAAGGGGGGCTTCCTTGCAGAGAAGCTGTGGCAAAGGGAATGGGAATATTAGGTGTGCTTGGAGAATTAAAGCCATTGCAAGGAATCAGGGGTGGCAAAATGTCCATTACACCGTCTGCTACATTGTTTGGTTGTTCAAAAGAGCTCTGCAGCATCTGTCCATTTGCTGCCTTTCTAGGAGCTTGAAAATTATTTTGAGGATACAGCAGACGTTGGCTGGACAGAATATGTCCAGAAATCCCCTGAGGGCAGCCCGTGTGGCTGATAGATGCCTGTCCACAGGATTGAAAAGAGGCTGAGGCATTATCAGCTGAGGCAGTGAGCTCTGGGAGGTCTATAGACAGGCTGAAAATGTCCTGGAGCTGCAGCTGTTGAAGTGGGGGCATGTTGGTGTCAGCCTGAGTAATCAGGGAACCATGGTGGAGTGTCTGGGTGCTGCTGAATATCTGAGCAGACTCTGCAAAGCTTTGCCCTGTAATCACTGGTCCATTCCCTGTATCCTGCTGGTGAGCGTAGAGACCATTCATTGGAGAGTGTGTGCAATCAGGACTTGGTGTCTGAAACAACTGTGGCTCACAGAGTCCAGTGGCTGGGAGCCGAGCAGCCTGAGTGAAGGGATCCTGCTGATTACTGTTGACTGCTGTGAGGCAGCTGGGAGGGCTGGCATTTAGACATTCTTCTTCCTTCTCTTTGAACAAAACATTTTCAATGTAGTCAAATATGTCATTAGTGAGGATGCTGTCTAGCTCAGACCTGACATTGTTCTCCGGATTCTCATCCTGACCCAATCTCTTGAGAGCATTTTCCCACTCCATCAGCTCTGTATCACCGACGTCCAGATTCTGCAACGCTGTACAAAAGTCACCATTTTGAGCAATTCCTTCCAGGTTTTCAATCACAGCCATCACTGACTGTGTGGCCTCCTCTTTCACGACACCTGTTGTGGGTACAGTCCCACTTTCCTGCCAGGTGTTACTGGCAAGACTGACCAGGGCCCGGCTGTCCATGAACACCTGATCCACAGGTAAAGGGGGGTCCACTGTCTGCGTGTAGGCCTTTTTATCCTGTCTCAGGAAGCAGTCCAGCAAAGAGCTGGGGGCCACATCTGTGTTTGTGTCATTGTTACTAAACATTTTATTGAACTGAAACTGTGTGATGTCCACTGTGGGGCTGGTGTTGTAGAGGACAGCCTCTCCTGTGGTTAAGCTGAAGGGAAGCTGCAGCCTCCTTTGACGCAGATACTCCTCACCCTCAGCGTTGCTGAAACAGACCAAAAAGCACACGTTTTACTAGTTAATAAGACATGTTGTAGAAGAGGTTTTTTTCAACCTGCCCTGGCTTGACAGTGTGCCATTGCTGTCTAATTCCATAATTTTAGCAACCAATAGAGCCACAGACAGGACTAAACACTCACACTAAAGCTCTCTGAAATGCAATGATGAATTCAGGTCTTCCATCTTTGTAGATCAGCTTGGCGTTGGCCTTCACCCACACCCAGCCAGCGGACTTACTCAGGAGCCTGAAAACAGTCAGACCGCTTTCCCCTGTTTTTATCACTGTGATAAAAAGACAAAAACAGCACACAAAGAGAGGCTATCAGTATAGTGGCAATAAATGTCTGTTATTAATTAGGAATGCGGATTGTTAATTTTTATTGATAATGATACCGTTATTGAGACTGCTTAATGATCTGATTCTTTATTGATACCACTATCGATACTTTACTATTATTTAGTGAAGGTTGTTTGGTAAAGACCAGACCCAACGGGCATGAGGTAGGCCTGCACGGTATGAGGAAAATATTCAATGTGCGATAACGTTGTTATATATTGAGATGACATATGACTTGTGATAAATAAACATAATATTGAAGTGCTCATAGCTGCCTGGTTGTTTTTAAATTAATTATAGGATTAGAATTTAATATTTTAAATACAGCTAAATATTGTTTCTAGAGCAGCAACATTAATGTTTAAAACAACAAAGTCAACATATAGTCAATTTGACATCACAATACTGAGTGATGTTTAGAAATCACTCTGTATCAGTCCCTCCTCTTCATCCTCCTCTTCCTCTCTGCTGTCAATCACTGCCTGCAGGTAACGTTACCTGATGGAAGGAGGAGTGGCTGATTTGTCTCAGCCAGAAGTATTAGTAATTAGTATTTAACAATTTTTAAGACCACAGACCAGTCTATGCTCCAGACAGACAGCTTTCTATTAGCTTGTTGGTAACATTTGGCTAATTACCTAGCTAACGTTAGCTGTGCTTGTATAGGACACACAGGATGAGAGACTGAGGACAGAGCAGTTTAAAATGAACCCTTTCTACATGTTTACCTTAAGACAGGTGTACTGATAAAGTATTGTCTTTTTACTCGTGAAAAGTCTTTTTACTTTGTGAAATTTTGGAACCGGGTCCTTTTAGAACCGGGTCTCGATCCCCATCCCTAGTTAGAATTATTCTTAAAGGTAACCCTGACATTTTTTAGCCTGTCATGATTTTATTCACCATGGATTATGGTGAATAAAATCATAACAGGCTCTTACAGTCAGTAAGAGATCTAGATAAAAATCATGTATACATTCTGTATAATGTTAGTCAACAGGACAAAAAACTCAACATTAACTATGATTCTTACTTTATTTTCTTAAAAACAAGTATCCTTTGGACTACTACTTGCATCTCCATTTAATACAAAATAAAATTATAAAATTCTAATGTAAAAGTCAAGTTGAAATTGCCAACATACTGCGGATGTGGCTGTCGGCACAGTGCATCATATCAGCTGCGTGGATGAATTGGTAGCCGGAGCCTTTCATACACAGCTCAGTCTCTGAATAGCCCAGAACAATCTTCCCCCTGGTGAGAGACAAAAAAAACAAAGCAAAAAAAATACATAAACTTTGTTTTGCCGGAATGAAATTCTGTTACCAAGCAACCGATGAAGAAATAAGCCATGGTTAATTGTATTGTAATAAGACCTAGGAAAACTGCCCACCACTAGATGGTGTTTTGAAATGGGGCATCATTTGAGATCAAAACTACCTGCCCTTAAAAATAATCCACTAGCCAAAATAATAAATTGAAAAAGAAGAATGGAACAATTAGTAGCACCTGCTATCAATGCCCATGGGTGTGAAGTCCAGCTTGTGCTTGGTTTGAAAGAGGAGCATTTTCGCTCTGATCTCCACAATGGATGGAGGCTGGACGGGCATAGCAATGGTGAACAGCGCCAGCTGAGGTTTGTTACAGGTGCCGTTTTCACTCTGGCCATGGAGGTACTTCAGTCGCCCCTGGAACTTCAGAGCCTGGTTTGGGTTAAAAAAATTAGATGAGTAACTTGGGGATATTTTTAAGGGCTTAGAATGGAAACAGTTTCTTCAAATGGCTCCCAAGAACAGCATTTGCTGCTGTTTGAGATGAGTATTTCAAATTAAGTAAAGGTAATTAAGCCACATTACACCCAAATATGGCAATGTTTTGACAAAACAACTTAAAAAATATTGTTTTGACCAGAAAGCCAGAGGAATTGTCCAGGAGGCAGCGGAAGCGACACACAAAGCTCCTGTCCAGGAAGGAAGAGTTCTCTGGGGGAAGCTGCTCAGGACTGTACATCACTGTATTACCACAACTCTGCAAGACTGAGAACACAGGTGCAAATAAAAGATTAGGAGCCAGAACGATTGACATAAACAGTGAACCATTGATTTATGTCAAACTCATGGTTAAAGCCTGAATAAAGAAATGCCTTATTTTTTAATTCAGAGTTATTACCATCTCCATCCGCATCAACAGTTGGGGGGTTTAGAGCAAAGTGAAGCTGCTCCCTGAACGAAGCCCGGTCATCAGTATGGATGAGCTCAAACACACTCTGATGAACCACATCGGACTGTCGGCAGAGGAGAGAACACAAATTTCATCAACAGTTCAAGTCATTTAGACATGAGGAGTATACCAATCTGGCTCCACCTCCTGTGACATTGTGGTGAAATAGAAGCAATGTATTTAGAATTCTTTTGGGGGGCAAAACCACGAGTGTTTAGAACATATTGACAACAAAATGACAACTCAGGAGTGATTTATACTGCAGAATTAAAATGACATAAATCATAAGCTAGGACACCAACTATTTTTCACCCCATCTGTTGATGGCAGCAGACATGTATTCGAGGAGGAAAGTACCAGCTTTGAACAGCTACCTTTCAAGTCTCCAAATGATGATATCTGACACTAAAATAATATTGTATCTGATTGCATCTCACCTGATGAAAGCCCAAGTAGTCCTTGATTGTGGCAGAGGCATAAAACACAGATCCCTCGGACGTGATCACCATCACAAACCCGTTCAACGCCTGCACAGAGAACAGAACATTCAGCACTCACAGAGGTTTCATGCATACATGTTAGGTATGTTACTGACACACTGACCAAGAAGACATGGACATATGCATATCAGGTACACATATCAACTGTAACAGGCACCAAATCACTCATAGCACAAAACAGCTACACATGCTAAGGATGTAAACACATTGTACAATAACATTATGTAACAAGAAGCAGTGTTTTTTGCTTTTTACCTTAAGACAGTAAGGCCTTTGTTTTCTTTAAATTACAACAATCGTTAAAAATATGAAAGTCTAATCTAATACATACCTAGGACCGTGATAAGGTTATCATCTGGAAATTATTTTTTTTACATGTGTGACACTGCTACCAGAGGGCAGTTCAGAGTTTACAGTAAACAGGCTCCTCTGCTGACTAGGACAGGTAAGAACATAAGTCCCAGCAAATAAAAAACTGAAACTACAGGTTAACAAAGCACAGATTAAATCCCGATCTGTCAATTAAAAGTGGTTTGAATCTGGATTGTGTAATGTCATGTTGTATTTTTTAACTACATTCCACTTTTTAGTCTGAGTGATGCCTTGCAGAGGACACTGAAATGTAAATCCTGCTGCCAGTTTATTGTCCAAAACCACATCAACAGCTGCTTTTCAAAGGCCCTTCATATTACATAATCACCGTCTGATGTGATCATTATGCAGAACAAAGTGTGAAAATGAACCTGACAGGTAAGTGTCAATAAACAAGGTGCAGGCAACTTGACGAGCACAGGCTTTGTTAAGAACATTCTCTGAAACTGTGTAAGGTGTATTTACACTATTTATAGTTTCTGGCTTTAATCTATTACTCTGCTGGTTGCTGTCATTTTGTCTAGTGCTGCTTTTAGACTGACAGTTACACAGCTTTATCCTGTGGTGGTAGTTGATCAGAGAGGGTAAATAACATTTCATCTGACTTGGCTTCATGACTTAGCTTTGAAGAATAGGTGTATCTTTTGGGGATTGGAAATTTCTCTTTTGCTCTTTACATCTAACTTACATTTACTCTATGTAACTACTCCATGACAAGTCTTAAAATATCAAGAAAAAAGTAGTAGAAGAAGTAGGCAAACAGTGCAAGTGTAAGCATGTTGGAAAATAAACTAAAATCATTTGAAACTAATTTTGGTGCTCCATTCTATTTAATCTGATTTAGTACATTTGTATCTTATGTTCTGTGTAATATTATGGTTTGAAAGCGTGTATGGAACTAGAGTTGAAGACTGGAGACTCTGGAAACAGTGGCTGCGTTCGAAAAGTCTTTTTTGCTTAGGAAGGTTCCTAACTGAGTGAAGTGAACCGGAAGTGGCAGCCATGATAAGAGCTGTTCGAATTCTCTAAAAGCTGAGGAAAGGAGCCTCAATGCTTCCTTTCATATCTCCTTTAGCATAGGGTACACCTGACTATCCTTTACGAAAGGAAAGGAGAGAATGCCGTCCCACAATTCCTTGCGGCGGCAACATTCGACAAAATCCATCCAACGATAAAATCCATCAACCACATTTAACAAGATCCTTGCAATTCAGACGCACATAATGATTCTTGAATAAGACTCTCACAGTTTCCTTCTTTCTTTTGGCTTGTTTTCTTTTGGATTTGCTGTAATCTGATGCTGTTTCAACACCGTTTTATGTTTTGGGTTGTTGAAATATGCAATAAAGTGTTTTCTACAATAATAAAAAAAATTAAACCATCCATGACGGATAAAGGAGGTTGATCACCATGTAAGTTACCATTGGCTATTAAGCCTTTTCTCTCTTATGCCATAACTTGCTAATATGCATATATCTTAAACTGTCAACAATAACTGAGACCCATGCCAGCTGTCTTGTAACGTGATCAAAGTGAGGATAATGTTGCAGCGTGTAGCCTCACGTATGTATGTATGTACTGCAGCCTTCTGCAAATTAATACTTCAGTCACAGATGCTGACACCCTCGCCTTAATAAAGGCAAAGATCAAGCTGGATAACCTACAGGAGGCGTTTCCCTGATCACTGATTTATTTGTGGCGGCCTGCCACATTATCAACGCTGATTTTCGATTGATTTTGTTACTACTAAAAAAAGGGTAAAATCGTATTTGATGATGATCACAGCGTATATATTCTCTCAGCATCTCCTCTCTCTCTCTCGGCACAGTTACGCTGTCATTCTGTGGGAAACACTGTATTTACATACAACTTGGATTCATGTTGATAAATACGCCTATGGGTGGGCAGGAGGGTAAGTGTGAGCAAGCATTGTCAATGTGACAACCCTGTCCTTTATTTAGTGACTGGTAGGCTACCTTATCTGCCTTTTTGCTATCTTGGTTATGAAGTAATATATTCCACCGTGTTGTGCACCTTTAGATGGCCTGCATTACAACAACATGGGGCGCAGTGTCAAAGATGCACTTTTTGTAGTCCATCTTCAGAACATTGCAGTTTCATCACGGCTGGTCACGTCAGTAAAATCCGCCGTCGCATAATTACGTCGCTTAGAAAAGAGCAGTTGGATTCTCTTAGACCCGCCGTCCTCTTTTTCTAAGTCCTTACAGATTCTCCTTCACATCTTTCCTTGACCTCATGATGTTTTCCATCGAGGTCAAGGAAAGGTGGTTAGGAAAGGAGATTTTTGTCGACTTTTTGGATGCAGCCAGTGACTATCAGTGACAGCATCCTTGTATCAAATATTTATTCACAACAACCTGTTTGCACTTGCATACTCTTACAAGTGACACCAAGCTTGCTTTCGTCTGATTACTATGACCAGTTTTCAGTTTGAACTCTGTTGTGGAGCTGTTGGCTAGCGTTAGACATAAATCCAAACCACCTACAGGTAAGACTCATCAAAATTCAGTTTTCACAGATCTTTGTTAGAGTTTATCTTCAACTTCAATTGTCATATTTGTCAATTGTCAAGTCCCAAACATGGCATGACAGTGTACTGAGGTATTTAGAAAAATAAGTAACGTATGATAAGAGTCACAGCTATTACAAATATGCCCCTTAACATACATTTACATGTAGTGTCTGAATGGGAGTTATCCCTCAGATTTTGACTTGGCCCAGTCTCTTACCTGGAGCAGTAGGTCCCCCTCAGAGAAGCCCGTGCTGTCCACGCTGTTCCCATTTTGCCCGTTCACTACAGGAAACATCAGACTGCTGTTACTGTTCTTCATGGTCGCTGCACAGAAGATGACAAAACAAGAGGACTCAGCAGAGGTAATATTAACATATTTTAGAGCTGGTGTAGGACATTTATTTCAGAAGCATTGTTTTACTTTTTTGTTATATTAGTTGAAATTCCCTTAATATCCTGGCAGCAATCAATAAATCAAATGTTCTGACACAAATGTGTTTTGGGGGAGTGGCTTTGGAGGGAAGCCTGAAGGGAAGGAGTGGGATAATTTAAAAATCTCTTGCTAGTTTCTTCAATGTTGCCTATTCCAGCTTAAAGATTTTAAGCATTTTAAGCACAGTTATGGATTGCACCCTCAGCTGACTCCACTTTGTGTGACTGACAATGATTTAAACGGGTAAAAGGCTTTGGTGGTAGGCATTAGACCTTCTGTAGGTGTTAAAAGGAAATATTCAAATATTTATTTTGGAAAATATTTTCATTAGTTAAACTGTAGTTATATTATTTTCACTAATAACTAGAGTTACAGTACTTGCTGAGATCTGGGAACAAACCAACATCACTGTAACTCAGTCCCTTAAAACTGATCGTACACAAATCCAAATTAGTTTTAATCTGTCTTTTCTTAGACCTGCTTCGTATCCATCATCATTGACTCTAACAAAGTACTGTAGAGACCATCATCACATTCAGACGGTACTAAATAAGATAAAAAATCATGCGTCTTTACTGCAGAAATAAATGATATGTCACATGACAGTACGCTCAAATCTTGCATCTTGCCTGAAGACATCCTCTATGCAGCCTTGTCTCTTTTACACGTTCCAGATGTATGTAAGTAGCTTGCTTGATTAGCCAATCCATTTAGAAGTAAAAAGTTAAACTATACACTCAGTGAACTATATAACAGGGTCACTTAAAAGGCCTGTGCGCCAATCACTATGTGCAATCACCGTCATCTGTTCCATTTCTGAGGTCATGTGATTTAAAGAACCTAAGGTAATAGGACACCACTAGCATTCATTTGAGCTGTTGGGTGTCAAAAACATGCCAGACAGAAGTCAGTTTAGACAACCATTTCCTTGTAAGAGACTACGAAAAACCTGGCAACGTCTCTTGTGTTTTTATATCAGGGAGATGTATGAGGTGATGGCTTGTTATATGAAGGGAAAATCCATATTAAATGGCATACTGTGTGTTGGCATATGGTTGCCTTTGCCTGTGTGTGATTGTTTTTACTGTGTGACTCTTTTAGGGATCTATAAATAATCTGAATATTGGATCACGAGTGTGCAGCAGCAATAAAAATTAAAAAACAGCAAAACTGGCTCGCTGGCCTGAGTCGAGCTTCAATTGTTAATCCCCTGCCAGAAGACAGGTTTTCTCATTGCTGGAGAACTGATCTGGCTGCCTGCATTTCTGCACACACATAACATGCACAGAAATAACACGCACAAACACACTCAATTCTCTTGCATCTGCCCCTTGGGGTTTTTTGCAAGCAATAGCCGGCAAGAGTGCTTCCCCTTATCTGGACAGCCACTACAGGAAAATCCCAGGATATGGCCTCTCCCAACCCGTCCGTCCAGTCCTGTCACGCAACTTCTTTAAGGAGGGAAGGGGCCCCTGAACACTCTCCCCCTCTAACACAGACACACAGACACCACTCAGCTATAACTCACACGGCGTTTACACACCAGACCTGCACAGCTCTACAATCACACATTTACACCACACAGAGCTGCAGGCCTGACACAGAATGCAATCCATGCATAAAACCACTATTAGCATAATATGTGATGTGCAGGCAGTACAGGATAGAAATACAAACTGTCAGATAGACTTAAAGTTAAAATCCTATTAAAAATAAGCAGTAGGAATTAACACACATGTAGTTAATACTTACTGCTTTAGTCAAACAAATGTAAACAAATGTAGACCATGCCACTTCAAGTGCAAATCTGGATAACCCACCACATCCCTCTTGTTTTTTGTTTTTTTTCTCTATTCAGTGAGTTTGCGTGAGTAAGTGGGCCTCTGTGGCCGACTGTGTTCATTCTAGTTTTCTTCCCCAGTGGTGAGCTCTGCATTGTGTTTTCCCCTTTTCCCATCTTTTTCTGCTGCTAACAGTTTATGGCGCTGCACAGTTGTTCATGTGCATGTGGCTGCAGGATATGTAGGAAATATGTTCAAGGATCCTGGTCAGAGTTTGACCAGAGGTTGTTAAGAGACTGCTGTAAGTTTGTGGGAGGCAGTGAAGGAAGTAACATCAAAACACACACACTGCCTTCACAGGAGCAGGAAAGGCAAAATATTGTACAATAGTTTCTTCAATATATATTGATGGTATCTGTGTTGAAGCCCGTGGCTAGGCAGAAGAAACACTCCTTTAAATATGAGTGAAAATGTTTCACGGGTTTATTCTCTGAGGGTAAATGAACTCAGAGGATTCTGTTACTACAATTAGACCAGTTACCAATCACATATGTGACTGTACTCAAACTTGTCAGGTGATTCCCAGCTTCATCTGTACCATTTTGGAGGTCATGTGATTTAAAGAACCTGAAATAATAGACACCACTAGTATTCATTTGAGCCGCTGGGTGTCAACAACATGTCAGACAGAGAACCATTTCCTGGTAGGGGATAAAAAACTTGGCAACGTCCCATTTTTTTCTGTACTAGGGAGATGTGTGTCATTGTTGTAAACCGATAACCAAACTTCCACTCTAGGCAGAAGTCATCATTTGATGGTATCTTTGTTGCAGCTGTGACCAGAAAGAAGCACCAGGTTTATTCATATTTTTATGCTGTTGATTGCTACGGCATAACACCTGATTAACAGTTCAGTGCAGGATTTTCACAGCACCACTGCAACACTAGATAGATGAGTGTAGTGCTAATTGAGTGATTAGTAAATCGACAGAAAATTTACAACATTTTTTTGTTATTTATCACACAAAAACTGTCCCATTACAGCTTCTGCTGTTTTTCTGTTTTATATCATTGTAAACTTTGCAGTTTTGGACTGTTGCTCAGGAAATACATTCAACATAAACATTTTATAGACTAAATGATTTGACTGATTAATTTAAATGAACAGATTAACTAATAATTAAAATAATAATTGGTTGCATCCCTACTAGATGGATACATTTCTTTTACAGGGCTGACTGCCTTCCATTCAGTAGTACATTCGGTCTGTTGCTGGTTCAACCTGTTGTGTTCAGTTCAGTACATAGGCCTATTCACTGTTTATAAGTTTAACAGCTCAGAAACCACTTACCGTCAGGCTTTTATTTGCTTCAGTCACTGAACTCAACCTGCCTGTATTGGGGCAGGCGCCAATATTGGGAGAGGCTTTTAATTCCTTTCACATAAAAATCTTGTTCAGCAGAGATGGGGAAACACTGTCAAATTGTTTTTTATGAAAAATACTGAAAAATTTGAATAACATTTCAATTACGAATCATTAATTTCATCTAGTTCCGAGAGAAAGGGTATCTAGACCAATCTTATGCAGAACCTACCTAAGAAAGAATGAAAGCTGAAGGTTACCATAGTTGTTTTAACTTGGACCGCTTTGTTGGGGTGGGATTTAATCCTGCAAAACCCATGAACCACAAGATAGTTGTTAGCTTTCCCTTTGACGTTTGAATTTCAGTCCCTTTACCATATTAATGACAACAGTAATGACACACTTTCATACTAAATATTTCACAGCCGCCCTAAAAGCTTCTTCCAATACTTTCAAACTCTTTATTTTTCAACCAAGGTGTAATTAGACACCAAGAGAGGCCACTTTCAACATCAAACTTCCTGTTTTAGAAATCAGGCCATTATAGACTTTTAATGCAAGATTCACTCCAGGTAAACATCCCCGAAACTCCCCGAATGAGGTAACCTTTAAGAGATTTTACATCTTTTCATCATGGGGTAATTAAGGGAAATACTATACGCAATAAAGTCTGAGTATTCAGGGAAACAAGTTAAAGCAAAGGAAAACAAATTCCAGTATAAAGTGGTGACAGTGAAGCTTGAAGCACTGAACAGTGAAGTGTTCGACATGTTGGATGGTGATAGAAAAAAAAGAAAACTGAAACTAAACCAGAAGCAATTCTTGAAATGCTTTAAGTTGAACTGCAATTACCTGTCTACACAGTTTCTCTGTTAAAGTATTAGTATGTGGTATGGAGTCTGCACACAGTGAAGGAGGAAAGGAAATGCTGTCACGGGTTGGAAGTCTGCCAGAGTCAGGGAGAGTATAAAGCATGCCAGCAATGCATAGGGGAATATTATCTTGATTTGAAAACATTTAGTTCCAGTAGATCCTGTACAGAGATCTCTGTTCTCACGCAGATGTGCAGGAAAGGGCAGTAACAAATAACAGCCAATGATCTGGGTCACTCAGTCCATAGGTTCTTTTGATTAATGTCCCCGTTTACTTCCATGACTTTAGGGGAAGGACACAGCCTCAACTTTTTCATGATTAGACAGTGTCATCTAGGCAAGTCAATGAAAAGAAGGAAAGAGCAGCATTGGATGGAAAACAAAGGTTTACACAGGCAGCCCAATGCTTATTATGGATATGGGGGCACTGTTTTGCAATTAAAACAAGGAATTAACATAGCAAATTGTTGGATTTCAGTGTGTTATTACAAAATCATTGAATGTATGTTAAAATTGCAAGTTACATAATCCTATTAGTATGTACATTTGCTAATAATTATAATTATAATGCATAAGGTTTCAGTTGTACCGGGAATGTTTTACTCTGGCCCCAAAAAGCCAGTCCTGTAGGTTTAAAAAGCTTTGTGTGCTGCAGCACGAGCAAACCTTGATGATCAAAATAAACAGTGATTATATATTATTCAAGACACAATGGGCCTCATGCCAGATTTTATTCTTATCTTTCTTATGGTTTTTCATATGGTGGGCTTGTACGAGTGAGCCACACCAGATTCAGATAACTGTGTAAATGACCCGCGTAAACAGGATGAATACCTCCTGTGTGTAAAGGAGTGAACGTTCATGAGAATTGTAAATTCTCATGTAATACCATATAAGGCTAGGCATCCTACCCCATATGTCAGGAAGTATTCATTCATGAAAATTACATTGAAGAGTAAAAATAAAAACTTTACGAGTTTGGAGATTGAAGGTTGAGATTGCTTTTGGAGATCCATATAAAGAAAGTAACATTTTTAACAGCGTCAGCAGTGGAGTGTTTGTGGAGTTGCAGCTCTAACAAGTGTCACATTTGCAGAAGCCCATTGTAGCCTAAACTGTCTCTGCCAATATATCACCACACTGTCACGCCCTTCCAGGGGCCTGATGAGCCAAGGCATCCAAAATATTACACTTCTAGCTGACCTTTTTATAAACAGAGTCAAATTACCTTCCATTAGTGCATTATTTATAGTTGTTTTTCAGTTTTAGATGTTCATATTGTAGTGTTATACAGTAGCATCAATAACCAGTTTAAATTAATGATACTGTTGGGCTGTATGAATACAGTTTGAATTATATGATAATTAGAACTACAGAGTCAAACAGCATCATGTTTAACATGCTTATGAAGTGTAAGTTATATATTTTACAAACCCATTTAAAAATATATATTTAAAACTTTGAATAATAGTAATAATTATTTGCTAAAATCACTGAATTGACCCTGCCTTTATTTGGGACAGGCCTTTAATTCTTTTAGCACAAAACTGACACTACTATCAAACAGAATAATACAAATAATATCAAATACACATCATTAATTTGATCTAGCTCCGACAGACGGCTTATGCACTTTTATTTTGTAACATCACGATAACAACACGGTGCAGGATGAGAGAAGTTAACAGACCGAGAGCAATGGACTTCACGTGACAGGATTCACAACTTGGATTCATTTTTATGAAAAGCTGTTTTGATTCTTTTGATTGGTGGACCCTTACAGACTATACAGAATATAAATAATCAAGGAACGGACACATTCGGGCTTAACGAGCGGACTTAACTAGCGATTCAAAGTCAACCTGTCAAGCACTTTTTTCCCCTTTTCCTCTCTTGTAACCATGCAGGTTACACCAGAAAATCTAGAAGAATTAGAATGTGGGTCTTGTTGTTTCCCTTAAATGAACTTAACAGTGGTATTGTGGAGAATCTAACTGATCTAAGGATGTTCAGCATGTCCATATTGACATATTGATCATACGTTTAAACATTAATGTTTGTATTAACAATCTAAGCAGCTTAGAAGCAGCTAAAGTGGCAACCCTGCGGGGTTTCAGAGGATTTATACATCCAAAGAGCTTCTATAAAAACCATACCAGGCGTTTAATTGAGGCAAAATGTGTTCAAACTCCAGGCCAGTAAAGGAGATAGGCGGCTATTTGGTACTCGGCTATTAACTGAAGTTTTACTGAATACAATCCATTAGTGAAAAACTTAGGTTAGGATAACAGCAGACTAATTGCACATGACTCCTACGACAGGAAAATTGGTGAATATGACAAATTCTCCTAAATCACTCGCACAGAGCCACTTAATAACAAATCTGTTCGTATGTGTGGTTTTTGCAGCCCCATTGTCTTTTTTGCTGATGGTGGCAGTGTTGATAGTAGAGTCTGGTGGTATCTGTTTTTTTTATCAACACTGCAAGCTATTTTTGGCTGTCTGGACTCTTTTCTATCTGTTTGAAAAGCAAGTCATCTGTTTTAGACTGGGCACAGACAGAGAAAAAAACAAAACAAAGCAAAATTCAGGTGCAGTGTTAGGCGTGCCTCGCATTTCATATCGCTAATGATCCCTATCAGTCTCCAAGCAGTCAGTCAAAGCTCTCAGAAAGAAGGAATCATGTAAGGCAACAATTTGAGGCTGAAATAAATCTTACAAGATGTCTAAATTTAGCCCTGGCGAATCAAATAGTGAGAACTTGGATGTTAAAGCTGCTGGCAGATGGATGAACATAAATGTTTGAAGTCTGGAAATATATGCAAATTATAACACTAAAAGCTAATTTAGTGTCCTGGGTAATATATTATATTATGGGTATATTTTCAAATTCCTTCTGAACCCTGACAGATCTGAATCATAGTCATAATAAATGTGATAATACTGTTCCTCCAACCAAAGTTTGAGTGGGACGACAGCTGATTTTGGTTCGACACATAAACAAACAACAGCATTTTTGGAAGACTCTAAATGTCAAAGAAAGCCTTGGTGGGCGAGCACGGCTCCGGCCAACAGGGAACCAGAAAGAAAAAAAAGAGTTTGGGTATGAAGGGAGATGTAGCTTGTGGTTTAAAAGCTGGAGAGAACAAATCTTCCAGAGAATGGAAATTGGAAAAAATGAAAACATGACTAAATCTGTCTCCCAGCGGTTGCTTGCATTCTCACGATATACTGAAAGGCGAGTCAGGAATCAAGAGCCAACAGGCATCTACTGTCACCCCAGCAACATGCCCTCTTCTCACATATTATAATACTGAGTTGACAGGTGAATTATGCTGAGGTTTTCAGGGCACGTATATGTAAAATACACGTCTTTCAAAAAAATTATTCTCATAATGAGCCCATAATAACAAGCAAGACTGGGCGTCCCCATACTGGTACTCTCTCCTCTAAGCTGCAAACATTTGCGAGGACTTACCTTTTTCATTCCCTGTTACACTTGTGTCATGTGTATGGGTTTGTGCGTACATGGTTCAGATATCCCAAATACCAAATTATATGAAATTATAGCACACGCTACAGCGTTACCACATCAACTATGATTGCTAACAGGCCCTGGATGTTTTCAATGAACTTGGAAAGCCAGTCCACATATTTCTCAAATTTCTAACAGCGTCACACAAATATGTCAGCAGCAGTGAGCCACAAGCCTTTCAAAATATCCAGTACTGCATCATAAAGTCACGCTATGAGGCGAACAGTCCAGCTTGCAAAGAGAGAGCTGCCATTTCAAGGGAGCCATAAATAGTTGTTTCATTATCAGGTCCTTAAATCTCACTCGTTCCCCCTGAAATTGCTTATGTTTGTTCTTTTCTCTCAAGACTCAAAAGGTTTATGGGATCCTTATCTTAAATTCTAGGCATGTCCCCACTTGAACACCCATCCCAGACTTATGTTTTGACTGGGATAACCTGAGAGTCAACTTTGGTGATCTCGTTTAGACATATAGCAAAGACTCTGTGTTTATCGTCTGTCGAAATGCAAATTCATTTTGTCCAACTTGATACAATTAAAATGGCAATTTTTAAGTTATTTAACTCTAGAGTTTCCAATACGGTGGAGGTTTGGAGCCTATCATACTGCACAGCCGTGTGTAAAACTATAAAAGTGTGTTTGCTTTCTGCACTTTCTCACAAAAGCACAAAAGTTTTGGGGGAAACGTCTGCTGACTTAGACTGCATGAATCCAGTGATTTTTTACTGTATTTTAAGCCATTTCCCTCCAGAGTGCAGAGGACTTTGAACCGTAAGAGCTTTGCATCTACATTGAACAAAATTATAAATGCAACACTTTTGTTTTGCCCCCCCCCCAATTCATCATGAGCTGAACTCAAAGATCTGAGACTTTCTCTATGAACACAGAGGGCCCGTTTCTCTCAAATATTGTTCACAAATCTGGCAAAATCTCGAAAATGTGCAGTTTAACTGTATTGGGGGGCCCGGGGTGGTCAAGAAACCAGTTAGTATCTGGTGTGACCACCATTTGCCTCACGCAGTGCAACACATCTCCTTCACATAGAGGTGATCAGGTTGTTGATTGTGGCTTCTGGAATGTTGGATGTACTGCCAAATTCTCTGAAACACCTTTGGAGACAGCTTATGGTAAAAAAATGAACATTCAATTCAGATAAATATGATCTTCTCTTGTCAGACATCAAGCCTGACTGACTCAGCATGACAGTCTGTCAGGGTCAGGAGTGACGGAGAGGCACGAGCGAGCTGACCAATGAGGGCAGCAGATTTTCCGTAGTATATAACTAAATTTAATAACCACTATGCCTTATGGTATCGTAATATATAGAGAGCTGTCTTTCATATTATTTCATTATTTTAGGTTACTTTTTTCAGTGAATATTTTCCACCACTAGCAAGCAGTGACTGTCGGGGGCCCTCTGCTGGCCACGGGGCCCTATGCCACCGCAAAGGTCGCTTGGTGGTTTGGCCGGCTCTGGCTCACTAACACAGATTTTGACAGATTTGGGAACAATATTTGAGAGAAATAGGCCTTTTGTGTTCATAGAGAAAGTCTTAGATCTTTGAGTTCAGCTCATGATGAATGGGGGCAAAAACAAGAGTTGCATTTATAATTTTGTTCAGTGTATGTAACATCCCTCCAATGCTGGCTTTTCTCTTAAGGGCAACAATTAGACAATGAATCAGGGCCTCATGTCTGTGGAATTATATATTTTTTTGTACAAACACTGGCAGTTCTGACGTCAAAGCCAGGGCATTCTTACACATCCCTCAAAAGTTTCCTCATCATTTCATCCTGCCTCTGTAGCCCTGTCTGTCTTCATCCATTCACTTACACTTTCCTTAACGTTAATGTGTGTTTGTTTCACACATACTTTCACTGGAAAACATGCAGTGAGTTGACAACTGCGTATAGTGCACATTCTGTTAAATAAAAATTAAAATGCACTCTATTATTAAAGGTATGGTAAGGTAGCTGTACCAGCTATTCCACCCAAAGGCAACATAAGATGAAAGATGAAACTTTCCACATCACAGGCCACCATTCATCTCATTGCAGTGTTTTTCATACATTGATTTATTTGTGGCAGCCAGACACAATACTAATGCTAACCGCCACATATTGATGTTCATTTTTCGTATTATTATTTAAAATGGGTAAAATCGAATTTCATTGTAGAGCTGCACGCAGCTCACTCGCTCACTCTCTCTCTCTCTCACAAACAATTGACAACAGACCCGTGTCTGAATAGCCCTTCCTCTTCGTGCACAATTTGAATCAAAACATTGCGCTGAAATAAGGATTGTTGCCAGCTTTTTCCCGCAGAAAAGATTCCTTAATCAATCCTGAGTTGAATGGTTGGTATCATGAACACCGCTGCACAAATTTTTCCAAAACAAATGCAGTCATGTTAACTCTGATGATTTAGTTTATCTATGTTCTTCACACAATGCTGTCAGTCTCAAAGACCCACCTTCAAATAAGTTATAAGCATGAGGAGCCTAACTATTATGGGCAACTATGTTAGAATACAGAGAATTCATAAAATATTTCTGCAGTCATACACCCACAAATGAAGTGTTAAAGAAATATTTGTAAAACATAAAACTAGGCCCCTCGATTGCTTTTATGTTTTTTTTTGTTTTTTTTTTTACAAAGATTAAATTACATTTGTGTATAATCTGGTAATATCCATTTTACTAGTTTGTTAAGATTTTATGAATTAATATTCTGTCTGTCATGAGTAACAGCAACAAAATCATAATAACTTTAGATGGAATAAACAGTAACTTGTCCTACTAAAAGTGATATGAAAGCTGTTTGTTTACTTTATTGAAAGTAGACAAACAAAATGCTGAGATACACAATGCTGCATTCTAATATTCCACCTTATAATGAACAACTCACTTATTTTAGGCTTTCACAGATCCCTTTCAGGTGAGCTTAGCTGGCACACAAGAAGAACGTTGGCATAGCCGACACTGCATATTGTTATAAGTGTATCACGTGTCACATTCATGCCAATGCCAACAGGTAAAGAGTGACAGGCTGTGTCTATAAGAACGTGTTTGATGCCTGTAAAAGCATTCAGGGGCGTTCCGTTTTTATCCACACCATAATACCACTTTCATGCAGGAGACAGGCATTTAACCAGTGTTGGACCTATTCATATGGGATGATTATCGCGGGTTAATCTCTGGTTGTTACTGTTAGCACAGTGTCTGCTGTACATAATTACCAGTCAAGCTTCCTTTTCACTCACCAAAACATGCACTTTCCCTCTCTCTCTTGCTTTCTTCAAAGAGTCAACGTTTAAACATCAACAACATTAAGTTTACATCCCTAATAAAGAACGCCGGTCAACACGGGCAGGTAGCGTCCCACTAACTTTCAACCAGTTCAGGAGGAGTTTCATGTCCGGTGTGTTAAACCAGATTTGATCTACAACACTGTGTCAGTGTGAAAAGGGCATCAGAAATAAAAGCAACCTTCACATCCATCACAGTGTAGTCCATTGATTTAGTATTACATTTCCACCAAGTTATTGGGCTCCTAAAAGACAGATTACAAAAAAATCGAAAATATGAAAGCAGCAGAAGATGCGGCATCCTGACTTTAACAAATGAGGAGAGGGAGCGTCATTAGCAAGAACAAAGCAGTGAATTGGAGAAATAAAAAGATTTTATTTCTGATTGTTTCATGGCGGTTATGTTCTAAAGCACAAATAAACATAGCCACACCTCCAAACAGCCCTGCAGGAAGGACACATTGCTGGATTTTGTGTGAATGCAGCCAAAGTCACGCTTCCTCATGTCCGCTGTGCTTGCGTATGTTGTGTAGCTCAGCCCCGCCCTTGGACGAACATACACACAGACCTGACAGAGAGCAGAAGAGAGAGACGAAGACAGCGATGCAACCTGGTCGCTGCGATTTATAGAGTCCCGCCCTCACATCCTGCGTGCTGCAGAATGGATAGACATGGGGTAAAAAAATCTGTGCAGCATTCAAATGTTGATTTGGAAACCATCAATGGCTCTCCATCAGCTGTCAGTAAACTGCTGTATGAAACACACCAAAGATGTTCTTTTAATGTCATGCTTCAAACTTGTCTCTAGGGATGCACCGATCCAACACTGATGTCAGATATTGGCCCAATGCTGATTCAAACAGCTAGATCTGTATCGGTGATAAAGGGGCAGATCTATTCAATTCAATTACACGCTTACTACACAATGCATCAGCAGTTCGCCAGTAGACCCCAACATTTCACTAGGAGAGGAAACATAGCATGGAGGGAGCTAAAAACAAGGGATCAGCATTGTGCAAAAGAACAAGATTCTTAGTCTCTTCCTCATAGTGAGGAATAGAGCTTATTCATTTCACACCGGAATCAGATTGGTATACAGCATCAGCCAATACCCAAAGCCCAGGTATTGGTATCGGGACTGAAAAAGTCAGATCAGTGTATCCCTACTTGTCTTATCCATTGTTGTCTCATTTTTTATGCTCTCAAAGCTCCAACAAGCTTCTAGCTAACAGCCTGCTAACAGCAATTTACTGAGTGGTGCATCTTTCAGAAAGCAATAAATATCTTCAAGTGGAGGGGGTGTCTTCAGCCAATAACTCACAGATTCTGCTCCCAAGCACTGAAACATAAATATCAACAGAACGATCCTTATTTTCCCCTGTGAAATGTTGTGTGATTCTCAGCTATAGCTGGCTAATTTTGTGTTTCTACCCAAATTAATGAGTAACAGACCATATAATCAAGACAGTGTTTCTATAACAGCTCAAAGATAGCTTCTTGTTACCTGCTGACACAGCACAAAAAAAAAAAAATAAGACTTGTGAGTGCAGATCTGCTGTGACAAAGCAGCAGCATTTATGGGCTGATGGGTTGCACATGGGCAGTGTGATGTGACATGTGATTTTGATCCTGCCCTTCACAGCTACAGGGTACAGACCGTCTTTTCAGTGTGCCTGATTACTGCTGATGTGAAAGGAACTGAAGGAGAGGCATAAAGAGTACGGCAGTGTCAGGGAGACGAGCACTGGCATAAATACTGGAGAAACTTCAGGAAGAAAAATAAAAATGACAGCCCATCAAATTCTCCACAACTGTCTGAAGAGAATGACTAAAGTTGAGCTAAAAATTCATATTGCTATTTCAATTGAAAACTAAAAATGAGATGTTCAACAAAAGACCAAACACCACTGGATATTTTAAATGTGCAGTTGTTAGTGTTTCCCACCGTTTTAAAGTTTATTTGTGGTCAAACCTCTAAAATCCAACACCAGACTTAGTCAGCTGGAAAACAGCACTGCATTCAGAACCACAACTGATTGAGGATGTCATTTTTTCCAAAAGGACTGCAAATGAATGCACCAAACACACAAACACAGGTAGCCGACTCAGGGCTGCAGAGAAAAATAGTTACATTTCTGTTTTGTGTGGATATTGGCATATGTCACTTTGGTGCAGGGATGTTTTGGGTTAACCTTTGACTAGAGTGTTGTGGGTGAAAATTAGGACAGTAGGAGCAGAATAGCAGTTAAATGCTGTCATTGATTCAGTGTCTCATTTATTTTTATCATTATATTACATGTCTGGCACTGTAAAACCATGTATTTGGTTTGAGGTATGCATGATGTGCACCTATTCTCACTGCATGTTCCTCATTTATCGATACCACTTCATGTGTGAGAAATGGCATGTGCATAGTTTTAGTGTTTAAGCATAATTTATACTATCTGGCCCCAGGCTATGGATAGGAGTTTCACATGGCTCCACTGATATTCCACTTGTGCTGGCTGTGACAGATATCCGTATATATTAAAATGGAAAACAATTGTTTTATAATTCAAAACCATTTATTTGAATGAGAGACACATTCCATTCTTTACCTATTTTAAAAATAGAGAATCACAAGCTAACTGACAAACTCCTCTTAATAATATAATTGAACAAATCCAAACTACATATAAGTTATGTTCCCTGGTATCCACCCGCTGCATATTAGTTAAAAGGAATCTCTGAGACATCTATCAATGGAACCATTGCAGAATGAAGCAAAGCAGATAATAAAAGCAACTGAAAGGTTTATCATAGATTAGAAATGTCATGTTGTAAATGCAGGTTAAAGTTTATGGAGACTATCTGAAATGATGGCGCAACTACAGTACTCCATCAGATCTTCCTTGCATAACAAAAAAGTATGCTAAAGGGTGTGAGAACAAGCAGCACTGGAATGTCACAACTCCTCTGACTGCACGTAACATGTCCATTCATACTGGCTGTTTACACTGCAACAACTTAGCAAATAAGGGAATTACAGTCTGCAGCTACAAACCTGTTGATTATTTTTTGGCTGCTAGGTTTTCATTAGATTCATCATTTCACTGGGTTAACACTGCTAGATATTTAAGAACTAGCTAGGTAATAACAGGTGCTTATTAAGGTTGCTTTAAATACATTATAGAAGGATGAGGGTATAATGTACTGCCACCCTTTCACACAAACAAGTACGTTAATGAAAAGTGAAAATTAGCAAGACCATAAAGATGTCTTATCCTGATATTATCATTGTGTTAGAATACATTTTGTGCACATTTAGGTCACTTCCTCAGTACAACTCTTTTTGGATGTTTTTATTCTTTGATTAAAACATATTTTCTATCATTAACCAATGGTTAACCAATGCCTATAAAGATTACACTGGTTAAAGCAATTTTATTTGTATTTTGCTGGTCACTAATGAAATTCAGTAGGGTTTTTGTTGATGGAGAGATTTAATGGCACATGTCCAGTATAACTATAAGGCCACATGGGCAAAACAGTGCACAGAAAATGTAAAAAGCAACAGAGACAAGACACATCAATTCTAACATGAGTGAAGCCAGAGGCAAACAAGCAACTTACTCAGCAGCCTGTCTGCCAACACCTCAGCTAAAACGTTTGTTTAATTCAAAGAAAGCTATCATCTGGGGGTGGTGGAGATGGTATATGCGTGACTCACATATAATTGACTCACACATGACTCATCTGGTTTTCAAAGCCGGGGTGCCTGCAAGTTTAATCAACTTACAGTGGAGACACAAAACTTTTTTTTTTGTGATTATCTAAAGTGATTATTGTGTTGCTAACAAAGAGGGTGGAGTAAGGTTACAAGTATTGAGGATGTGTTGTTTCCTAAAACTAGATTCCTGCATGCTTCTCATTCTTGCCTTGGCTGTCAGCTGCACTGCTGGGGCAATTGCATATGTTACTCTCGAATCAGTTCCAGTTCCAACGATTGTAAGTGCTGGCTTAGTTTCCTCAATTCTGTCTTGCCCATTTATCCAAGCTTTAATTCTATGTAAGCCACAGTTCCAGTTCCAACGATTGTAAGTGCTGGCTTAGTTTCCTCAATTCTGTCTTGCCCATTTATCCAAGCTTTGGACCTTTATCCAAGTCTTGCCCATTTATCCAAGCTTTAATTCTATGTAAGCCACTCTACCCAAAGCTTGACACCATGTATGTCTTCATACATATACTCCTGTGTTTAAGATAAAATATAAAAACACTATGAAAAAATGCTCAAGCTTTAAAGCTAAATAAACAATGCAGCTTGTGTCAATCTAAACAGTGTGAAATTCATACAGTGCAGTGTAAAGCAAAGGTGTGGAGGTCAGAGTGATGTATGGGCTTATCAGCATGTGTCTTAAAAACTGGTGTCCCAGGATCACATCCTGACTTGTACAAACAGTCAATGTTGGCATTTATTTTGACATAGTTACTTGAAGTAAATTTTATGAGATGCAATTACAGACTTGGCTGAAACTTTACCAGGCTGTTCCTCACCTTTAAAATAGCTCTTGACCCTCAGGTATCCAACGCTGAGGCGAAGGACCGACAGTTTGTCCAGACGAGAGCGAACCTCATCATGAAAGGGCAGGAGGTCCGTCAGGCGTTCCAGCTCCCCATTTAGCCGATCCCGGTGGCGCTTCGAAGGGTTTGATTTAACAACTCCATTACCTTCAGAGATCTTCTTTCTGTGGAGTATAAAAATATATAGCTGTTTCAGCAAGCCTGTGATTGTGGACCAAGACTGATTCAGTTCAGGCTTTGCTAACCAGCTCTGCACAGCATGCCATCTGTTATGAGGTGCAGTATGACACAGGCCAATTAAACACCAGCCATATTAACTTTTAGCAACGCACCAAATAGCTTCAAACTTAGTCAGGCAGAAGAGCGTCAGCCATTGATGTGACCAACAAACACTGCAGTTCAGGTGAGTCAATAGTACATCAGCTCCCTTTGAGAGTGTTATACAAAAAACCTTAGAGAGCTGGAGTTGCTGAATGCAGTCACAGCTTTTCAGAACAGATCAAAGAAATCTTTTACGAGGAACTACACCTAGAGACAAAGATAGTGGAACAGAAGCTAGCTTATCTGTTTATAGAGGGACAACATAAAACTGTACCAAGCATCACAAACATCTTGGTTCTTCATAAAAAGAATCACAAAACTTGAGGATGTCACCATCCTCACAGGGTTTCTTTTTTTTCCACCATTCAGAGAAAAGTCTCCTTCTTAGTAAACTTACCTTATTTCCTATTGTCATTCAAATACTGTAAAAGGTTTTGACCACCTTCACAGACTGAGAGGATCCTTTAAGTCTAAATTATGCGCAATTTAAGGGTGACTTTTGAAATTTTTGGACCCTTTCATCCCATGTTATTGTTTCTGTGACTAACTGGGACAACATCTTTTGAAACCGTTCCAGTATTAAATAAGTGTGCTGGAGTCTGTGGCAGCAAAACCGGGCTGCAAAGTAATCCTTATGGGAAATTGCGCCCCATCATTACTTCTGCTAAAGTGCTTGTTTTTGCCACTGAAAGGGTCAGATTGTTATTTTAAGTGTCCAGCATTATGGTAAGTTAATGATCCCTGCAGAGATCTACCTTTATTTAGAGTAAGATCCTTTTTGCTTAACCAGAAATAGTCCAGTGTTTCCCATTAATTAACGAGACCATGGCGGCCCGACATAGTCTAATTTGCTCCTCCATAGTTTCAAAATGAATATTTTTACATCTCATAATATATTACAGACCTCTAACGTGTTTGTGGGCGCTGCTCCGCGCTACTGTAAGCTTGCACGCTCAGACACTTCTTTTGAGGTAACTACGGTAACGTTAACGACCTGTTTCTTTCACTCGTTTGTGAGAAGCATAGACTGTATATAAAAAGGTGAGAAGGCTATTTAGCAAGCCATTTGGAGTGCACACGTATTCAAGCCTTTATGGTAAATCCACTGTAACGGCGACTTTATCCTGTCCCTGTTTCTCTCTTTACAAAGACATGTGTTGCAGTATGAGAGTCCTACCTGAAGAGAGGCTGTGAAGTCTTAATTTTACGCGATACGAGGGGGTCTACAGGGGAGGGGGTCTACGCCACCACTTATCCCCCACTTACAATGCTGTCCTTTCATCACTTCCCAGGAAACTCAACAAACGTAACCTATTGGCCTCAGGTGAAGATACCAACGATGGTCGTACTGTCTTGGCCACAGGTAGTCTTAACAACTGTAACGACTGTCGTCACAGCAACCAGGAACACTAACGAACCAGCGGTATCGATGACCCGGGCCAACGACCCCACTGAGGTTAAATAGCTGAGTTTCCCTGCCAGTCAGTCAGAACTGAAGAAGTCCTTTGGATGAGGGACGAAACGTCTTCCAGTATCTTCAACCAAGTCCAGTTGCCCTTGATTTTAACCTTCGTTGGATAACTATGACATGGATGACTGAGAATCTTCATAGACATACCAGAACCACATACAACATTATTTATCAAGTTCGGACCGGTTCGGACTCGGGTTGGACTTAATGAATTTAGCGCGAGGATACACACAACGCCCGGTTTTCAAAATAAGGTGTCTATACAGCATGGAAATACAATTAATTGGATTATATTCACAGAAAGTATAAAATATATTACATGTGTCCAATAAAAGTAAAAAAAAAAAAACAATAAAATGTTAGGGAATTACTTATTCTGTCTTCTATTCTTTGATTCAGGGTTTTTGGGAAAACATTAAATAAATTTGTTGACTTTTGTTGCTGTTTCATCACCATTTACAACGGGTTTATGATCAAATAGTTTATTACAGCACAACATTGTTTACAAGCATACCAAGTTCTTCATAGATAGCCTCTTAATTTGCACCAAATTAATGCTAGTCTCTTAAAATCCTGTGGGAAACACTGTAGTCACTTTATCGCTATTGTCAAAGTCACCAGACTCCCTTGACAAAACTTGCAATTTTACCTCTGTGGTCTACCTCTGCTTCTATTAGTTGGTTTGTCTTATTGTGCGACTTCGGTCATTTTAAACCTTTACAAACACCATAGTCACACAATAACAGAAACAAACAAGAACAACACACAAACACACCACCAGATCGAGGCAGTGTTAGACCAGCAACTCCTTAGCTCTGCGAGGTAAAATTACCGCTTTTAACAATGAAGCCTGGTGGCTTTGACGATAGTGATATAGTGATTATTTCTGGTTAAACAAAAAGGACTTTATTTAAATTGTCCCAATTAGTCACATAGACACAAAAACATGGGAAAATAAGGTCCAGGTTGAAAAATACCAAAGTTTCACTTTAAGGTGATAAACATTAAACAGTGACATTTGCTGCTTAAATTTTGAACTGGTGGATTGTCCACTGCTGGCACTTGACAACTGCCTACCTGTTCTGTAGCTGAAAATAAAGTACTGACATAAGCAGGATTGTTTATTAAGAGAAAGTTGGACTGTTCTGTTGCGTCTTTTTGAACAGCAAGAAGACAGCCCACTCTCTTTCTTTTCAGACATGAAAACAACAGTGGGGTTTTTTTCTCTCAAGGAAACAATCTTTCCTCCCAGACACCAGAATGCAAAATATACAACGTGACCACAAGTCATTCCATTTGCTACTTATGTAGTTTGTCAAAATGGAAACCAGTTTTTATCATGACAGCTGCTTTAGTTGCTCTGCATGACTTTCACTTTAGGGATACAGGGTTACAAACAGGGTTTGAGACCACCCATGCTCAAGTGCAAGAATGCAAACTCACAAGGCTCGCTGGAGATACATGTCATTACTCACAAATCAGACACACATGCTCCACCAGGAGTGAAACCAAGTATCAGTGAAAGGAAGCAATGGGGACGGCACACAACACCACTGTTGACATTCCTCCACTACACACCTGCTGGGAAAAACACGGACCGGCTTACAGCTTTCAGGTCCTAAAAAGCCTATAAATATTTTACTACTTTTAATATTAGAGAACTGTTTTAGAGTTTTCAGAAATTAATTCTCAATATATAGAAACTCATTTCTGTCAAGAATTAAATAGTTAGAGAAAAAGGGATATGTCTCAAGTAGGGCTGAAACGATTTATCGAGTTTTTCAAATAATTTGATTACTAAAAAGCATCGACACAATTTCTTTGCACCGATGCTTCATTTAATCCATTTAACTATATGTTAACTGTTTCACAGACATTTATTCCTGTCCTTCATCGCGCTTACGCTGTGATCAAGCTAAGATGAGGTGATTTGATGACACTGTTTGAAAACTGGAGAGAGAAAATAGCGAGGGACGAAGAAGAGATTGGCCAGAAAAAAAACACAGAAAGTGTCCAAAGTATGAGATTGTTTAAAGCTAAAAGAAAACAACAACTCTGTAATTTGGGCTGTGAGTTTGTGTTGTAACGTCAGAGTCATGAGTTTCACAGCTGATCCCGTTGAGGGGGGGGGGCGCCAAGCAACAGTACTCGATGAATCAATGAATTAATCTGTAGAATACTCGATTACTAAAATCATCATTAGCTGCAGCCCTAGTCTCAAGAGATCTTACAATTATGACATTGTCAAATAAAATTATGATAGAATAGATAAAGATACAATTTACTTAGTAGGAATAATCTTCTTGTGCAAGTTCAGTCTAGTGAATTGCAAATGCAGGGTTAGGAGTTAAAGGTTTAGGATTAGTGTGAAAATAATCAATTCTTGGAGACATTAAAATCCCCCTTGAATGATGAAAAAATCCTCACAAGTGCCAAGCCTTCCTCTAAAAACACGTCTTGCTGTGCGCACTGTTAAATCAATTAAAGTAATGGCAATGATCTGCTTATGAAATACGAATTATAAAGGTTAAAGAGGTGGTATTATGCTAATTTTCTGGTTCAAAATCCTATTTAGGGGTTGCACCAGAACAGGTTTAAATGGTTTTATTTTCAAAAACAGCATATCTTTTGTCATACTGCACATTGTTGCAGCTCCTATTTTCACCCTGTGTGTTGAAGGCTTCATTTTAGCTATGGAGTGATTCATCTTACCTCTACATGATCTTTGTTGGGAGTTGTACACGCGCAGTTCCTAGTTAAGGACTACTAGCCAATCAGAAGCAGAGTAAGGCGGGCCTTGAGAAGCCGGTAAACATGTCTTCCGTTCAGCTGAAGCAGGAGACACCTATTATTGCATGCCTCTGAGGGACAGCTGAGCTCTGACGGATCTGTGTGGTTTAGATTGTAGCAAGCAATGCCAATCTGTTCCATTAAAGACATTTGCAATGTAAAATTATTATTGATGGTATTGGATTTATTTATTATGAACAGATTGGTGTCAACTAAGTATGCTCTGAAAATAAGCTGATGACAAATAATGAAAATAAGCTTTCATGACAAATGGCCCATTGTTTGGAAGAAATCTGGTAAGGCATGGAAATGAACATCCCTCAAGTGTTGTTGTGTTTTCATTTCCTGCTTTGTCATGGTTGTGGTTCTCTAGCTGTTGATCATGGTCGGCCCTCAGATGCTGTCACTCAGGCAATTCGCTACACTCAAAACTGATACAATTGCTATGAAGGTATCACAAAGCCTTATGGGTAACTCTTAGACATTAGTTAAAAGCAGTGGCTCATTCAGAGAAGCCTCAGTTTTTTATATCTGTAGTCATTTAGGAAGTGGAACCAATCAATAATCTGTATCAGACCGGTAAATTCTAATTACATTATCAGTTGCTTTCAGCCCTAAAACACATCAGAGTACTTAGTGTCAAAGACTTTTCCAGGTCAGTTACTACCTAAGAATGTCTGCAGCTTCAGGTTTCTTATGCTCTTTCTTTGCTTAAATTTCTCTCTTTACTGAAACTTTGGTTAATGACACGCAATAAAATTTCCCCCACTGCCACTGAATAGTCTGATGGGAATACAGCCTGAACTTGATTGCTGGCTTCAGACCCGAGCTGTACCTTTTCAGAAATGGAGCAGGACTGATCTCATTCTCAAGAAATGCCTAGTGGAGACAAAAGCCAGCATTCAGAACCATTTTTCCACCTTGATTTGCTATGGATCACGGGGTTGAGCAGCAGACATCAGGACGTGAAGGGGGATGTTTTACCTCATCCCTCGATTTCTATTTGGATTCCTTATCTCAAGAACAAAAGAGAGTCTGAACCCAAGCACCTCTTTCTCACAGTCTAGGCAGCCCATGTTGCACTTAGTCAGCTGTAATGAAAATGAAACACATTTGCTCAAAGTATGTAACACTGCCAGATCCAGAGGGATGACTCAGTGGCTCACAAGTATGGAGAGTGTGCTTTCTATACACATGTTTGGCGGCTGACAAACACAGACTGCAAGTAGGATAGTTTACAAAAGGAGGCTCTAGCCTACAAAGAGCTTTCCAGACAGGGAGGTAAAAAAACAGAATAGAGAACCACAAAATAACATATGTTGTACATAAATGTACAAGAACAAAGATGATGAATGGGTTACAACAAAAGCAATTCTTTTTAACCATATCCTACAGAGCTCTGCAGTTAATCCAAACTTCTCTGTTACTTTATGCTCATGCAAAAGTTTAATGTGCTGAATTGATCATTTGACTGCACACAGAAACCACAGACAGACAGAATCTGAGGCATCACTTTGCCAATAAATTGCTAAATTTCCAAGTTAAGCAAAGGAAACAGCGTTCTAGAGAAACTGTCTGAAACATGTGGCTATGCAGTGAAGAACTGGATGCATAAGTTTTTATGAGAAGAGAGAAATTACCATCCTCTGTGAAGGAGCAAGCCACAAACTCTTTCAAACACTAGCTTCAGTTCAGGTTATTACCAAACGTTTTTTGGTAGATCTTGGACTGTGACTGGTTTGGGCAAAAACTTATGGCCTGAGTAGAAACCTACTGGGGTGGGGTGGGCTGATTGCTAGTGTTTTGTTTTATTTAACTTTTAGAGATACTGCTCCAAAGTACTTGTACAGTATTCACATCTGGAAAAAAATCAAGTCCAAAACATGAGTTCCCAGCCCGAGCCACATTACATACATTACATTCATTTGGCAGACACATCTATACAAAACAACACTTTTGTCCTTCACCTGAACACATCTGAAGTAATTTGGGGTTCAGTGTCTTCCTGTAGGGCACTTGAACATGTGGACAGGTATAGCCAGGGGTCAAACCTCCAGCCCTACTTTTAATGGCTTACCAGCTCATTCCTCTGAGCAAAAGTCGCCTCATTTGTTACCCTGCTCCACTATGCAGATTTATATAATGATATATTAGACTGATTGAAAAACATCACATCTTTCAAATATTAATGATATTGAATACAATAAAAAATGTAAGCTACATGAATTTATACCCTGTCACAACTTTAGCATAAACAACAACCTATAGTATTAATTAATCTGTTGTTAGCTGTTAGCTATGTACACTCACCATTTAGGTTTTATATCAAGCTCTTTCATAAATGGAGATATTTTTCCTGTAAGACTGTTAGACAATGATAAAAACTGTTAAAATGGTATTTGTGTGGACTCCTCTTGAAAATGAAACAAAGGGCA
This sequence comes from Micropterus dolomieu, assembly GCF_021292245.1. Taxonomy (NCBI): domain Eukaryota; kingdom Metazoa; phylum Chordata; class Actinopteri; order Centrarchiformes; family Centrarchidae; genus Micropterus; species Micropterus dolomieu. The sequence continues at coordinate 24,489,716 of NC_060156.1, read as the reverse complement.
AAGAACAAAGAGCAACTTGTTGCTGTTCACCAGGCGTGCTTTGGTGTCCTGCCAAATCTCTTATCAGCATGTCTGTGTTTCTCACAATCCCTTTAGATTACTGTGCAAAAAATATTTCCATTGGTGAGGCATATTATCCCCTCTTATTAAGGACACCCTTACTTGTTAAATAAATGCATAGTCATATTATAAAGTGTTTAATTTATAATCCACTCAGTTTAAAGTACGTACTCGAACACACATTACAGCTGTACTCTGGGGGAGGGGATTTAAATGTGGTATGTGATAATTCATTTTTCACAGCAACCTGTAGGAACGGTGCTACTGTTTAAAACCAATCCTGCGCATGTGGTAAGAAAGTATAAAAAAGCAGGAATGATTCTCTGTGTTTTGCAATACCATTGCCATTTGATGTCATTTAGTTGTCAATTTGATGGACTACAAGAGGGTTTGTGATGAGATGATGGTTGCCAGTTTGGCACATGGTTTGCATTTTTGACACTGGAAGTAAAGTACATGACCCAGACTTTAAGTAGTTAAATGCATGAGAACAACATTGCTTGCAAATGAATTAAAAATGACTGCTGTAAGAGTGTAGCGCTTGTTCTCTTTTGAAAGGTGCATGTATATTTAATAAATTAGATAGGCATTTTTTAATAATATAGTATGTCGGATGGATGGCAAAGAAGACTGGCAACATACACAGAAGGCATCTGGGTAATAAAACAGAGAAGTTGGATGGCCAGATCTGCCATGGAATGCCCCTGTGTAGTGACCACAGCCTTTTACAGTCAGGCTCAATGGTGCCTTTGTGCAGCTGAGCCCAGCTGGCCTTCCAGGAAACCTCAGTCCTTGTTGCACACAGTCCCACATCTTCAGAAACACAGACGTCTTGCACACAGGCCACCTTTTTATTTTGGGTTTTTCACTGGGAACAGCCAATACACAATTTGCCAGATCGCTATAAGACATATCTATAGTACACTGTGCGGACTCATATTGCATCTGTTTATAAATATGATTTAAAATCATTGTAAAATGGTACTGTTACAACTACTAACATGATACACAAATACTACTTGTGAAAAAAACCTCAACTTGGATTTTATTTGTTATCTGTTGTTAATCCCTGTATTATAAGAGATGTCACTAAATTCAAAAGCAAAAGTATGAAATAGTCCTGTTTTGATTTGTAACAAAAGATATATAACTGGACCAGAAAATGTGTCTCTAATTAACAGAAGTCTGGTAGAATTATATACTATTGCTCAAGTTTCATACTAAAGTATCACATTTGGGGTCGGTCCAATATTCACTCTCCTTTTGGCTTGATTTTGGTCTCCACCAACTTCTGAGAAAAATATCTTGCTTTTTGGAGCAACTAAAGCCGTGTTTCGACCCCGGATCTCTTTTCACTAAAAGGTTCCTTCAGCCCATTGTTGTGTGCATTTCCACCGTGATCTAAAGACCTGTACGCCGTACAAAGCGATGCACAGGCATCATTATTTAGTAACCACAAAATTTATAAATGAACATCAGATTTGATTGGAATATAATGAAAAGCTATAGGCTATTCTTGACCGTTATAAACATCTTTTTTGTGTGGGAGTATAATGAAGAGACACGCGATAAAGTATGTTACAAATTTAACAACAAACTGGATAAAGTTACAAGTTCTTAAAATAACTCCAGCACAGAGAAAGCAACACAACAGCCGACAAGAGCTGCAGATCAGCTGGCCAGACTCACGTCTGTATCGGCCTGATCCTCGGAGGTACGTGATTTTAACGAGCTTTATTACCTGCTGTAATCAGCTGTTCCACTTATTTTGGAGAGGAGGGGACCGACTTCGGCTCTCCTGACTGATGAAAACTTAAAAGAACTCTGGACCCAGTATTTAGCGTAACTCCATCAGCTGTTTGCTGTAAACACACCGCTGCACACTGGCTGCTGTTTCTGAGCGATACATTTAATGCCGATGTATGATCTCAGGCGGACATCGGCGAGACTTGTGTGCTATCTGACTGTTGATTGTGATTTATTGGTTTGCAAACAAGGTGGAAAATAGAGGAGCAGTTGTAGAAAAACAGCCGACACGCTTGATTTAAAATCAGTAGCCTCTACTCGCCCATTCAGAAATTCACTGCAAGGCAAGTACCAGTACTTTCAGAAAGTACTACCCTCCTGAGCAGGGACTTTTTGGAGGGTAAAATAAAGACCCTAGAATTAAATTTAGACCCTGGTCCCTTCGGTGGAAACGCAGTGAGTTCCTCCAAAGGTTCCTAGTTCCGGGGTATAGTTCCTTTGGTTGAAACTCAGCATGGATGCTCCTTTCTGTTCACCAGCTAGTCGCTTACTTTGTCTGTCTGTCCTTTGGTGCTGGGAAGGTAGTGTACACTACAAATCAGAGGGTATTTGAAGATGTCCACTTGTCCTATGAGAATGTGATGGAGATTACATGAACCATTAATCAAGTAAATAATCTGCAGATTAATCGATATTGAAAATAAACGTTTGTTGCATCCTACACATAGTCTAATGCATTTTAAACTCTCTCAGACTACACTTGGACAAGCACCAACATTAAAATACTGCTTGTATGTTAATACATTGATAATTTAACCCTGACAAGAGCCCTTCTTCTGTTGTTATTTAAGTACACTTTGATGATGGCAAGAAACAAAAACCTGGACTTTAATTTGTAATGCACCTATTTCTTTGATGTTGTATTATGTAGTACTCCTACCTAGCTGTAATTTGCTGTGAGATAAACTTTAAAAAGGTAAGAAGACAAAACAAGACGGGAGGAACAGAAAGGGGCACAGGCACTACAGTGCGCGCGCACACACACACACACACACACACACACACACAACCTGCAGTGATCCCAAAACCATGAAGCGCAAGGCCATATCAGATTACAATAACATACTCGGAGCCTGCGAGCCCCCCTCCCTCCCATCTCCCCTCCTCGGAGCATCGCGTGAGAGCAGCAGCCGACTCTCCAACTTGATTGTGATTAATGCGCGAGGGCTAGATATCCATGCCAGTTTCGAGCTAGACAGTTAAGGTAGTCCACAACAAGTGGAAAACAAAACCAGAGGAGACCACAGCCGTCAACACAAAACACACGGCCACATTACCGAGTAGTAGGCTACTCGCTCCTCTGGCAGCTTTTGCGTTCGAGTTACGTGTTAAGTTGATACACTGAGGATGAGGTTAATTGCTTAATCTCAAATTTAGATTTTATAGCTTGCCGAATATGAGCAAGTCTAATTTATTACAAGTTTTGAAAAGAAAGCACTCCTTAAATGCACTACTCACCTCTTTATAACTGGCAGTGCGTTAGGTAAACTGAAAGTTCAGGGGGCTTTGGCTCTATGGTGCATTTACTGCACTGGCCAGTGAGAAACGTATAACTTTATGCTGGACTTCGAATCGCGTACAGTTTCACAAGGTTATAATAGGATTAACCACAAAAACGACAATCTGAATGCATGAAGTACAATGGCTCTTAAATCACCCAAATCTTTTCAGTAATACAGTTTCTGACAATTCTTACTGTTTGAGAACAGGCTTCTTCCTCTTCTTGTTGGCGTAAGACCCTGGGTTTCCCAACATGGTGCTTCGTTTAATGTTCACAAACTTGAGGTTGGGCTAACGTTTGTTTGGCTCTTTCAATCCTTCGGTTCCGAGGCTCGCTCTATCCATCCGGCGACAGTCGGTTTTGAGTCCAAACTGCAAAGTTAAAAAGCTGCCGGGGCCCGCGCAGGTTTGGTGCCGCGTTGACAAATCCCGTGGGCGGTCGCTGTCGCTGACCTTGGTTGGCGGTGCGTTGCGGGTGAGATTGACGCACTAGAGTGAGTTCATGCTGCTGGTAAATTCTCGGAGTGGGAAGTAAGAGAAGTTAAAAAAAACAACAACTCTGGAGCAGAATCTGCCTATGTCCAACCCCCGAGTCTTTGGATAAACAACCCAGGCTTATTATTATTATTATTCAGAAGCACTCGAGTTTTCCTTCTTTTTCTTGAACGGGGCGTTTTCAGGAAATGTGTATCTCTGTCAGAGCTGTGTTTTAAGGTGGACTGGACATTTTGTGACTGTCAAGCTTTTGTAATATCCAGAATGTGTTTTTTTTTTTTTTTTTTTTTTTTTAACTTAGTAGGGAAAACATGTTCTTTGGCTGAATATTCTCACCACAGCAGGAAGTAGGACTATTATAGAAATATTACCCCAATAACTTCTATAATATCTGATGCACACATGATCTTGTTTTTGTAACTCGCTACATCCTGGTTTTAGTATCATTTCTCCACTTCATTACTGTATACATACAAACATATACTGTGCCTTCTCTTTGAGAATAAACTAATACTTGCACACCAATGATTTATTTCAACTAATAACAGACACAACACAAGCAAACAAACTCCAAGGGACTCTTATTAGAGATAGATTCTAAAAACCTTTATTAGCATATTATTGAATTAATATGGCTGACACAGAGCTTCAAGCAATACAATGTCCAGAATGGCCACTGGGCACTGCAGATTTTATGCAAGGGTGAGGATAAACAGAGATTTGTCCTGGTAGAGGTTAAAAAAGGGAGGGCTTGTAAACTATATACCAATTTCATACTACATATTTTATTACATGGTCAAAACTATGTTAACATGCAAACAAACTATGTGGACACCTAGGCATTACACCCATGTTCCAAAACAATGGGCATTACTCTGCTAATATCAACCTCCACTCTTCCGTAAATGCTTTGAACAAGATTCTGGACCCCGGCTGCAGCAGTTTGCTCCCATTCAGCTAAAAGAGCAGTGGTGAGATCGGCCTCTAATGTTGGGTTGGCTTGAATCTCTTCCACACCAAACTGGAAAACCTTTTCTTCATGGACCCGTCTTTGTGCATAGGGGCATTGTCGTGTTGAAACAAGCGAAGGCCTTCCCCAAACTGCCGCCACAATATTGGAAGCACACTATTGTCTTCATCATGGTATGCTGTAGCATTCAGACTTCCTTTTCTTGGAACTCGAGCCTTCCCCCAAACTATCTGAAAAACCAAAAGTACTCAAATGTATGTGGACAGATGTATCCCCTTATATTTAGTACACTGTTTGGTAACACTTTAGTGATACACTAGTCCCCACATTTAGCAGTTAAAAGCAGCAGTTAAATGTTTAATAAGTGGTCTGTACCACACTATAATGTAGTTGTGAGCAGATATAAAGACCTTTTAAAGTGTTTATTGATGTAGAATTTTTTGTCAACAGTTGTAACTCATCCTATGAGTGTATTCAAACTTACACTCAGTTGCCACTTTATTAGGTACACGTAAAACAAATGCAGTCTAAAACAACAATCCTGCTGTTGACTTCTTATTGAAATTTTTTTAGAGAGGTGTTGATTCAACTTTATGATCAACTTGTTGTTTTTATCATTTTGCTCACCCCATGTATTTAAATGAGGGTAGGCTAAATCACAGAAACACCTCTCTGTATGCTTGTTTGATGTTCTTATTTCCTTATTCCTGATTAAGGAATGATTATTATTCCTTATTATTTGAAAAGCAGCTTTCTGGCATTTAACACAGGCTGTTGCAAAAGAGATTTTTATCACCTCACTTCACCTCACCACACATCAGTGACAGCTAGAGACATGTTGCCGAATGTTCCCATGGAGACCATTCACACCCTAAGCTTTCCCCATCCTGCCTCTGTAAACAGCAGTGTTTATCTTGGGCACACTCTACTTCCTCAACAGCTGTCTGTCATGTTCACATTCCCTGCTTGACGTTTGTCGTTGGTTCTAGTAAGAATGCCGTTTTACTTTTGATCATAGGATAGGATAGGATTAGCCTTTATTGTCTCCCTTGGGAGAAATTTATCTTGGGCATTCAAGAGACCACAGCATCAGCGCACAACCATCATAACAATTGCACTTGAATAACAAAAACAGTTACATATTCACCCACAACTGCTGTATATTGCACGATCCAATAGTTACAAATTGCACTTTCCCTACCAGTAAAAGTAGCAAAGTGCACAATCTCCTTAATGCCTGATTGCACATTTACTTGCTCATCTTTGACAGCAGTTTGGCTGCTGGATGACTGAGAGACGCCCGAGGTGGAGGCTTTGACATGGAAGCTCTGCCATGTCTTCGTCTCTGAGGAAGGATAGGATCAGGCAATAGGTATCAAGGTTACATTCTCCTGATTTTGAGGTCTGGCACTAACTGCGTCCAAAAGGGTGTAAAGAACTTGGCTTGAGGGAATTATTATGTTTTGGCTTTTTTACAGACACAGTTTTATTGTTTGTGATCTCTGCAAGGAAACTTGTGAACAGCATTATTATCATTAACATCATCATTTGATACTGTGTCTTCACACGTTATCACACTCTGTATGCCACTAATCAGTCTCACTTACACTGTCTGTATCAATATCACACATAGGTCTTGCTCATTGTACCTTCCACTGTCAGCCACATCGTGCAACAACCTTTGCACCACAGGGAAGTAGTTTTATGTTGTACAAAACATCAGTATGCAGAAGCGTAGCCTCAGTAAACTGGTATGTGTTGGTACACTATAGAAATGATTCCAGTCAGAGAATCCTTTGTTGTAGGAGCAATTGTTTATTTCCAAAACCTGAGTTGAATATACAGGTATATGTCTGGTCTGAAATAAACATATGTTTAAATAAGGAATGGTACGTGGCACATAGACCTTTAACGGGAGAGTAATAAACATTTCAACTATGCACTAACAAAGCAGTACAGAATTACTCTCAGCACACAATAATACATACAATTCTCTTGTGAGCAGTACTATACAGTTAACCGCATAACTACATCATCCTTAATAACCTATATTAGCATGAACAACACTGATAATGAGGTTGCTCCATCTACAAAGTAATCAGTTAAGCAAGTAGACCATAGGCAAGTATGCTAAATAAAACAATTTAACACAATGATGTACAATATGTGAGTAAGTGTCTATTCAGGTATGATCATTCACAACAGAAGTGTCATAGCTTGTCCTTCATGCACACAGGAAAAAACACAATCATTATTTTGAATTTACATTAACTTTAGAATAAACTATTAAGGCCAATTATGTAACTAAATTACATGTAACTAGATAATCCCCAACACTGGTGGCAGGGTGGTGGAAAAAGAGCCACTTCTTGCTATAACGGTAAGAATATCTCCTGGGGCCTGTTCAACAAGGACATTTTAGACCGGTCTGAAGTGTTTGGCCAGTCTTCATTTTGCTCTCAGATTAGCCTCATGCAATAATGTTTCACAAAAATGAAGACTGACTTCTTTAAAGCCTAAAAAGGTCACCGCCCCACCTGCAGGCTAACTCAGAACTAAGAGCTATGTTTCCATAGTGCCAATCAGTGACACTAAATGAGCAAAAAATGGCTCAAAATTTGTGGTTTGTTAACAATGTTGTGGAGCGAGAACTAGGAGGGGAAGGACCTTTTAGAGACCGCTGTAAGCTGTTGGAAAGATGCAATTATATTTCACGTAAAAGTAATCAATAATGCTGTTGTATTTACTGAATCTCTTTTTTCTAATTCTGCATCTGAAAAACAATAAATAAAGTTAAAGAAGTTTTTTTCAGCACCCTCCATTCAGTTTATGTTGACATTGGTCCATCCGGCCACTCCCCCGAGGGCGAGTTAAAGCTAACCAAGCCGTCCACAGGCTGTGTGAAGTGACAGAGACCACCACACTGAGAATAATAGTAGCAGCCAAGTACTGAGGAAAATGGGAAATGTGAATATGGCAGCTGCCGTACCACAGAATTTGGCATGTGGTTGCTGGTGAGTGCTGTGCAACTGTTCCCACGCGTTTAACCCACTCTGTGTGCTTGTTTATTTGGCCCCATTGCATTCCTGTGACAGCCACTGGTGCATGGCCATCAACACCAGGCGCAATGTCTTCAGTTCACACTAACTTTAGAACAGTGTTTTATCCAGCCCAGCTACCTAAGTGCCTTTTATTGCTCTCCACCTACTCCATAACTTCCTTAAAAATTATTACCACACTGCTTTTTACTGTTTGACGTGATTTCATCATTTGAACAGTTCAGTCTTGCCCTGGGGTCTGTTGCCCTCTGAGACAAAGTACTTGAAGCTGATGCAATGAGGCTTAGACACTTGGATGTGTCAGACATCCTCTGTGATTAATTCTTTCTTTTGCTCTGAGTAAGATGTATAGAAGCTCATTCCAACCAGGTAAATAGACACATTTTTAAAAAAGGATTTATGATAAAAAATACAAATTCTCATTTGGCAAAATGAGGTATCAAAATCAAAAGTTGTCTTAGTTTAATGATAACTTATCATTGACTAAGTCAAATGTATGACTTCTTATCTCATAGTTGAGAGTGTAACAAATACATGTCATAATTATGAGGTATTCATCATAGAATCATAAATAGTCATAAATAAGGGGTAACCTGGCTTTGACGTACTAATTATATAATCTTATAGTTAAAACTCTTCACAATTTGCATGAAAGTGTGAGCTTTGAGCAGTACATTGTTAAATATCCATGGTCAGCAAACCTATTCTGAATGAAGTGTAAAATTAAAAGTTTGTCTCATAATTTGAGATTCTCCTTCATTTTCAAGTCTATATAAGTTATTATATACACCAGGCACTCATTTAAGTCTTAATTCTGATTTACTATGACATACTCATGGGAGTTTTCACCTTTGCTCTTCAAACTTTATCAGTGTATTTGTTTTGGTGGTGGGAATGGGTTTCCATGAGATTTGATGCTGCAGCTGAAGTAATGAGTGGAAAAGTAGACAACTCTGCATTTACCATCTGATATTCTCTGAACTGCAGAGTCCTTTTCAAACAGCCAGAGACTTGACAAGAAGCAGGACTGCTGCCCTCTGGGAAGGGAAGAATCGCGTGTGAAGGACAGGCGGGCAGTTTTGAACACAGTGAGATGTAACTGAGATCCATTATACCCTCAACCACAGCTCCTTAAAATGAACATCAGGTTGTTAAAGCACCCTGTGAGTGTCTCTGTTAATTTCTGTTAATTTGCACTTGTGTGGTCAGATAGTTTCAAGTGTGATGTTATTAGTTAGCTATGGAAGTTACTACTGTGTTTGTGGTGGGCAGCCAGAGGGAGAGGGACCCCACTGTGAGAAAAAAAAGTAGAACAGAATTGAACCCTTTTGACAACAAAATCTTGTCAGTGGGGGAGCACCCTTTACAGGAAGTATGTAATATAAGTAGGCTAATCAGAACATTATTTGGGGTTTTCACCTTGTGTCCCATACGTGGTTAGGATTACTTTAGGCTACTTAAACTCTTCGATCAGTGCTGAAACATGATGCCAAAGCATGAGCATCAACTTTTTAAATGTCTTACCAAGATCTCAAATGCTGTGGTGTAATCTGCCTAAAATAGCCATCATTATGCTTGTAGGGGGAAACAAATGAAAGACTGAAGTGCACAACTACCCCTTGTTCTTAATAGGACTAAAAGCATTAATGTTTTCTTTCAGATGAAGAGCAGAGAAAGAAAAACATGACAATAATGTTACATAATTTGCCTTGTACCTTGTGTTTAGAGGGCATGGAGAAATTAATTAAACTTGCCTTTTTGCCAGGTGAAAAAAAAGTTTTTCTCGCCTCTCAGGGCTTTTATAGTTTAGTCTAAAAATGTCAGAAAATAGTGAATAATGCCCCTCACAATTATAACACTCACTTAATCTATCAACATCACACTTCATATCCATGTCATATGTGTTTGATAAATAAGTTAGATTGCGAGACAAGTTAGAAACCCTGGAACATAGAGTATTATGTTTTATAACCACTGTAAAGTCAAGATGAAGTATGTTCATCTGCTGTTTAAGGTAGATGCAGAGTGGAGCGGCAAATGTAGGCAATTTTCGTTGCCATGCTTTTGAGTTGTTTTAATGATAAACAATGCAGGCAAACCTCCTCCCTACTGGCACAGTTAAAAGCCAGTCCAAACTGCAGAGGAGTGGTATAAAACCTGCTGTAAAACCAGGGGAAATTTGGCAGAGAAAGATTTGCCAAACCCCTCGGCTGGCCTCACAGGGCTTCAGCCGTGAGACCTGAATGTGGAGTATTGTTGTTTTACTGTTGACTAATTATTCTGGTTCCTGTGGGTGTGTGTGTCTTTGTGTGGCAGGATGTGTACACAGGAAAGTGTTGCTACTGTACTGTAACCGTGTGCGTGTGTGTACATGCACAGTATGTGTGTATGAGTGTGTGTCCATTTCTCTCCATTGGCTGCAAAGATCTATTGCATACATTTCTCCCCCCGAATCCCTGAACTTCTTTCCAATCTGCTGTGAAGTCAACTAAAGTAAACTATTTTTGACAGTTATTTTTCAATGTCAAAAAAATTGACATTAAATTAATTAATATGTCAGTCCATCAAGCCATCCATCTATCCAAAACAAGATAAATCTTGACAGCCCTTGACCTGTCTGCCGTGATAGCTGCTTTCATAGTGCCATAAAGATGAATCCCTGACTTTTCCTCTAGTGTAAACACCAGGTTGCACAAAAGATAAGTCAATGAAATTTGCTGAGTATGTTCTACTTCCTTTAGGATAAACCCTTTTGTTTAGGTGACCTCCTTGCTACTCTGTCTCATACAACTTATGTTTATACTAAATAGTTTTACCTAATAATCTTTTGGAGAAATGAGAATTTATGTTCAGTGGCAAAGTTCTTCCAGCCCTCAAGCTGCTGTGTTCTTGTACTGCGCAGAAGTCATGTAAAGGGCTTTGACAATGGAAACACCTTGGGTGAGATTGGGAAAGATTGTGGTTTTGGTTACATGAAAAAAGTACACACCTCTGTGTCTTGTGTTCCGCCAAGACCACAAACCTTCCCAAACCCGTTACCAAGCACTTTGTGTGAACATAACCAGAAACTTAATCATGCTTCAGTGGCCATAAATGAATATTATAGGGGAAACAAATAAAACATGTTGCCACTGAATATTTTGCAGAGAAATTCTGTATTAACATAATGCAAACTTTAAAAGTGTTACCTTTTAATGCTGAATAATTTTTAAATAGTATTTTAGCAGACAGGGTTGTCCCTTGACCTCTATCCTCAGTTTATTCCCACTAATGTTAATGCACCTTAACGTTGTGGGGTGTCATAAACATTGTAGCCTCTAGGGGCCACTACTAACATTTAGTTCTACAAACTCACATTGTGAATATAAAATCTGTCACCTAGAACAAGATGCGACATCCAAGCTGTGACTAACATAGGGAGGAAGAGTACTCAGAAGAAAAGCTGGTAAACAGAAATAGATGCTCTAAATAGACGGCTATTGGTGTTGTGGGCAGTGTCCACACGAATTTAATTGGATTTAGATCTGCCAGAAGGTCTGTACGAGCAGTCTTGACTGTGCAAGGCTGAAACACTAGTGCTCATACTGAATGGCCTGAAATATGAAGTGGCGAAGTTGACTGTCATCCATGTTTGCATTGGTGGTTTCCTAGCCTGCAGAGGAAACAGCCAGTGAGTCACACTTGTATGCTGACAGGCTGGAGGTGTTATGTAAAGTCTCGAGCATTTGCATTTGTGAACGTAGTGAGGTTGTAGCTGTAGGGGAAAGTGCAAGTGTAGGAAAGGATTAGCCTAACCCAAACAGAAGGTGACTGCAGACGTGTGAAGTCATTACTATCATGGGGAAACCAGTGTGAAAAGAGGGATTTGTAATCATTTGTTTTGTTATGATTCTCAGTAGACCAGTGTTACAATAACAGCTTGCTTATGATGGTTTAAGTAACAGCATCTCCACCACACTTCTTAAATGACCCCTGACCCCACTGGTGAGTCATAGCATAGCCAAGCATTGTTTGGACCCACATTATGTAAATTCCAGTTCAGATCATGAAGACTCATAACATTAAAACCATATTTTCCTGCTGAACATTTGTAAAATTACTTACATTCAGGGTTTTCCCTTTGATGTGATGCTGAATTCAGGGCCAAACTGAGCTCATGCCCCTTCCGGTTCCAGGGGCATTCCCTCCCCCTGATACACACTATGTTTTTACATCTCCCTGCCTGTTTTGTCTGACGGTTATTATAATGTTGCGGCCATTTACATTTCTTGTGGGAAAACAGACCTAGCTAAATTGTTAATCCCATCTGCCTCATGAGCTTGGGCCAAGCAAGTGCTCCAACCTTTAGCGGTTTCTGCTAACCTTGGGGGATGAAAACCCAGAGGTCAGTCAAAGAAGGGGCCAATTTGTATTAGTCTACTTTTTCATTGCAGATGGTTACGCTGCAAATATATTTGTTTCTTAATGAGAAGACGCCTTAAAGATTTACTGACATCAAAAGTGAGGCAGGCTTACTGAAAAGAAATGAATACTGCCACCTGCTGGTGAAAAGACAGACACACACTAGGCATGGATTAATGTATAGGCTACTGTAGCATCCCAGTGGGCCCTCACAAGGATATATGAAGAGATTAATGTTAGTAGTGGAATCTATGATCGGGCAATAACATATAATTATAAGAATGAGACATTTTGGTAATCGCTTCATGTGTTCAAGCTAAATATTTCATTAGCTGGTTCCATCTTCTCAGATGGGACCATTAAAAGCTTTTTTCTTTGTAATAAACTGAATATCTCTGAGTTTTGGACTGTTATAAAACAAGCAACTTGAATCTGTCACCTTGGGTTCTAGGAAATTATAATGGACATTTTTCGGTGTTTTCTGAGATTTAATGGGCAAAACAAAATATTAACAATGATTTATAGGAACACTGCAAGAGGGCTTCTAAATAATGAAATAATTTATACATTTTTATTCCCAACCCCCCTACCAATCAATGCACTTTTATCAGCTATGTATTTTATTATAATTGTTAGCAGTTTCAGACATTGTTTGGTTCATCACAAAAAAAATAAAATAAAAAATTCAGGCAACAACGAGTTAAACGTAAAATGTATGAGACAACACTAAGCAAAGGCCCTAGAAGGCGCCTGCCTCTGACGTATTATTCAGTCGCCGGTTTGCGGTGATTATCGGGTCAGGTCGGAGGGTTTTTGGAGGACAGTTAATCATGGCCCTGAGGGTGATCCGACTGGTCATCCCATCGGGAGCAAATGCCTTTAAAGCGGCGAACATTGCACAGAAGGTAAAGACAGAAACTACACGGGCCGTATGTGTCCTGGAACACGTTTCAAGTTTACAAGGGCAAGCTAACTTTGCTAGCTAGCCTCCTAGCCGCTAGCATCACAGTCTGTCAACATCCCACCTGGTAGTTTGTTTATGATGTTGTTGGTGGTCGAAAGCCAAATGTAAGATATTTTATTCACGCATACAAGTTGTGTGTTGGTCATGTGTGTTCCTATTCAAACACGTCGAGATGCCACCTAGTCATGATGCCATTTGGTTAAGCTAGCCAGTCAGTCAACCAAGCATTTGCCTGTTTAAAGTTGTCGTTAGCCCAACTTGTTACCTCGACTCTGCGTAACGTTACACTACTCCGTGATTATGCTTACATATAGACAAGGCAAATGTATTTATAGAGCGCATTTCATGCTCATGTGCACTTAAGTGTGCTTGACATAAAAATAGAGAGGTTACATGATAAAATAATATGATGGGAAGGAAAAAAATGAAGAGAGCAATAGAAGTAATTTAAATAAATAAAACGATAAGGCTAAAAGATTAGTAGATTGAATAAAAACAATACAAGATGGGACAATTAAGGCTGCACATATATCTAAACAAGTCAGTACTCATAGACCCTACAAAACATGGAGGTTTTATGGGAGGATTTAAAAATTCCCAAAGTTGGGGCACATCTCAGAGATTCAGGGAGTTTGTTCCAGGTGTGGAAAGCAAAGTAACTGAATGATGCTTTACCAAGTATTGTCTGAGGTGTATTAACAACTAGTAGCCCCTTACCAAGACGAGCTTGGTCTTGATGGTTCATATGGAATAAGCTGTTTTGGGCCCAAGCAATTTAGAGTTTTATAGAACAATACAGTAATTTTAAAATCAACTCTCTGGCGCAGTGGAAGCCAGTGCTGAGATCTGAGAACTGCTGTGACCACTTTGTATTCTTTGGTGTTTGCGAGCACCCTTGCAGGTGTAGTTTTAGGAGACTATTTATTTATTTTTTTTGGGAACGTCACTATAAAGAGCGTTGCAAAAATATAATCTACTAGAGATTAAAGCATGGATAAGCTTTTCCAGGTCTGGTTTAGATAGTAGAATTCTGATCCTTGCTATATTTTTAAGATGGAATTTTTCTGACTTGGTTAATAGGTGGTTTCCAAAAGAAAAATCAGCATCTAAGATAATGCCTAAGTTTCTGGCCTGATTTGGCGTTTCTAATAAAAGAGAGTTTAGATAGGCACCGGCCTAATTCTCTCTTTTTTGTTGGACTCAAAAACAAATACCTCTGTTTTGTCTTTCTGTAGCTGGAGAGATCAACATTTAAATCTTGTTCTGTATTACTACAGAATGTGATTCTCGATCTGTGTCCAGAGACAAACATCATTATTAAGATTAAGTATTCAAGATCACATTATCAGTGAGCTGTAATGTGTATAGTTTGTTGTTGTCATTAAAAACCGCTTATAGTAAAACTATGAAAACAGTTAGGCTGGTTATTGACTAACTGAGCCAAGTGTGAAAATGTGCCGGGCCCTGTTGTTGGTGTGGTAATTATAAATAATTGGATAATTTGTTTAGTAATGTGTACCACTAAAACACAATCAAAACTGAAATGGTAAAGGCAGTATAGTTGTTTGTACCTAATCCTGAGGCCCTTGTCTTGTTTGTGTCATATCTAGTTTTTATACCTGTAATATGTTAGTTCAAGTGATGCATATTCTGAAATACATTTGAGTTGAAATTTTCTTAAACTAACTTACTGTACTTGCAAACAGTAAACCTGGGGCAGGATGTGTAGAAATTCTTAATTTAGTGGGTTTTAGGACTTCGGACAAAAGTATGGGTTCAAAGCAAATATTTACCCTGGGGCCCGCTAGTGTATTAATTGGGCTCTCGCCTGTGTTAACCCCATTTTATCAATTAAAAGTAGTGTTTTTGTCATCCAGGCAGGTGTCCACACAAGCTCAGTGAGAAGCCTACGGTATGGCTGGTGGTCCTATGCACTGGGCGAGAGGACGACGCCAAGGTTAAGCCAGTACAGCAAAATCATCTCCGTGGATGGAAACTTGGTCTCAGGGAAAGGCGCTCTGGCACAGAAGCTGGCTGACAAGCTGGGTAATGGTCTAACTGTAGGGATCTGTTACAATCCTTCACCAGAGTTTGCACCGGCAATTAGTGATTCGCTCAGGGTTATTTAGTCATGCAGTGAATGGATGAAGGCGTTTACAAGCATTTATGAGGCTTAAATGGCTGAAATGCTATTGTTATACTGCACTTTTGATGCTAGTACTGATTGACATTTCGGAGTTGAATCTGTCAGTGTTTGTTTTCTTTATCAAATGCATTAATTTAATTCATATACAAAATAGAGCTGAAGCGATTCATCAATTAAATCGATTAATCCGATAACTAAAAAGCATCAAAGCAAATTCTAGTATAATAACAGCCATCCAATTTATTTGGCTCTATTGTAAGGGTCTACTATGGACTGCATTAAAGGCAGACTTATGACATTTTGTGAAATATACTTGCTTGTTGTCTTAGTTGGGATTATTGGCTCACATGTAAACACAGCTAGTGTCTGAGCTGAGCTGCTTGGATATATTTATGGGAAGACCAGTATTTGTGTTGAAAACAGTAACGTATAAGTCTGTATCTAAAGGGATGCTTTACATGCCGGAGCCTGACACTTTCTACTTGGACAAGATGACCGGGCAGAAGGAGCCGCTTCCTGTTGACTTCAATGGGATGTGCAGCCTGGAGAAGTTCTACACCGACCCCAAAGCTGCTGATGGAAACAGCTACAGACTACAGCTGTGGATGTACACCATGAGGCTGCTTCAGTATGCCGACGCCATCGAGCACCTGCTCACCACAGGTATCACTGACTCAGATGCACTGTAGTTTCCTGTGTTATACTAACGAGGAAATCAGATTTGGAATTAAGATGCGCACCTCAGTTCCCTGTCTCCTTCACGTGGTAAACAGCGGGATTGTGAATATCTTGAACATCTTGTTTCTGTGTCATATACAAGTTTGCAGTCATTTGGATGTCAGTAATAATAATAATTGATTTCAGTTATAATTAGGGCTGGGCATGTTAACGATTTATTATCGTGTTAACGCATTAATTAATTAACGCCGACAATTATTTTATAGCACGTTTACGCTTTTATTTATTTTTTTTTAAATGGATGTTGAAAGTCTGTTACTCACTGGGTCTGAATACACATACAGCCAAACCATGGGTCACAAGACAGACAAGCAGCGGAGGGAGGCTTCAGCAGGATGCTGCGTGTAGGAGAAGTAAGACGAGATCAAATGCCATAGCGAAGTGGATAGCTTCACACTGCACGCTGATTAGTACTGGGGAAGATGTCGCTCTTAGAAACATCCTTAAAATCGCAAAGTGGTCGGATGGCCCTGCGGGGTTGCTCTTTCCTCAGGTAAACAGGAGCGGCAGGCGCTCTATGGAGAGTAACCATGGCAACGGCTTCTGTGCGCTACACAGCTGTAGCCTATTTAATTTAAGTTAAAGTTATAGGCTACGTAACTTTACCTGATAGGTCTAGATCTAGTTTTGCAGGGATGCTCTGCCAGAATTCCCTCCTGTTGATGTCCTGTTTAGTAAACAGTAATAGATTCTGGAAACTCACAAACAGCGAGGATCAGTCACTCTTCCAATGATTTGTGCTGAGCGTCACTTACAAAAAGTTCAAGATGTTTCAACATTGGTGGCGGGCGTGTGCGTGAGACGACGACTTCACCTCACTCTAACAGGGACACTTACTACTGAACATAGACTGTTTACGCTGCTCCCTGATAAAAGAAAAATGTTTCTGCTGATACCTGTTCAGAACCCCCCCCCCCCCAAGAAAACTGGACTCTGATGGTAACTTGCTTTAACAAGCTATAAAAGCTAATGCCCTGTGTGGCAAATAGCTTTGGTTTAATATGTAATTTGATTACATTAATGTTTAAGTTGAGAAGAAATATTTGATTGCTACTGTGTAAAGGGAATTACAAGATTTATGGCGTATTAACAGAATCACTCATCTATGTCCTGATCTTTTGTGTTCAAGGCCAAGGAGTGATCCTGGAGCGTTCTCCTTTCAGTGACATGGTCTTCCTGGAGGCCATGTTCAAACAGGGATACATCAGGAAGGAGTGTGAGTATTCAATATCACTAAAGATGCTGGCAAATTATCTTGATTTGACTTCCCACTGACTTAAAAATGACAGCACTTATCAAGCACAACCATTAAGTTTTTTTCTTTATTTCAATTGGCTCAAATACATGTGAATATAAAACGTATTGGCAAGCATTTCCCAATTCAGTTCTGTTTCCATCTCATTTAGTTAATAATAAAAATAAATGCATGATGTGTATTGCAAAAACCCAAAGTGTGGTCCACACATTACACAGTTCTTAAAGAAATGTCCTGTGGCTTGCAGGTGTGCAGCACTACAATGAGATCAAAGACATTAGCATCTGTGAGTTCCTGCCTCCACACCTCGCCATCTATGTTGACCTGCCAGCTGAGGAGGTGCAGAAGAAGTTGAAACAGAGCAGCAAGGTAGTGAGACCCGCTCCCTGAAACCACCAGACACTGCTACCTCTGTTGTATACTGAAATGACAATGTAATATTTCAGTCTCACTCATTAACTTTTAAAAGAGGTCATAATCTTCTGTTTTCAGCTGGAACAACAACAAAAAATAAAACATAGGAGATTGAATATGCTGACTGCAAATAAAACGTTGATATAAAAAGGACAGTATAAAGTGTCATCTTCTAATCAGGCTTTTTAAGCTTCATGTGAATCATTTATTAAAATGGAACCTCTTTATTCTCAGTCTTATCTTCAGAATGTGCCGCTGACATATTTGAAGAGTATAGAGGACAGCTACAAGAAGTCTTTCCTGCCCAAAATCAGGTCAGTAAAATGTTTAATAGATGTTAGGGCTGTGCAATTAATCTGATTTTATTTGATTTACAATTTTTTGTAAATCAAATAAAAAATTCTGAAAACAGGATAATTGACATAAAACAATCTTTGTGCCGCATTCTGATGCTCTAGCTTTGTCTTCGGTACCCCCACCCCTCCCCCAAAAGCCGAAGTCACTCTCGGCCAGGCTGTGGCATTTTTAGTTCAGCTCGACCCAAGATGACCTGAGGTTATAATGCTATAACTTAGTAGTCAACATTATAAGCTTCAGCTTACGGCACTTTACATTGCATAAATTAGCCTAGCGGCTAGTGGATTTTTCCTCTGCTCATTGCCTAACATACTGTTTTTAATCACTGTTGGTTTAAGTAACTGCATCTCCCGACAGAACACCATGGTGGGATTTCAGCATATGTAATGTAACGAGTAGTCATCAACTTCACCTGTCATCGGCTGTGTTCCACTCTGTGCCCACACACACACACACACACACAC
>NC_060156.1:24463537-24466063 GCF_021292245.1 Micropterus dolomieu | reverse complement strand
ATAAATGCCATAGGAGAGACCCTTTTTAAAAACTATTTGGTGTAGTCAGAACAGCAATAGTAGGCTATTTTGGCTGAAATGTTGAGTGTCTATGGGATCAAATAATAAAATCATGATCCCATAGGCATCCAGGAATTGATCAAAACTTACAAAGTAAACTAAAGATGTGGTGGTAGGAGGCTGCCGTTTCACAAGCTTTGTCTTCCCTCAGGCCCGCAGTTTCAGACTTTGAAAACTGTATACCATAACCATGAGGTGCATTTATGTTTCTATACATTAAATAAGCATATGGAGGGGATGTATTCCGCCTGCACACGCATCTGTCTCATCAGCTTACAAAAGAGTACCACTAGGACCGCAGTTTTTTTTCCCGACTGAATGGCGAGGCCTTTGTGGAGCAGCTACTCATTTTGCTGAGAAACATTTTCTTGTGCAAGGCTGCTGAATGCAGTTTGCAAGAGACCAGGAGAATCAGAACAGGTCTAAGGAGCAGGAGGAGCCACGGGTATCACTCAGGACTGTCGGAGCGGGAACATCACAAAAATCCTTTCATGTACATAGGTTTTTCCAGATTACAAGCATCACATTGTAAAGGTGTAGATGGAAGATTAGCCCACTTAGCATTCAGAAATCAATCTACAGTGCTGCTCAACAGCTACTAGTAGATTTTTTCAGCTGCTCCTCTGCAGAGATAATGCTCTTTACTCACTCATTTCTCTGTAATCAACAACTTCATAAAGGAGATGCGCAGGAAGCACTGTCTAAATTGCTAATCACCAAGTCCAATTTTGGAATCAATGCCATTGATTTATCAATTAATTCTGCATCTGTAATGCTGCCGCTTTGCTTTGCTTTGGGTGTTGGAGGTTTTAGCGGTCAAATGCATTATTGAAAGAGGCTTTTTACCAAGCAGTGGCTGATGCAGAGAGCTTAGGAGAATGTCAGTCTTGATGTAAAGCTTTATTTGCAAAGCGAGTTAGTGTGAACAGCCTTTTAGTCCCGCTAGGAGGACAGTGACATGAATTTATCTTGCGAGAGAGGAGGAATATCAAATGTGTTGAATAAGGCTTTGACATGTCAGGAATATTGATTAAGTGGTTTTGGGTGGTGTCTCTTGCACTGCGTATGTGTGTGTGTGTGTGTGTGTGTCTGTGTATTTGTGGTCAAAGTGAAATGTGGTGTTGTGCATGTGAATGCGCATGTGTGCTATTGCGTGTTGTCATCATTTCTGTGTTTTTTTGTTTGCTCCTCTGCCTAGTTGGGGATCAGCATCTGGCTTTAGATCAGAGAGTAGGAGTACAAGTGGATATCATGAAAAGAGAGTGGTAGTCTGGATGGAAAAAAAGCTATACCTCAGTCGAGATCTAAAAGAAAGAAGTTTCAACTGTAGTCAAGATATAAAAATGCCTTTGAAAAGTTAAAGCTTAGCTACTCCCTCGCTCTAGGCCACATTCAGAGGGCATGAATAGTGTAGGACCTTATGGATTTCTCCACACCGCTCAGGCATACAGTGGCAATGTGGGATTTGACCCATGTCCACTATAAATAGTTAGATGGTCCAGGATGGTTTCCTGACTCCTGACAGCTCCTGACAAGAACCGATCTGCTCTGTGAGTGGACACACACGCACGCTCTTTCTCTCGCCTCTTGGTTCTGCTCTTATTCCGACACGAGTGGGCACACACTTAGACTGTGTCACCTATATGGCTTGCTTTTGCAAATACAAGCATTAACCTTGGGTGCCGTCCGTGTGATGAAGAATGGAGGTAGGCAGCGCACAGGAGGCTGAATGGTAAAGACACTGCAACGGCGCAGAGAAACGGCAAGCAAGGGTTCACACAATTGATTCTCTATGGCGTGTGGGTGTTCAAGTGTGTTGTTTTTCGGTTAGTGTGAAATGCTATAAGTGTGTGTGGGCGCAAGGGCACTGAGTGTGTGTCCGTCTGTGGCTGATTGTCGGTATGCGTTTCATCTTTGAATCTTATCAAGGATACTGATACTGAGGTCCAGGCTTGTGTGAGTGTATGTGTGTGTGTTTGTGTGGGTATACACTACAGTATGTGTTCTGCTAGTAAACTCGGCATTAGCAGCGAGAGATTTCAGGCTTGGTCAGCTATGAAAGCACAACTACGTGACGAGAGTGCTGCAGCCGCCCACAGATAGCTAGCCCTTATCCACTAATTAAAACCCTCTATCACTCCATGTCTCACTTGGCAATCTCTCTATCCTTCAATTCCCCCCATTTTGACTGTGAAATCTCTCCATCTCTCATTATCTATCCATCGCTCTCTTTATCATTGTTCTCCATTCATCCCTCCATCCCTGCTCTCTGCAGGCGCTGAGAGCTCCCGGTAGGCAGTGTACTGTTTTGTTGTGTTTCGGGTGGTTTAGGTATAACAGGGTCCTGTGGGTCCTTCTGGGCCTCTCATCTGAGGTGTCCCTGTCATATGCCTGAGGAGCCATGGTGGTGCTAATGAATAGAACAGATAGATTTAAGCCCTACCCCCCCCCCCCCCCTTTTTCCCC
>NC_060156.1:24436269-24463517 GCF_021292245.1 Micropterus dolomieu | reverse complement strand
TTTCCCACACACATATGCACATTCACACACACACACACACACACACACACACACACACACACACACCCTCACTCCAGGAGAGGCATCCCTCTCTGACAGCTCACTGTTTACTCCCGTAGGACCTGTAGCCTGGATCCACATTTGCAGCTACAGACTCCGCCTCGGTTGCGTCTGATGATTAAGTCATCGTGATGGTAGACAAAATGAAAACCTGCAAACAACACTGGGATTGTCAGAGCTTCCGCAGCGATGAGCTAACATGTTATGCTTTGGCATATATATTTCTCAATGTTTCTCATCATTATTCCTGTGGCTTGCGACGCCTGTTTAGTGAGGGGGATTAGCTCACCTCT
The DNA here is from genome assembly GCF_021292245.1 of Micropterus dolomieu. NCBI lineage: Eukaryota > Metazoa > Chordata > Actinopteri > Centrarchiformes > Centrarchidae > Micropterus > Micropterus dolomieu. The sequence goes on along the minus strand of NC_060156.1, from coordinate 24,463,164 downwards.
GTGCAAACAAGCTTCTTGGAAATGTGTAAAGGCCAGAGCTAACAAAGATAGTAGCTCCCTACTCACTGGGGGTCTCCAGGCTGTTATGAAAATAAGACCTTCTCTGCATGGTGGAAATGTATTTATAATCCTGGAACTATACTGTATCAATAATATGAGGAGTTAATATTGCTGGATGGCACTCTGCTCTCCCCACCCGCCTTGTTTATTTACCAATGTGAAACTCAATTTCTCTGCTGCCGCCTGGCCCCAATCCTCCCTCCGCCTTTCTCTTTTTCCCATTTTGCGTGCTCTCTCTTCCTGTTCGTCATGATTTCAGCACATTCATTCGAGATTGGAAAGCATAAATCAGTTTTGACTTTTCCTCACACTCCTTGCCTTTACACACAGCGATCTCCGCCGCACTGTTTGTGTTTTTGTTGTTGTTGTCGGACATATCAGGGACCCCGCCCTTCCAGAGATGACTTGGAGTATAAATCCTGTTGTGTGTGCGAGCCTCTGTCACTTCTATAAGCAGATTTGCCAAAACAGCCCACTGGTCTATGGTTGCACTGTGTGAGCAAATGGATGAATAGGAGGGGATTGAGTGGGTGAAGAGTCCCATTAGATATTATTGCAACTGTGTAACCATGGATTATCATTGTGCAGTTGTATGTGTGTATAAGTGTGTGTGTGTGTGTGTGTGTGTGTGTGTATAAAAGAGAAAGTGATAAGTGGCAGAAAAAAAGCAAGAGGGGGTAACAATGTAATGTGATGCATGTGTTTCACTCACTGTTGTCACTTTGTATTAATTTTAAACCGAGCGGTGAAGAGTTCATTACACGCTGATGAATTATAGATTAGAATGAAATTAGAAGTAAAATCGCACAATAACATATACATGCATTGTCAAACATACAGCTACACACTCCTAATCCATGTGTAGCGCAAACAAACTCACATGAGATGCATCTGTAATTATCAACTGTGTCTTTACAGCTTTCTTTTATATATTGCTGTATTTTGCGACAGCAGCCTATCAATAAATAAGTGTTCCATTCAGTACACATACAGTACTGTACTGTGGTTAACACAGCAGGTTGAGATTCATTAATTATTGAAGTCCATGAATTTTACATACTGTGGTATTGCACAGACACGGTTAAGATCACTTGTTAGTCACTGTAGTATAATGATGCAATCAGATAAGCACTGAATTAGCTTATAGTGTACATTAAACAATGATACAACTCTTGTAGTGAAAATTTTGAAGATTATAAATAATATTAAAATAAATTCTAGCATGGTGCTAATTATTCCAATATCCTCAGACCTCTACAGGGCCGTCCTTGTGTGTTTTCTATGTATAGTAGCCCAAAGTGAGCCTATGGCGACCGCTACGCCCCAAGGTGGTTATTCCTCAATTGCAAATCTAGGCTGGCTCAGGTGGCACATGCTGACTTGTCCTACAGAACGCCCATGTGTCTTGTTTGAAGTGAGCTTGGCTCTAGGAAACAACCTCCAGGTTTTGACATCAAAAACAAGAATCAAGCCCCCTAATGGGCACCCCACTGTGGGCTAGAATTAGAGAGAATAACCCCCGCTAGCAGGCTTACTTCTCTAAATGCAGGGGCCTCGGAGGACGAGATGGAGGGTGGAAAGCATGTAAGGTAGGAAGTGCAAGGACGAGAGGGAATGAGGGAGGAGAGCAGAGTTGGACTGGTACAAGAAAGAGTGATGATGAAAGAGGAGTGAAGGAGGGGAATGGGTTAACCAAGAGAGAGGTGTGTTTTAAAGGATGCCAGACAGTATTTCACATTGTACACGTCAATATACAAGCAGGACATGTTCAAAGTAAAATGTTCCCTAAGATGGTCTGTGCATGTTCACACACGACGGGGGGACAAGGCTGCAAAACGAAACAAAATATGTAGTTCCTTCATGCTACACACACAACATAGCCTATGATTAAGTGTTATACCATATTAACACTTATTAACCATATTAAAATATGGTAACAAATAAAATAAAATAAAACAATATACAGTTATTTATATACATATATTTATACATGTATACACCCAGAACATTCCCCAGGGCATTTCTTTAAATTTGCATGGGGTGAATGTGAACAGCAGCAACCAGATGATAATATGAAAGTTTCATCTTCACAATAAACAGTCTGACATTTAGGCATCTTGACTGCATTTGAACACCAAGCATCATCAATGTAAAACACCTCCTCTCATCTTGCCGAAGCTGACAGCTCGGAACATGGACCACCTGCCGAGTGCTTGATCCGGGATGTTGATAGGGCAGGTCTCTGTAACGATGTGGGCACAACAGTCTCTGAATTCTGCTGTCTGGCCATTTTGTCCAGGCCGGCTCTTTAGGAGCAGAATTAAGCCCAAGCTGGGCCTGCATGGCTCCTCTCCTGTGTGCAGGAATTGCATGCTTTCATTCTTGCGTGTAAGTGTGTGACAGACATAAAACAGGACAGAGAGCCTCTGTAGAGATAGACAGCAGTCAGTGCCTGCAGCAAGCTCAGAGCTCACAGGGTAATGTATACTCGCTCCTCGCCGTACCAGAGAGAAGGTGACACCAGTCAATCCCATTCTGACAGGGCAGCTGAGATAATAGCGTGCTTTGATTCCTTGCAATAACTCCTGCCAATCAAAATGAAAGGCATCGTGATTGCAGGGAACCACAAGTGTGTGTGTGCGTGTGTGTGAGTCGCAGGAGCTTACAGTATGTCACAGCAGCATCGCTACGATAATTGGATGCAAAAAGCGGTTATGTGTTTTAAAGGCCTTGTTGTGCGTTGCGTTATCATTCAAGAGAAAACACAAGAGATGGACGGAAGGAGAGACAAGTGTGGAGCCTTTTGCAGATCATCTGCGCTTTGATAATGTCTGCAGGGGGTGCGAGGATGTGTGTGAGATGAATGTACGAGCAACTTGGCCCATTTTTTGACTGTTTGCTGTCAGGGGTCAGTCTATGTGCGTGTGGAAACTGGTCCGTGTGCGTGCATGCATGTGGGGAATGAGGAGGGTGAGTGCGAGGCCAGGGGAAGGAGTCTTTCAGGTGGAATAAAAGCATTACTGCAGATGTAGAAAGGTCAGCTGTAAACCTGTATCAGACTAGTGGTGATCACCCTGTGCTGCAGATCTCTGAGGTATTGAGCAGGCACGCTCTAATGGCTTTGATATATGGACTACAGGACTCCCTGAAGAGGTCAATACCATAGCACTTTGTCTCTATGAGCAATGACCCTCTCAAGCTCCATTTAGAAGCTTTATATCTGCAGGAAATAGGCTGGAAAGGCTTCGGGCAGGGCACGGTGAAAGAGAACTAATATGAATGAAGTATTTTCTAATCACTTCTTCTGCACTCTAATCGTTGTCCCAATCAATCATTAGTTATGGCGGCATAAGCATATTGTGCTGGACATTATCAGAAGTAGATTTTGATGTGATTGAGAGAAGAATAAGAGAATCTGAGCTGAACAGAGCTGAAAGAGCTGATTTATCATTACAATGACACTGTAAGGACTGGTGCCTAATAGGGTTTTGTCATTACTTTAGAATCTGGAGAGTAAGAGTGTTTAATGAGAGTGACAGACGTGGGTTCGGCTACAAATTTGTTGATTTATCCGCAACTCGTCAATGGTTGTCTGTAAAAGAGAGATAAAGTCTTCAGTAGCTAGAGGAAACACAAACCACAACTGACAGAACAGAGAGCCGTGCTTGATTTTGGCCAATTTCTCTTCAAACATATCCAGACATAATGGCCACCATCGCAGTCCCTTCTGAGAGTATTGATTTGGAACTAACCTTTGGTATGAAATATGAAAGAAGCCAAATACTGTTTATGAATGTCTGCTGTAATTGGAATGAGCAGATGTTGCAATATTGTTCCTCTGTGTTCAATAACAGACTTCTTCTTGTTCTATTTTTCTCCTCTACCCTGTCTGTTCAATCCCCTGTTTCCTTTCATTTTCCTCTGCTCGCCCATCCTTCTTTCTCGCTATGTCCTCTCCTCTCTCCTTCCCTCCCTCCCTATACCTTTCCCCCTTTCCCCTCCATCTTTCTCACCTCCAGACTCTGTGCTCTGTGCTGTGGCTGTGCTGAGTGACTAAGTGGAGCCCTACAAGCCATGGAGGAGATGGACAGTAAACCCTACCAGCCGTTGTCTAAGGGGCGCCATGAAATGGAGATGTCCTACACGAGCTCGTCTGACGAGAGCGAGGATGGCCGCGCCCACCACCGCTCCTACACCTCACGCGAAACCCTGCCCGACTACACACATGAGCTACGCCTCACCCTCGGTTCACACCGGGAAAGACAGAGCAACTACAGTCAACCCCAGACAGGTACCACGCTGAGGACCTGCTTAGGCTGGATATATTTACCTGAGAAAAATACATCCACAATTGCACAAATACTGTATGTGCACCCCAACGGATATTGGCACCAAAAGATGCATGGCAGACACACACACTTGCACACACAAATATACTCACACTGAGGTCTTTAAAAGGGCCTATGTGAATTACCTATTACAGTCCAAAATGAGCCAGAAGGACAGTCGGAGGCAGCCAATTACCTCTTCTCCACGGAGGTGATATTTCTCTCCCACAGCTAAACTAGGTCAACCCCAAACCTCTGTGGCCTCACCTGGGGTGGAACACCACCCTTCATTACACACACACACTCACAGATACAAACACGGGCAGACATAGGCACACATACAGACTCACGTTGACACATACACACCGAAAAATTCTTCCCTGCCGATGACAGGAGGAGAAATGGGCCAGCGCGTGCTGTGATGGATGGCCTTTATGCAGGTCATGTGTGGTGTTAAGAGAGAAGCTGCACCTCATCAGGAGCACGCCGCTGTGCAGGGTTCATAGTGATCAATAGATACTTGTTCCGCTACCCCAACCTCCTGCTACTCTGCAAGACCTATCCACCATGGTAACAAGCAGCATTAGCCATTCATAACAGTTACAACTCCTGACAAGGAGGCCACTCTGGGGGGTTCCATGGTTTGAATGCCACCTTCTATGGATTTTTGTCGCATTGTTCGCCATTCAGCATCCCATCGATGGCCATTAGTCACCGTCATGTTGCTTCGATGTCTTCCACAACATTGTGGTGTCAAAGAGCACGTGCCTTTTTCAACAGTTGCTCAGCCTTTCTGTTTCCATAACAAACAACATCCCCTGTCATATGGTAAGGTGCAAAAGACCCCCAAAGCATCCTTTGAAATGTCAATGGCAGCCGGTTCGGCGAAGCACATCTGTTCATCTTTCGGTAACAGAGTTATATATAGTATACCCTACCTAAGTAACCAACTGTTAAGGGGGGACATTGCCTCCAGTGACATTTTTAATGGATTACGGTGTTCCTGACAAAGATCAGCCAATTTGTTTCTCCTCTAATTCCCTGCCCATGTTCTTCATATTTTCTTTCATCTTTTAAACCGACACATCTTGCCCTCTCCTCCCTTCTTTTCCCTCCTACTTTTCACCCAGCTGTTTAATTTCCCTAATAGAATAAATTCTTCTCTGTCCATTTACTCCCACATTACCTCTCTACTTTTACTTACATTGCGCCGTCTCTATCCAAAGTCTCTTTCTATAAGAAGGATAGACAGATAGATCCAGAGTTCCATGATCATTCTTCAAGCACATAAGAGAGCTGACCACAATAATTAGTTTTGGTTTGCCTATTAATTAACTCAAATTAAGTAATTCAAGCTGTTCAACATTTTGTTACAAAACCAGAAATGAGTTACAGTATATTGTACCCTTACAATATCGGATTATGTATTGGCCCTTTGGCACCTAATGCGTAAAGTAAAATGATATTTAATAAAATCACTTATTTCTTAATGTGTGAACAAAACAGGGGCGTAGTTTTGGTTCCACATGTTGCAGGCACACAATAAAGTAAGAGAAACTGCAACAATGTCAATTACAGTTATATTAATCTAGCAAAAAGCACCTTATGATGAAATTGATTAGCATGCCTTCTGAAATAAGGATAGCCCAACAAAAAAAGATAAACATACCCTGAGAGACAGAACTCAAATCATATAAAGCTTATTGCTAAACTAGACAGTAAAAGCACACTGGAGCAGTCACCCGCTTGAAGCCTTGGTGAGGGGAACATGCCCCCACCCCCAGTGGTACTTATACCATTGGGTCAACAAAGTTAGATGTGTTTATCAACCAGAATGTTTTTGCAGCTATTCTGATTTTTGCTTATGACAAGTACTTACAACATTGGGTGAAAGTAGTGCTTCAGCTATGTAAATGGCCCATTTTTTCTGCAGAGAGTCGGGAGTGGCTGACTGTAATGGCAGGAAATGGGAAGTTATTAAACAAAGTGATTTTCGCTCTAATCACCTGATAAAATCTCTTATTGTATTATACATTTGTTTCAAAACAAAATGGTTAGACGGCTTTTCAGTTTACAGTCAATCCATGTTTGTTGCTACTCGGAAATAGCCTATTTGCTCCTGAACTGCCCTCTTGCAGCCAATTTGAGCTAAACAGTAGTCTGTAGTGGTGACCAATCTTGCGCCGGTTTAATTCCAGCAGAACAGTGTGTGAGCCACAGTTGGTCTTGACCCCATCAAACAGGCACAGCAGGACACATTGCTGGTCAATGGAGTGGTCAACAGGACTGTGGCTTTTATTGAAACACTGTGGTTTGTGTTCAGAGGACCTGACCTAACACACATATTAACTGCACTAAGTGAGAAGGAGAGGAAGTTCTCAGTGGAGTCTATATGGTACCAGGCTACAAAAGTATTCGTATAGATTTCAATTTATGCCTTCGTTTATTTTTTTATTCCATCAATTCCATCACTTCCACTTACATATACATACATTCTAAAAAAAAAACCTAGGTAGCGAAGAAGAAAATTTACTCAACTGCCTCTACAGGGAAAAAAAGAGCAGAGCTCAATTGAATTGAATTGAATTGAAGTGTAACCAGAGGACTAACACAGTATATCTGATGTTCTCAGATAACAGGTTGATGCTTGGGATTGGAGGGCGTCCTAATACCTGAAAGCATATGAGGCTCAATTTTTCCCTCAGTCTGAGTCAATATTAATAAGGTTTGATCTTTATCTGATCTCTTCACCCCACCAAGGAGAATATAGATGAGATCAGTGCTCTGTTTGAGCAGCAGTTCAATACATCTCAAGCTCGATAACACACATCAGACAGCTTGAACAGGATATAGCTTCACTGCGAATGGTTAAGAAAAATCAGGGGTGGCGTTTTGATTTGGACTTTTGCTGCAAAACTTAATAAATGCTTGCTCAAATAACAGCCTGTCTCTTTACATAATTTGGAAGGTGTTCATTATTTGGCTCCTAAATGCCTGTCTCTAACAAACACCTGGTAAGCTTAGTTGCTGAAGCAAATAAAAAAAAAACATGCCAGTATTAGAGGCTTTACAGCTCTACATCTATATGATCTCCATCTGCATGTCTCTCCTCCTCTAGATTTAGACTTCTGTAAGGCTGGGCAAATGAGGAGCCCAGACTACCACATCCACCAACAGCAACAGCAGCAGCAGCAGCAGCATCAGGAGGAGGAGGAGGAAGCGCTGTGCTCTGGACCGGCCGCTCATGTCCACAGCCGCGGCTACTCCCTGGGCGTGGGCTCGGACGTGGACACGGAGCCTGAGGTGGATCCCTCTCCTAATCACGGCCTGCAGCACATGTGGATGCGCGGCCTAAAGTCTGAGCAGAGCTCTTGCCTCACGAGCCGCGCCAACTCTGCCCTCTCTCTTACCGACACTGAGCATGACAGGAAATCTGAGCCCGACAACGGTGAGTGAAATATTTCACTCAAGGAGATTGCCCGTCAACATGCACTATGCCCAAGGGAGATAAAAAATTTTAACTCAGCGGATAATGTAGTGCACCTTTGATGATTTTTTTTTGTGCATGTAAGTTGCATGCAGCCTGTGCTGAAGTCAGGCTACATTTCACTCTGACTGTAAATTCTCATTACATCCTTATCGTTGCATATTATTAAGAGCAGAAAGTTCTAATGCAAAGAAAAACAACATATAACTCTTTTCAAGTTACAGCCCAGGGCAATTATGTGATTGAAACTCTCCGTTTTTGAACGAATGCTAATGCCTAAGTTCCTCTCTTTTTGAAAGCTCTTTGATGTGACTAAATACAGAAAATATGCTATTGGTTATTTAGTCCCTGAATTGAGCATGTATTGGAGGTGAACCTGGGGTTGACTGGGGATGGAGCCCGAGGAAAAGTCTGGTGACGAACAGTCACGGCATATTGGCTTGGAAAGGATTGAATATCCATTGGAAGCTGAGGCAGATTTTGGTTTAAGGCTTTGAGGGAAAGGAATTGTAGGGGTCGGACATCTACAGTACCTGCCTGGCTGCCTGAGGGCAGCTGACAACCGCCTCTGTGGGAGAAGTGCAGGCTGGAAGGAAGGAGAAGTTGAGAGGCGGGGGGTGAAGATATGGGGCCAACTAGAGAAGAATCTGGGATTGTGCCAGCTATCTGTCTTGCACTGCTGGGCTTGGCTTGGCTCCCCGCAGATGGAGAGTTAGTTAGAGGTGCACACAAACAAAGACAGAGCTCTCCAACCCATCCCCAAGGGCACTGTCTGTTTATGTGCCGCAAAAAAGGTGGAACATATTCAGTGACTGAGAAAAGGAAGGGTGATAGAGAAAGAGAGAGAGGGGGAATTAGAGAGTGGAAGAATAAGAGACAGGCAGAGCAAAAAAAAAATGCTAATGAGAGAATAGAAATGGTAATGTAATGGTATAATTAGAATGAGAATAAAAGGGAATGAGTGGTTGAGGGTAAAATAGGTGAAGGAGAAGCTGGTTTCAAGTCATAGTGGAAGAAGGAGAGGGCTAAGACAGGGGAGGAGGGTTTAGGATGTGCTTGTTTATGTTTGGGATGCACCCAGGGGTGCTGTTTAATGACAGCCAGATTGGACACAGAGTCAGCCTCGTGCAAGAATCACTAGATGGAAGAGGGGAGAGTGAGAGAGTGGGAGAGCTTGCAGCATTACGAAGTAATCAATTTGTAATGGCTGTGTGAATATGGACCAAAGTTATTACCATTTGAGATGAGGGACTCCATCTTTATCCGGGGTCAGAATGAAAGCTGCAAAAGGGGGAGGCAGATGGGCATGTAGCAGAGGAAACAGGCAAATGAGGATGGGTAAAGTCACAGAAATGAGAGGAGAGGATTTAAATGTTCAAAGCATTTACTGCTACAATGCACCAGGAAAGCTGGTTTATGTGTGGATTTCACATGAACTGTACAGTGCGTCCTGTGCCTCTTCAAACCTTGACACAATCTGTCTCAAGAACATGTTCGTCCTCTCGCTCAGGCTTTGCCCCTCTCTCTGTGTTTTCTCTTGGATTGGTATCCTTAACTTGGCAACCCTTTTTTTTTTTCTTCCCCTCCACCACCAACACCCCATTTATTCTCATCCTCTTCCTGTCCATCTCTCTCTGACACGTGGCCAGGTGTGTCCATGCGTGGCATCCTCTAATAGGAAATGCATTATGGATGTCACATTCCCCTCCATCAGCACAACAAAGTCTCACATCCCTCTGTTCCCACTGATAATGAAAGTTAGAGCCACTCGCAAAAAGATGTTGGCGTAAAGAAGCTGAAATCAAAAAGCTAACGTCCCTGCCAAAATGAAAGTGCATTTTAAGTCGGCCCGACCTTGCACTCCCTTTGTCTTCAGAGCTCGCCCCCTCCCAAACCCATTAATGATGTCAGCTTCAAACTGGCAGGAATCCTTTTGTTCCTGGTCTGATTGAAGCTGACAAGTCAATTTAGTCAGCGTGTGTGTGTGTGTGTGTGTGTGTGTGTGTTTGTGTGTGTGTGTGTGTGTGTGTGTGTGTGTATATATATGTGTGTATATGTGTGGATTTGAGTGTGAGAAAAATAGAGAGAGGGAGAGACAGATTAAGAAAGAGTAAAGGAGAGAGAGATTCAGTTTGTGTGTGAAGTCACATTTGTCTTTATTCTTGTATGTGTGTGTGTGTGTGTGTGTGTGTGTGTGGGTGTGTGTGTGATCAGGTGGTGGTGGGGGGGGCACATGTCCAACTGTGACACCTCCCTTGAGGAAGGCTGTAGGCATTCTCGAGCACCAGTCAGACCTGCTGACAAACTCAGGAAAACATCAACGCCCTGAATTGACGACAGTGTGCCGTCAGAACAGGAGATTGGCAGTAGAAAGACAAAGTGTAGTTCAGCTAGAGTTTACTCCTGACACACATATGCTCACACACGTGCGCTATGTGGCCAAAAGTATGTGGACAATCATAAGCATTTATTAAACGTGTCATTCCAAAACCATGGTCACTAGTATGATTGTACGACGAGAAAACGTTCACAGTTCTTCGGCCGTGGCTGCAGGGATTTGCTCCCATTCACCGAAGAGAGCATGTGGTTGACCACTGATGTTTCTTCGATAAGGTGTTGTTTCAAAGGTGTTGGGCGGGGTCTGGGTCAGGGCTCTTTGCAGGCCAGTCAACTTCTTCCACACCAAATGTGCGTGAGGGCAATGTCATGTTTAAACAGGAAAGGGCGTGCCCTAAACTGTTGCCACAAAGTTGGAAGCACGCTATTGTCTGAAATAACATATTGTGTTGCAGCATTAAGATCTGATTGGAACTCTAGCCCAAACCATGAAAAGCAGCTGCAGACAAAAAGTGCTTTGGCCATATAGTGCATATAAGTGGATACACACACACAAATACTGCTACTGTTGCAATGCTATATTTTGAGGGAAGTTTGACATTTTGAGAAACCTACTTATTCATCCTGGGGAGGTGAGAGGATCGATTCCACTTTCTTGTCTGTCCGTTACGTATTGAGCTAGAGGAGGAAATGAGCTTATTAGCATAAAGAGTGGAAGAAGAAGGAACGGTCACTAGCTAGCTGGATGTTGTTTGTTTAATCCATACACAAACATGAAATGTAAAGATGACAATTCATGGCTTTAGAGGAAGTTACGTGGTGTTATAATTATGTCTTGACAAAGCTTATCCATCCGCCCAGCAGTTCTGTGTTGCCCACAGCAAGACTTTAAGAAGACTTTTGCTTTTACAGTTTGTGTAGCTGTCTCCACCTGCTTCCAGTGTTTTTGCTAAGCTAGGTTAATTGACTCCTGGCTTTAACTACACAATGCACAGGCATGAGAGAGATATTGATTAACTCTCACAAAGACAGCAAATAAGCTTATTTCTATATTACTATATTTTTATAACCAATGTGAAAATTCTACATTTGCAGTGACATTGACTGAATTGCAAAATTGATTGCTGAAATAAATGCTGTGAGAAAGAGGAGGTGACGACTGATGAGGGAGAGAGCAGAAAGATTCTGTGTCAGTCTTCTGAATTACTGCAGTGTGGAATAATAATAAAAAACTGCATTAGCTTTATTATCTGGGTTACAACACTGTCCTACAATGAGATGCTAATTAATTGACTACTTTTCATTAGTTTAATCAATTGCAGATTTACTCTAGGCTTTTGTCTATCTTTTTAGCTTGTCTTTTTTAGCCTCCACTTTTGGGATTGACACAGCGGCGTGTAGCAGACAGCCTCCTGGTTTTACATCACTGCACTTTTCATACATCGTCCTCCGAGCAGAAAGGGTTCTAAGGCAAACAGCAGTCCAGTGAAAGGCTCTATCACTCATTATGGTAGATAACGTTCTGTGCTAAAATGCAAATATCTATGTAATTACCACGGTCTGAGTAAGCAATTGATTCTGATTGGCCGCGGGACGTCCATTATTTTTTTTAAAACTTGACACCTCTCTTATAACTGTCTGATCGCAGTGCTAAATTAATACACTAGAAAGGTTTGAGTGTTCCATTTCCGCCATACACTGCAGATAATGGTTTGAAGAAAATGGGTTTTCAAATTGCCTCAAACATTTAGAGTCCCCGAGTTAGCAATCAAGCCTTATGAAAGCAGTGGTACTGAAAAACATGGTTTTGTATGGATTTAGGTAAATCCCCATGTAAAAGACATGTTAGTCCACATCACATCTGTTGATCTGATTGGGCTGTGATGCTGTGTTATTGCTAACACATGACACAATGACATAAAGCAGAATTAAAATGTAACATAACAATTATAAATAAATTTTAATGTTCATTAATTAGTAGTCGGTTTTTTTGGTATTATCTTTATTGTGTGTTAAGCAGGCTGACAGGAGATGAATATTTCAAAGCAGGATGTTGCTAAATGAATATTAAAACCCTAAGATCATGTGTTCTGACACTCAATGGAGACAAAGTAATTTGAACAGAAATGCAATTCCCTGCCTTGTTGATTGTCATCAGGCATGAATTTATTTACACTTGACAGCTTGTGCCTCTTGAATTCAATTTGAGCACACTCGTTTCCAAACAAATTTTCTTCCAAGTATTGATTCCTGTGTTCGTGTGTAAAACATGCAAATTTAAAATTGTGGAATTGTCCAAGATGGATCTCGGAACTGCCACCAATTTACTAGCTTTTCTTCTTAAAATGTGCTGCTTTTGACTATTTCATATCTTTGTAAATTGAAAACATTTGGGATTTCTATTATTGGTCAGATAACAAGACATCACAAAAGGCTAAAAAAAAGGTAAGCACAATATAAAGACCGAACTATTAATCAAAGGATTATAGTCTGATTATATGAAAATAATTATTAGTTGTATCCCTAAATCAAAAATATATACATGAGAGGATCACTGTATCATTCATAAAAAGAATTTGGCAATATTTTCAGTGCAGTGTTTTTTTCTACTGCACTGCTCACTTACTACTAATTCAAAATACACTATAATTGTTAGAGAAAGGAGCCAGAAGGCTTTTTTCCACATCTGTCCTCACTAATTTCCATTTCTCATAATGTGCTTGTCCAATAAATGAAGGATAAGCAAAATGAATATTCTCTGCCTTGAATGAGAGTGTGAAAGTTACTCAGTAAAAGAGTAGAGATGCCTGCCAGGTCTATACTTATCAACGCTAAATGAGGCATATTGCCCCAAAATAGATTGCTGCCATTAGACCTTCAAATAAAGTCATTTAGAATTTTTTTTTCACACTGTAGCTGTTGTCCTTGCCTTGAAATAAGACAAGCATGAATGTTACCTTAAACATAAATGTTACATGCTGGCTATAAACTAGGTTGTTTGAGGGCCTGGGGGACTGCACAATGTCATAGAGGGCCCTCATATCCTTTATAAACATGGTCCATTATTTTTATAATGATGTGACAAAGTTTTGAAGTCGAGTTTGGCCAAGTTGTGTTCAAGTAAGTGTTGCAGAAGTCTAGCAAGGGCATGGAGACAAAGGGTGGTAGAGTGGTGTGAAAAACTGACCTTACGGTTTAATGAGCAAGCATGCGGCACAGAGAAAGACAAAGGGAGGGCACAGAGAAGACAGGAAGACAGAGAGGCTCCCTGGCAAGTAAAGACATTGCACAGGATATTAGGGAGCCATCATCAGAAAATCCTGGCGAGGTTTAGCTTTTATACTAATTTTAATTTCAGCTTGCAGTCATTTGATACATGTTATAGCTAAGGAATATCACCTAGATGAACTGATGGACCCCTTGATCCTGTGCGTAGGATAAGCGGTTGACGAAGGATGGATTTATGGATGGATGGATGAACTGATGGAACCTGGTGAAATAGCAACAGGTGTTGCACAGAATTAGATTTCAGATGGGTCTCAGATTTTTAGGATATCTCTACTTTATGATGCAATTCTGACATTCATTAAGCAATCTGGACTTGTAATTAGATAGTGAGGGAATTACAAATGTTTCATGTAAGCCCCCTTACCCAAAAGTGTCAGACAAAAGCATTTAAGCAATGGGAATGAAATGAGTTTTGTGTGTTTTTCCTCCTTCTGATGTTGGAAGACACAAACCTCCTTTTGGCAGCTCTGCAGCTGTGATAACCTCAGCGAATAAAGAAACTACAACACCCTCAGAGAAAGAGACATCTGCGGACGTGCCAGTGCAACCACACATATGGACATGCACGGACACTCAAACTTTAACCTACTGTCTTCTCTAACGTCCCTGGTGTGTTTGTGTGTGCATGTAAGCTGAGGTCTAAGTGGCCACACCAGGCAAACAGCCACACACTCTAACTTCCTTCTTGCCTTCCCAAGGCCCAAGGGGTTTTGCAGGAATGGATTTGTCTATTAGCTCGTAAAGAACATTGCTCAGTGCCATATCGATCATCTGAGCTGTAACATTTAGGGTCTTTAAGTTGTAGAGTTGATCTAGTGGTACACGGACTCCCTTGGCTATTTTACCAGAGTGAGAGATGATCAACTTAACCCTGGTGCTGTGCTTGGCCAGAGGAAACGCTATAAACACGTCTGCTGGAGCCAGAAACTGTTTTTATTGAACCACCGGTTCAGCCATCCAGGAGAGGCTGAAGAGCTACCATGAATCCACCAGGTGCCTTAACAGTGCAGTTTTGTGGTTTTCCTCTCTTTAATAGCAGTCTCATCACGTAGTTAGCCATGCAGGCTTCTGTTCATGACAAGCTGTCAGAATGTTGGACCACACCCTGTTGTCCTAATGATGGACCTTTACAGCTCACTGATCCAAAGGAAGACCTACTGGACTGTAATGCTGGTTGATGGGGGGTTAGGGATGTATGTTCGTGTGTGTTTGTGTGTGAGAGAGAGAGAGAGAGAGAGAGAGTGAGAGAGTGAGAGAGATCATTTTCTGTTCTGTCTCTCTCTGAATGCCCCTCCTCCATCCTCATCTTGCTGCCATGGCAACAGTCATCAAATCAGAACGTCAGCCGTAGCTTTCATCTCACATTGTCCACTGGCTGCCTACAGGCTGTCTGTATACATAAACGATCATCACAGAGTCCAGTCGCTACTTGCCTTTTTAATAAGCGGTCACATCCCGCGCAATTCCACGATCACCTACACAGCAGAAGAGGTGAGAGGCGAGCTGAATTTCTTTAATAAACAGTCAAACAAGCGGCCTTAAAACTGTTTTCTGCTCCCAGCGCTGTTGGAGTATTAAAATGAAAGGAGAGCATGGTGAGTGGCACATGAATAAGCTCACAGCAGAAAGAAACAATAGGCCTGAGAGTGTACCGAGAGATTAGTGCAAATCAGAGTATTCTGCACTGGGGGAGAGAAGCTGAGAGGACACAGGTGCCTGTACTGTATGGACACACACACACACACACACACACACACACAAGCACACTCAGATGCCCACACATGCTCCTGCTGTTTTGTGTTCTGTGTGTGTGAGGGGTCAGTGGGGTATATTATTTTGGAGGGTTGGTATAAAATGTAGCTACAATACAGCTAGATTGATAAGGGAATGGATGCCATGGAGGAGAGAGGGGAATTAAAAATGTTTAAAATAGAATTTTACTCTTTTTTTCGTTTACCTGAGGTGTCTCCGTGGAGAAAAGACACGTGGCTTTAATGAATGGGCAGCTATAAAGCGTAATTGCACAATGACGGAGAAAGGAAAAGAAAAGAAAGCAAATCAGGACCTTTATATCACGCACAATGCAATCCTCAGTGTGGATGAAGGGGACCTGTCGCTGAGCAGCCTACTGCTGTGAAAAAAGCTCCTCTGAATAACGAACCTACAGGTTCATTGTTATTCTGATAATCAGAATTGTCATCTGAGCCCTGCATAGGGATTCGAATGCATTTGCCAAGAGGATGAGTGATCGTAATGACAGAGTGGTGGTTTCCCCACCATTAACAATGACTGCCATTTTAGTTTAACTGCTTATAGTAATAGCTGCTCCTCCATCGCAGCCGTCGTGTTACTGCCAGGGATACTTCTGCCATAGTTGTGCGGGTGCCAGTGTTAAAGGCTGCCATCACAGCCATGGTGCCAGTAGTAAAGGCTGTTGTTACATGGCACGGTGCCCTGAGCCTGTCAGACCTCCAGGGTGTGTACACCACCTGTCATTATCAGCTCTCAGTCCTGGCAGCCACTGACAGCTAATGGTCCACTGGGTCTCACCCAACAATCTGCTGACCAGTATGAGTGCTGCTGGTTGGGCGGCTGGACACCTACACGCACACGGACATACACATACAGTCCATGAACACATAGCCATGACAAGTGCTCAGTTGTGCATAGACTTCTCGAACTTCATCGAAAGAAAAACAAAAAAGAACGTTTTCAGCATATAATAAAAATAGTGATATATGAGCCTATTTCGCTCATTCACTTTGGCCTGGGATGGAGTTCTTCTACTCACTTGAGAGTTGCCTGTATGATTTATAGGATTGGATTGCAACCTTTGTCACAGGCAGCTTTTAATTGAAAATGCCACAATAGGACTTTGGACAGCCATCAATTGTTACTGTTAATTAAGGTAAACATTAAATGAAGAGAGTTTTAATTGGTTTCTCTTGATGAGGGTAGGGATCTGGGGTGACCAGAATCATCATATGTAAATAACTGAAAACTCCTCCAGGCCTCAGCTTAACTCTCTCCGCCTGAAGTCCTCTCTCTCTTTCTTTTCCTGTTTATTTTCCTCTGTTTCTGTCACTGTCTCTCTTCCCCCACACACGCAAACACACCACAGATTCACACACCTTGGCCCCAACCAAGCTGTCAGCAATACAAATAGGGTGCTTTTGTCAAGTGACATTGATGTGATGTATGTACATGCTAAATGCTAAACTGGCGCTCCCCAAAGAGATACATTTGTTAAGATGAGACATGACAGATTGGCATAAGACGTCACCTTCATATTTACAATAGATGGAATTATCCCAGGCCCTCAAATGTTCAGGCAGACCGCATTTATTTCTGGCATTTCATTTTTGAAATAGGATGTTGTATGTGTGTGCCCACTGGTGCTCATCATAGCACGTTTGATTGACCACTTTCTCCTTGTGCTAAAAATTAATTTATATGCTGTCACACTATGGCAAGGACTGTGATGTGTACATATGGAAATATCACAGATACATCGAATAGTAGTGTTTATCTTTTCTTTTCTTTTTTCATGTCCTCTGAGCAGCTGCCACCTGTGCCAGAGGAGAGGGCATTAATAGCGCAAGCAGTCACTTTGCTAGATAGATCACCCTAACACCAGATAGATAATCATGCTGTTAAATAAATAGCATCTTTAAATGCTTCCGAATGCTGCTAAAAGCATGAGCATTTTATGGGTGACTTGGGAAAAGAGAGTGGTGGTGTTGGGGGGCGGGGGTGATACTGAATTTGCATTGCAGTGTCTGCGGATGAAAGTGTGTGTGGATGAGGCGAGCAGACAATTGGACGGCTGCTCGGTCACCCGGTCACCCTGCTGCAGTAGAAATGCTTCTCATGGCCAATGCAGGGCTCTTGCCAGAGTTTCACAAAAACTGAATGTGCTAGCGCTGTCCAAACAGATGCTCAATGCCATTTCCAGATAGTGTTTGTGTGTGTACATGTGTGGTGGGTGAGTGTGCACTTTATATTCATGTCTGTGCATGTGAGTGTATTTCGTTCCAAACAGATGTTTTTTTTTACAATTTGTGTGTACTAGCTGAATCAGATCAACACCAGCCGGTGCGGTGAGTCTGGCCAAGGTGGATATGTTCAGTGCATGCTGTGGCCAATACTGCACACACACACACACACACACACACACACGAACACACATAAAATGTAGAGACTAGGTAGAGCAAGATGTAATAACAGTGCAGGCAAACCTTTACATTAAACTTAAGCATTAGCTGACTCCATGGAATAAGTGCAGATTAACTCGAAGTGAATCATCATGATTGCAAGTAGCGTAGTAATAAAGAAATTGCAATCAATAATTAGGAAAAGTGTGGCAGGCAGACTTCATTTCACTCAAGGGGGGCCTGTGTTTATGTGCTGTAGCCTTTGTAATAGACCTTCTTTTAATGTGCTGCACTTTTGCTCCAACCCCCAGAGGGGAATCTCCACCCCTCTTAGTTAGCCTAGTTGCTATACCTGTCAAGCTTTTCACAGCGTGGAACATAGTTTATTATAATAACGATGGCAGATTTACAATGGATTTCAAACAAAAGCAAGCTTACCATTTCTAACTGTCGAATTTGCTGGCTGAAATGACAACTGTCGCAGGCAAATTTTACCAGCTGTAGCTTGCTAGCTAATAAAGCTAATGACACCTCCCTCCCTAAGTTGGTTGAACATGCTGACACCAGCTGACTTTTTAATGTTTCTAGCCAGTGATGGACTGGGATCAAAAAACGTCCGTGGTATTTGCAACGCACCTGCCCTAGTTTCAAACCCAGCAACACCAACCACACCAATGTTTACATAAAAAGTATAAAACCATACAGACTGATTAGAATGCAGAAATGCAGAACACACACTCAAACAGCACGCACTATCACTACTGTCTGTGACATATTCCGACAACAATTTAACATCTAAGAGTAGCGACAGAGTGCTAGGTGTTCCGACATAATATGCTCTACTATAGACACATTCAGCACAAATAGCCTGCAGAGGCTTGCTGTAAAGCACAGTATAATAATACAAGAGCTCCACCAAAACATAGAAAAAGCAAGGCACGGTCACAGTTTCACCAGAATATGAGAAGAGCACTGCATAGCCACAGTATAATATATAAATGTGTCATCATGTAGGCCTAGTTAACAAGCTACAAAAGTGTTTGCTTTTCACCCCAACCATGTCAATCACACTGTCACTCATTAGGATCTCTTTCTTTGTCTCCATCGGCATGATGGCATCCAAATGCCACTTGTGTATAGGAGAGGGTCAACAAAAATTTTAGGCCAATTTGTGATAGGCATGAATGAACAAGTTCAGCTGCTGCAGCAGTGCACAGTTCTTGCATGTTGCACAGTTGTTGCTCACCAGATCAGTTTCATCTTTCTGCATCTCTGAGGCAACAGGTTGTGACAGTCTGACTGTTTATTCTCTGAATTCTCAACTGTTGCACCATAATCAAATATAAATCGTCTGTCAACTGATGTGGGTGAAACTTGAAAAAGAACTCCAGTGTATTGGAATTGGGGTGCTTGTTTTCTTCTTTCTCTTGTTTATTTCCCTCGTCGTCTTGTTTTTCTACCTGGTCTTGCTCAGCAGTGTTGGTGTGGTTGCCATGCTAACATTAGCGCTGCACCTGCTAATGTTAACGTCAGCTAAAGCAGCAATCTCTAACCGTTTTGAAAATAAAGTTAATCAGTAAATTTTTCACCCTCAGCCAACAGAGCTTTCTTTGTTTTTTCTCTTTTATTCTCTGCTCCCCCCTTTGGTTGTTTAGTGCCCAGATTCATTTTCTTTTAACTTGGTCAGTGATAATGTTCCTAGTAGCTCATGCTCAATTTCTGGTTTCCGCCTTCAAGTGACCTTTCAATTGGCTACATATAAGGGTATCATGATTGTGTTTAATGAAAGGTATATTGGGCCAATATCAAATGTTTGTGGCTGCTTGCATAAAATAACTTTTTTGGAAATGATCAAAGACAAAATTATTGTTATTATTATTGTTATTGTTTTTATCAATACAATGACCCATTCTGAGCTGCCCATAAAGGCATTTGCAAAAATTCCCTATGGTCAGTCCTTCACTGTTTCTAGCTGACTTGTTTAAATATGAGAACTCTTAAATATGCACTTGGTGGCTGCATGATAAATGTGGTAAAAGACTGTGGCTAAAGCCACGTTTCCAAGGCAAAACAGTCAGAAAGAACCATTTTTTGTACTGCAGTGTAGAGCTAGTTAGTCCTAATTTTATGATAAGGAAAAATGTGAGAATGACTTGTTTCTTACATAATCCTCCTTAGTATGTTTTACTTTTAACGTTAAAAAAGAAAATGCTTTTTGTAAGAGGATTTACCAATGGGTTTGGTGAATATAACGCTATCTTGGTTTGGATGGGGTTGCTGGAGTGTAAACTTCCCCAAATCCAATAAAGATTAGGACTGAGCCTCTAATGTGTGTCATGCAGGACTAGCTCCAACACAGTGGATGTTCCAGTCCTAGACAGGTCTTTTTCTAACCTAACCAACCCTACAAAATGAATGGCCTTGGACGTAAATAGGCTAGGTTACTACTGCAGGTAGGAACCTAGCCAGACATGCTAACGTTTGAAGCTCACATTAGAGCAGACTCTTTATATTTATGCTCTCATCACTCTTATCACTCTTCCATGGAGGAATCCAAAGTTTGATCTTATGTGCCTAGCTACAGTTGCTAAACTATTATTGGGCAATTGCTGTTCATGGTAGAGGGTTAGTTCATGGTTAGTTGTTTGGTTTAATTTCTAAAATCTGTGAAAATATTAAGCAGCATACACAACTAAGCATGAAGGTGAGCAACACCGACTGACTTTGTATTCATTCCCCTTTTGTCCATCTGGAACCTCAGGGTGTATTATAATCTGTTCATGGAACTACAGATCTGGTAGTTTATAGGCCGAGTGGATATGCTCCACCAGTTCTTAAGGTCTCCATCCCTCCCTGGAGGAACTGGTGTTAAATTCAAGGTACATTCATCTCTTGTTTTTCTGTCTGTAGTGGAATAAAGGGAATGACTGCAGCCCTGCCTGAGCAGGGAAGATCCCTGTACGATTTGGGAACGAGCAGAAATGAGTCTATCGTGTGAGATGTGTTGAGAGATGATCGCCTCGGGGAAGCATGAGCCGAGCCCCCTCATAGCTGCAGAGCGAGAGAGAGAGATAATGGGGTATGCGGCTGACAATAGGTGGATGCGGTTCTTCTTTCTAGTCTTTTTGGGTCAGCACCACAGGTTTGGTCAGCTCACAGACTCAGTGGAGGACACAGAAAAAGGAAGAATGAATGAGAGTAATATCTCATATGTCCATCCTTGCCCTCGGTTGCCCTCAGTCAAATCCTCACCATTATGCTTTCATGCCTGATTTATGTGATGTGGCTTCTTTTCTTTCAGCTTTACAAGACAGGAAACAGAGGGGTGGCAATCACTATAAACCATTTTTCGAGCTATATTTCTTCCCGTTTGCTAACATCAACTGCATAACTTGCACAGTTTTCGAGCTATATTTCATCCCATACAAGTGATCCAAATAGCAATAAAATATATATTTTCTTGGTTTGGATTAACTACATTCTCTTGTCTTCATAGCCCATGACAATGCTTCTTCTTTTCCTGTGGTGTGATCTTGAGTGGGCAGGGTTTACTGTATGAGAACGCTACTTACATCTGAACCATCTTAGTTGAATGGATTTCCTGAAAGAATGAGCGAGGGGGGCCAGCGGGTGAGACGTGCCATGTATCAAATGTATATCTGCAGTTGTATGCTACATTAGTGGAATTAACGCAGGGTGATGCACAATCGCTGGTAATGTTTGGCCAGAGGCAGAGAGGGAAGACAGGGAGAGAAATCTATAGATTAATACTCATGACGGTTGCACAGCCATGAGAGGCAACTCTGCGTGGGAGGGTTTATCGCAGACGATGGTTATGATTGCGTGGATGTAACATGGGCTATAATTGCTGCTGAAAAAAACACGCCTGGTTGGTGGTGCTGCAATCATCGGTTAATACTTTAATGAAGACATGATGGCTCAGAGATCAAAACCTCTCCAGTTGAGATTGCTGCTCCAGCTAATTTTACTTATACAAGCCCAGAGTGGTTTTACACTCCAGCACATTGAGCTGAAATATTTCTTTTTGTAAAGGATTCTTTCACACTGCCGTGTACACTTTGCAATTTTGAAACTTTTTTTTTTAATGCAAATATTTACTGGGGGCAGCCACAAGGGAACCAGTTTGTTCAGTGAATGCCAGGGAATTGCAGTTACAGTTATACTTTAAATTTTGTTTTGCCAACAGTTAACGTCAGGGATCATCCCTGCACATAGCTTTTGTTCATCTGTCAAGTTTCTCTCTTCACTGTCCCTCCATTTCTCAACACCTACCAGTATCATCAGCCACAGGCTCTAACCACCCGCGGCGAATGTGAATTAACAGACGGCATGCTGCTCGCCGCACCTTGCTTGCCACTGAAACAGATTCATCACAAAGACCTAGATACCGCCTCCTCTTACTAATACACACACACACACATACACACTTTCACCCTAGAATAGCACCTCACATATCATACATCTGTGGTGTTACACCTTTCACACTTATATACTGTACTTTGTGATCAGGAAAACAATAACAACGCAACAGATTCTTCTTCTTGGCTTTCTTTAGGATGCTCCAATGCTTTGTAGGTTTCCATGTTTGCAAGTAAGCTTCATCTGACAAAATGTTCCTTTGTATTTTCCTATCTGCTCAAAGCCTCTGATCTGTACTCAAAATATATCCCTGTTCACATTCCCTCAATTGCCACATTTATATATGAGTGGGAGATGCTAGAAAATCAATGTCAATCGGAAGTTGAAAGGAAGAGAGAGGCAGGTTTGCCCATAGGTCAGAGGTGCATTGTGGGATATTGACTGGTCCCCGGTGCTGCAGTAGGCGTGTTGAGAAAACACATCTACACAAATATTATTGACAAAGGCAGTACAACATGGCACCCCAGTAAACTGGACAGATACTCTATTATCCTCTAAGAGGAAATTCATTTTCACAGTCAATACACGAAAAACACGGAACACACTCAAAACGGAGGTATACAGGAGGGATTCATGTTTGTACCGAAAATACATTTTTACAAGTGTATCATAATGGGCCCTCATGAGGATTTATTCATACCTTTTGATCCACCGTGAAGAATCTTCTCATAGTAAAAGGTGAAAATGTTGTACCAATTCAGCCTAAATTAAAGCATGCAGCAAGAGTGTGCTGTTGCTGACCAGCCATCTTTGAACATGTAATGTATTTTCACTATTTTAATTGCGTCGCCTACGGAAATCAATAGTCAGTCGGTTAAGGTGCCACACCGAATGGGGTGGCACGGAAGGATAAAGCACATGCCACTTGAGACGACTGCAGTGCTTCTGACTTGGCTGACTACACCATCAAACATAATGGACAGCGTTTGTTGGTGGGAAGCCAGTGTGGGATCATGGTCTTGTCAGCAACTCCTACTGGCTATTGGGTCTCCCGTATGGTGGGCTTGGGGTCTGGAGGGGATATTATTCTCGGTTTCCTGATTAAAAGAAGCAGTATATCAATGAGAAGCTTGTGGTTTGTCTACTCCCTCCCCAGGTCAACAGTGGGAGTTAGCAGTGACAGACTGGAATGTAGGGGTAAGTGTACACTGAAAATTGGAAAAAAGGCATCACACTGATTTTCCCAATGTTGCCTGATGTGACATGTTCTTGAAAAGTCCATTTCAATCACTTGGCACACCATTGTACAGTTGAAGGTACAAAAATAAACTTACAAGAAAGTACCGTATTGTTACTGTATGGGGTACTGCCCCAGGGAAAAAAGCTCATTATTTTGAGAGTGGAGAGCAGTCTTAGGAAGATATGAGGAAAGGTGCGGTTTAATGTTGGCCAACTCCTTGGAGATAATACCTTGTCCATAGCAGAAAATAAACAGAGGGTAAAAAAGTTGCCTTGGGAAATAATTACTAAATATACATAGTAGATAAACATCATAGCTTCACTTGGTAAAGAATGCTTTATTCTACATTGCCTGTCTTGAGATATTAATTACAGTGAATAAAAGTGCTGGACAGAATAGAGAATGTGACACAAAGGGCATCTAAAGTTCAGCCAAATCAAGTATTAACAAAAAGCTTCATTGTCTTAATTGTTTAACTCTTAATGCTGCTATAAATCCTAAATTTTAATTTGAGACCTCTCTAGCTGTCCAGTCGATGTCGTATTCTGAAGTGTTCACCAATGGATCATTTTAGCAACATGGTACAGACGATACAGCTACAGTTCTGCCTTAAACAGCTGCCACACTGAGAATAAGCTATTTTCTTCCAAAGAACTTACATTGTACATATTCTTTTAGCTTTTTCTTATAGCTTGCTGAAGAATTTTGTTGGTGCTGTTCAGCATTGCGCTGTTGTCATGATAGATAACCTGCCCAGGATTTCAGTGTTACATAAGCCCAATTCCAAGCACTCTGGGTCGAAGAGGCGTTGATAGAGACGCCATTCACTCTGTTACAAGTCAGTGTACCTTCAAAATGATTATGAAGCTGTTATTTTAAGGTGAAAATACTACATAATATTGCTTTATGCTTACATTGGCGGATGTCTCTTAACACCAGAAACCTTATTCACAAGTTATTTTGTTCAGAGTAACACAAGGATTCAGTCAACATTTAACACAAATAATTTAGCATTTCAGGGTTCCACGGTCATATTGCACAGACATGTAAATGTAATGTAACTATTATTGTACGGATATATTAAAGGAACATGTAATTTCTCAGCAAAAGATACAAAGCCTCAACCAAAGCAAAAGCTTTATTCTACATGTTCTGAATGTGTGACGGGATGGGAGGTGATTGAAACAGGCTCAGTCAGTGTTCAGGTTTGTGTGCAATAATGAACTATAAATATATGGTAAAGCTAACATCCTGCTAGTATTCTGCAGCCCCCCTCTGGAAATAGAGACTATTCAGGCTTGTTAGGCTTCTAAGAGCTACCTAGAAGTCTGTCATTTCACATTAAAGTAGCCTAGCATTGCCACTTTCATGGATTTAGTACTCACTGGACAGCAAATGATATATTTATGTATAGATTAGAGATGGGAGGCAAACAAGGTTGTCTACTCATCCCACATTAGCTTCTATGTGTGTGTGTGCGCATGCATACATGTGTGCCCTTGTCGGTCCCTCACTGGTACAATGCATTTCCATTATAAGGCATATGCCACCCTGTGTTATGGTGAGCTGAGCGGTTAGCTGTTATTGTGACTGTCACATCTATAGAGGGGAAGGGAAGGGGATATTTCCTGTTTAGATGCCACCAATTTCCTCTTCATGCATGGTGCACACGCAGACGTAACACATGTACACACCCACACACAATTGATAGATTTATTATAGCGTGTCAGGAAAGTGCAGGCTTCACATTTCAGCAAAATGGACCCATTTGGCGGGCGAACGACTGCACCCCAGCCCCCCACCCCCCACCTAACTCTTCTCCCACCCCACCCATCCAGCCGGCGTGCCAGCCCACTCAGCCAAATCCGGAACGGCACCAAATACATGTTTCTGTCACAAGCTTCGTGTCAGCTTTTTTACATGAGCAGGAGAAATGGGGAAAGAACGGGTCATTCTGACAGTTGGAATCACTCTGTGTGGATCTTAAATGTTTTACGGCCTTAATGGGCCTCCCGAAATAGATGCAGTGCTAATGTCCTCTGACTCTAGGAAAAAGGGGAAGAATGTGTCTGTGCTAAGTGTATTTGTGTGCTTGAGAATTTGTGTGAGGGTGCGCGCTTGTCCGTTTGTGTCTGTCGCTGCTCGTGTGTGCGATTCAAATGGGTTTAAATGAGGGATTCACGCATGCAAATGAAGCCACTTAAATCTGGGTCCTTTTCCCCCTCTATCTCAAAGGACACCCTATTCTCAATTTAGAGCACCACTTTGACATCGGAGGCAAGGCCCTATAGGGGCTTGGTCTTAAGTGGTGCACTATAGACTATAAGGAATCATCCAGATTTGCCTTATATAATCTCTCATCCTTAGAGATATCCACAACAAATCTTCAACGAGCTCCTTGCCTGATGCAGACACTAAACATAACCCATCGCCCAGCTTGAGCATTAAGCATTACCTTTTGAAGAAGTGTTCAATATTGTGGGATTCCTGGCATTCGGTGCTTCCAGACAGCATTTGCTGCTTTAGAACAGTTAACCATCTCCCAGCATGGTTCCTCCTCTCCAGACAGACTCTGACTTAGAATATTGATCTATCTGCTAGCTGTATCCTTACCCCTCAGACAATCCATACTAAATGTATTAGCTGTGGAGAGAGCTACAATGTCCTCTGCAGCTAATCATATTTAGCCACAGAGAGAGGTATCTTTAAAGAAGCAGCCTATTTTCAGGGCCAGAGTGAATTGTCCAGACCAGAGGATGGTACTGCAGTGTGCAACATCAAAAGGTGGGCTTTAGAGGCCAGCATATTAGAACACCATTTAGGTTCATCTGGAAACATTAAGGCCTAAAGTGGATGTGGGGGCTTGCACAAGCAAATGCACATTTGTTCTTTCATATGCAGGAATAAGTTTGATACACCTAGTATGATTTTTCATAATTTCTCCTCTCTCTCCAGTCTCTCTCACACACACACACACACACACACACACACACACACACACACAGACACAGTTCTGCATCACAGCAGGCATCATACAGGAGAGCTGCACTGATTGTTGAGTGGGGCAATCAAAGGCTTTGATAATCAGAGCTCTCTGTCTCGCCAGTTTGGAATGATGGTGGAACTGTACAATAAAGAAAAGGTTTTATAGCAGATGCCCGATGCCTGGCTGATGTGATTGCTCTCTACCTCATTCACTGGGTAGCAGGGGATGGAAATCAGCCTTGAGCTGGGGGATAGGGCTATATACTGGCTTGTGTGAGCTCCTAATGCTGTGCCACATGTAATGAGCTTTGGATTTGGGCCCCCATCATGCATAGAGTTTTCCGCCTAATCTGCTAAATACTTTGTGAACTATTCATTACATTTGTTTGGGTTGATTTCCACACTGCTACTTCTGTAGAGATGACAGTAGTACTTCGTTTGGCGGAATCTCCTGCAAACCGCTCTGATAACACCTGTGCGGCTTGATGCAGCGAGCGCATTCCTGGCACTCATCTACTCTCTTGGTGGGGGTGGGGGTGGGGGGGCTGTTGGTGATGTGTGTTTTTCTAACCATTGATTTCTCTGAATGTGCTCTGAGCACTTCTGTGTTCATCTCCTCCTGTCTTAGCTCTTGCC